>NC_056741.1:747807078-747919578 GCF_019279795.1 Protopterus annectens
AACAGATGTGTCTATGGAGAGGGTATCGCTGCCTAATCAGACCTCTTGCTGTCTATGGATCAAGTGTCTCTGTCTCTGCCTAGGGAGCTGGTGTTTATGTCTCTTGCTGTCTATGCAGAGGTTGCCTGTCTAGGGAGAGGGTATCTCTGTCTAGGGAGTGGCTGCCTCTGTCTAATCATTTTCAAACATGCAAAGTTCAATTTTCTAAAGTAAACTTTCAATTCTTGTAATACTTTATTGATATTAGCGCTTTGCACTGGAAGAAACGAAAAACCTTTGTTAAATAAATTAAAATAATCATCCATTATATTTATATCTCTAAAATTGTAAATTGTACATTTATTATTATTGTTCAATGTATTGTTGAACTGTCTTTGGTGTTATCATCCTCACTGTTCATGCCCTTGCTACAGATAGAAATACCACTCATCTTTTCCAATGATTGTTGGTCCAATGTCCCTTCTGTTTGTTTCTTCCTCTGTAATATCCGATCTGATAGTTCGGCTGGTAGTCCTTCTTCTGAGCCAGCCATTCAGACCTCCTCAATGAGGGCTCATCTAAAAAAATCCCTTCAGGTGTGGCAATTTCAAAAGTACCTATAGAGTCCTAAGATTCTTTTCTGTTGTTACGCAATGTAATTTCAAAAGTATCTAAAGAATCCAAAGGTTCTTTTCTATATTTTTTAATTTTTCATTAAAATTTTAACAATAACAGAAACAGAAAAAAATGACAACCATATAACTATTTATAATAGTCCATAACAAGAATATCCTATACGACATTTTAGACCATTAATATTTTCAAACATTCTTTTCTGTTGTTACTGAATGCTGTTTTTTTTTGTATATTTCCTTCCCTTCATTTCCAAATGTTGACTTGCTTGACTCTTCTGTTGTCTGACAGCCAACTTACCTGTGTAAAGTGAATGTTCTATTTGGCTTATGTATTGTTTTCTGTCCCTTTCTATTTTTTTATTTTTTTTTAATTAATGATGGTAATATGATCGTCAAGTTTATCCAGAACAGAATTAAATGTCATTCTTTAAAGGGAAATGCCAAATATGCTGTGATATTCTTATTCATATCATCTAATTCCTACTGTAACATCTCAATAACTTTATCATTATGTTTAATGGGAATTTCCAGAAACTCCCAGACAAATCTATTAAAAATGCACTGAGATCCTTATACAAAGGGATACTTTCCTCCATACAATTAGGGTATTTAAAAATTCTTAACCACTTATGGATGGTCTGCTGTTTAATGCTTTCCATGAAAACTGCATTGTGTAATTGAATAGATTTGCATTAGTAAATTTGTTCTTAAAAATTGAAGATCTGTTTAGACAATATTCCAACCCCCACAGTTGAAGTAGTATGTTCACAACGTGGCACTGTATTGGAAAATTGGTGCAGTATTCCTAAGTCAGATTGATGTTTACTGTTAGCCATTTCTGACCCTTAGCTGTCAGCTCTAACAACTTCAACATAAGTCTTCTTTTGTTGTTTATAATAGTGACTGGAAAGCCAAAATCATTCACTTAGCTCAGTGTTATCACTGATTCTCTATTCTCTGGTATGACATATTGTGACAGATGTAGAAGAAGCAGTGTCAGTCCAGTCGGTAATTCATGTTTGTCCTATGACAGGATTATTACCTTCCATAATATCTTCAGTGAGGTTATGATTTAAAATCCCCCAACAAAAAAAAATATGTTCTTAGCTCCAATGAAGTTTTGAAAGTTACCAATCCACAAAAAAGCAAAAAAGCAAAAACACTCATTAATATCCAGTAAATCCATTGTTTATTTAGTGTTATCATTTTTCCAGAACACAAAACTTTACCAGAATAGACACACTGAACTGATCTTTCCAATAAATACACAAGTTCTTAAAAATCACATAAGCTAAAAACATCAATCTTCTGAAAAGATGAAAAGGCTAAATAAACAGAAGATTTACTGGATTTCAATGATTTATCTTTGCTTCTTTGTGGATTAGTAACTTTCAACACTTCATTAGATCAGGGAATATATGTATTTTTGGTGTATTGGACATTATGCAAGCACTGCATTGTGTGTAGCAATTTTAAGAGATATATTTCTATATCTTAGGACACACTGCAGAGGTTAAAAGATGTGGAGGCAGAGAAGGAGTGTTAGAATAGAGAGAATATAACTGGCAGGTAATTTTAAATGCACGTGGTTGCAAGACAATCACAGATTTAGGTAAAACACAGTTCTGACAAAAAACGTAGTAGAACAAAGGCGAACTGAGTAGCGTAATATTTTAATCATAAGAACAATGCTTTCAGGTTAAACACCGTTTGTCAGTATTAACACAATGCACCTACTGAAGACAATTTATATAGTCATTAATTAAATCACAGCCAATAAAAATTTTTCACATATTGTTAAAGAAACGTCACAGTCTTTTTTTAAAATACATATTAAAATATTGCACAAATCCCAATATATAATGGAACAAATACAGAAAAAATTAATGTAAACAATTATATCTCTGTTTTAAAATCGGTTTCAATGATACCATTTGATTCAAGCCAGGTAATTTATCCGCAGATAGAAGGAGTATCCATTTGTATTCACTCAATTCTAGCTTAGTATTTATATATCTGTTGTTCTTAGTTATATTTCCAATGACTTTAAACATAAAACCATGCTCTGAGTTAGTATCATTTATATGCTTATCTAGAGCATTTGTCAAGATTTTCCGTCTAATATCAGAATTATGTTCAATTATTCTATCCTTAAGTCTTCTGTTAGACTTACCTACATAGAAATAGTTATATTTTTTGCATGTAGCCAAGTATACAATGTTAGTACTATTACAAGTTGCAGCACATTTGAAATCAAATCTTTTTCCAGTTTGTGTATCAAAATGATTCACATCTTTATCAATATAAGTGCAGCAACAGCAATTATAGTATGGAAAAGTACCATTTTTTTATCCTAGTTAAATTCATACTCCCCTTTATATCTTTATAACATAATTGTTGTTTCATATTGGCACTATTTCTATATGCAAACCTAGGTGTAGGGTTAACAAATTTCCTTAGATCTGGTAGGGCCTGTAATATGGGCCAGTTATCAGAAATAATTTTCTGTATTTGTGGAGTACTTCTATTATATATTGTTACATATCGAAGTTGTATGCAAATATCAGGGGCAGCAGATGTTAAATCAGTAATATTTCTTCTGTCCCTGAAATATGGGCTAGCATCACCATCTCGTAATCTAGCTATTTCATTATAATAGCATGTAATCGTACTAGAATCATAACCCCTATCTATTAATAGTTTGCCCATCTCATCTGCTTGTTTTTGAAAAAGATTAATATCAGTATTCAATCGACTTAAATGTTTCATTTGGGACTTTATTATTCCCCTAAAGATATGTGGAGCATGCATACTTTTTTTATGCAGATATTTATTACCATGTATAGGTTTTTTATATACGGTGGTATGTATATCAATACCATCAAAATACAATGTCACATCTAAAAAGTTAATATTGTTTGAAGAGCACTCCATAGAAAACTTTAAAAAAACAGTGTTGCCATTCAACATTTCAACATAGTCATCCAGTTCTTTTCTATTGCCTTTCCATATAAAAAAGACATCATCCACAAAACTTTTTAAAAAAAAAATTTGTCTGACCTAGGTACAATACTATTAAAAATAATTTCACATTCCCAACAGTCTAACACCAATGTTGCATAGGTATTAGCCACCGATACCCATAGCAACACCAGATACCTGGTAGTAATAATTATTGAACGTGAAAACATTATTTTCAAGGACTACTTCAAGTAATTCACAAATGGTTCCAATACGACGTCCATCTAATAACTCTCTTTCACATAACATTTTTCTAACAGCTGCTATTCCATATACTGATTAGGAATTACAGTGAAAAAGGACTTAATGTCCATTGTAACCATAATAAAATTGGTTACATCTGTGTCATAGAACCATGTGCTCAAACTAGTTAAAAAATCAGGAGTGTCCTTGATATAACTTTGTACATATCTCAAATACGGTGAAAGGAATTGCTGTAAATAGATTGAAATGGACTCAGTGAGCCAACCACGTCCAGAGACAATTGGTCTCATGGGTGGATTTGTAAATGACTTATGTATTTTAGGAAGGCCATATAAGGCCGGTATAACAGGTGCAGGTACTGTAAAAAAAACTAGATGCATCTAAATCAATATCCTTCATAAACTGTAAATCATAAATTATCATATTAACCCGGCTTATCATTTGCTTAATATCTAAGCCAGATATTTCAACAAAGGTATCTCCATCAATCAACAGTGCATTCATATTAGAAAAATAAGCCATTCTATTCATTAGTACAATTGCACCACCTTTGTCAGCCTCTTTTATAATTATTTTGTCATTGTTCTTCAATGTTATTAAAGCCATACGTTCATCATTAGTCAAATTATAAATTTTATCAAATCGGCCTTTCTCATATAATTCTCTAATTTGTATTTCACAAATATTATTAAATGCACAAACATTTGGATGACTTATAGGAATAAATGTACTTTTACGTCTGCATCCAACTCACTGTATACACAAAGTATCACAGAAAGTTAATTTCAAGTCCACCTCTCTGCAAAACAATTTTAAATCAGTTAGTGCATCAGTTACTGTGTCCAAACCAGCTGGTATGAAACTCAGTCCCTCTTGCAGCAATAATACTGTAGCTAGTGTACTTTCATAGTTTGAAAGATTAACAATAGTTTTAAGTGTGGATGTACTCACTTCCGTAGTTTGTACTTGGAACGGGGTCCACTCTGACTCCTCTCTCTCTTTTTCTGTGCCGAACGCCCTTTCGATGCCCTCCGCTGTCTTTCCTGCACTTGTTCCAGTGATTTCAAACAAACAGGTTGCTGGGGAGGCTGAAAAGCCAAAGCAGTATCTTTATTCTGTGAACCAACCAATCGTTGGGTGGAAGGTGAAATATCCAAAGTGCTGTGTTCATTGATAGGTTTAGAAACTGGTTGTTCTCTGCTCATCAAGCTAGTGGGCAGTCTAACTGATTTAGCAGACATTTCTGCTACATTTATTGTATCCACTGTATCCATTGATTCCTGTGTTTGTCTACGCAAACCACTAGCATTGTTGATAGTACTTCTCAATGGTTCATAAGGACTTTGTTTGGGCCATGAGAAGATATGGCCGGTATTAGAATCATTAATATCTCTCTTAAGCTTACTACGCTTAAGAGCCTCCATTCTAACATCACATTTGTGTAGTCTATCTAACATTTTATCGTATTCAATGGTATTTGAAGCAAAATCAGGCAACGAAGATATCTCGCTTTCTTGTGCTACTATCTCCTGTTGCATTTGCTTTTCAATATCAGAAAATAAATCATTCATTAAATTCATGTATTCAAGACCCAGTTTGATATTCATTTTTTGCCATTTCTTAAGAAGTACAGGATGTGTATTGCCATATGAGGGCATTTTTAATATTCTCAAGCCCCGAGGCACAATACCAAGCTGTAAATATACATTAAAGCTAAAATGCTGCCACTGTAATACCTTATATTTCTCAAATTTATGTTCCAACTTCTTTAACATTGTGGCAAAGTCTGGGTCAATTTATCTTTCTGTTTGTTGTTGTATACCATCTTGCAGGACAGTTAAAGAAAGCAGCAGATTGTTCTGTCCCAATAGATCTTCAAACAATATTAACTTTTTAGATGTGACATTGTATTTTGATGGTATTGATATACATACCACCGTATATAAAAAACCTATACATGGTAATAGATATCTGCATAAAAAAGTATGCATGCTCCACATATCTTTAGGGGAATAATAAAGTCCCAAATGAAACGTTTAAGTCGATTGAATACTGATATTAATCTTTTTAAAAAACAAACAGATGAAATGGGCAATGATTCTAGTATGATTACATGTTATTGTAATGAAATAGCTAGATTATGAGATGGTGATGCTAGCCCATATTTCAGGGACAGAAGAAATATTACTGATTTAACATCTGCTGCCCCTGATATTTGCATACAACTTTGATATGTAACAACATATAATAGAAGTACTCCACAAATGCAGAAAATTATTTCTGATAACTGGCCCATATTACAGGCCCTACCAGATCTAAGGAAATTTATTAACCCTACACCTAGGTTTTTCATATAGAAATAGTGTCAATTTGAAACAACAGTTATGTTATAAAGATATAAAGGGGAGTATAAATTTAACTAGGATAAAAAATATGGTACTTTTCCATGCTATAATTGCTGTTGCTGCACTTATATTGATAAAGATGTGAATCATTTTGATACACAAACTGGAAAAAGATTTGAATTCAAATGTGCTGCAACTTGTAATAGTACTAACATTGTATACTTGGCTACGTGCAAAAAATGTAACTGTTTCTATGTAGGTAAGTCTAAATAGAAGACTTAAGGATAGCATAATTGAACATAATTCTGATATTAGACGGAAGATCTTGACAAATGCTCTAGCTAAGCATATAAATGAGACTAACTCAGAGCATGGTTTTATGTTTAAAGTTATTGGAAATATAACTAAGAACAACAGATGGGGTGATATAAATACTAAACTAGAATTGAATGAATACAAAAGGATACTCCTTCTATCTGCGGATAAATTACCTGGCTTGAATCAAATGGTATCATTGAAACCGATTTTAAAACAGAGATATAATTGTTTACATTAATTTTTTCTGTATTTGTTCTATTATATATTGGGATTTGTGCAATATTTTAATATGTTTTTTTAAAAAAAGACTGTGATGTTTCTTTAACAATATGTGACGAATTTTTATTGGCTGTGATTTAATTAATGCCTGTATAAGTTGTCTTCAGTAGGTGTATTCAGTTAATACTGATGAAGGGTTTTTAACCTGAAAGCTTTGTTCTTATGTTTAAAATATTATGCTACTCAGTTCATCGTTGTTCTAAATGCATGTGGTTGCCAAGTGAATCAGCAATGTGAATTTTAAGCTATTTGAAGAAAAGGAAACTGAAACATGTTGACTGTCTTTGGATATCTATTCCCTTGAACAGTGTTTAGTTTTAGAATATGGCCATATGATTTTAGTGTGTGGCTATGTGATTTTCAAATGTAATTACGTCCTTACAATCACTAGCGCTATTCAAAAAAGAACTAAAAATCCACTATAAATCACATTGGCTTTGTCCATGTACAAACCCTGACTAACTTTTCACATGAGTAATTCCTACAATCTGTCTATTTTCTTCTGTATGAACTAAGAAGAAAATGATGTAATGTGTAATGTATGTGTTATCATTGTGTACCTTCTATTGATTATCTGCTCACTGTGAATACAATTTATGTGTCTTTGTCTACCTTGATTAACCTTGTTGAGTTTTTCCTTTGACTCCGGACAAAATGAAAATGGTATCGATCGGACTATCGGTCAAAAAAAAAAAAAATATAAAATAAAAAAATAAATAAAATAATATTATGTGGACTGTATGTATTGAAAATCAGTCTGATGAAGTATCTGTGCTTATTTTGCAAAGAGGCAAAAGCACTTACTAATTTATTGACGTTTGTATTTGTATTCACTTTGGATCCTTATTTTCTTCCACTTTCTTGGAAAGAACATTTAATACACCATGAAAAAGGACTCTAACATACCCCAATACACAATACAAGAAAATTATATAAAGAATATAAACCAAGAAATGTGCCTTTCCCACACAGCAGACTATGACAGTGTCAGCTTGAATGAGCTTTCTCAGTAAAGCCTTGAAATGTTTTTTATATATAAATCCTAGTTGCTATCTCCTCCCACTGTTCACAGGTAATTAACATTAGACCAAGAGCCACACCATAGCCAATATTAGCACCTGTGAACCCTGCAGTTGTCAGTAGCACCCTGGTTCTGGGCCCCCAACCACAGCCATGTTATTTTGCTATTTTATTACATTTGTCAAACCAATTAAAGGTAGTACAACAATTTTGTGTACTTAATAAACTAGCTGGAATGAAGAGTATTAAGGACTGGTAGTGCCTCTTCTTTAAAATTCAAAGATATCTCTGGTTGTAAAGACTTTTGTAAGTAAATTTTATACTACATCAGTACTGCTTCATAATAAATAACATAGGTATTACACAAGCTACTCAAAGTAATATGCGCATAATCAATATTCCTTTTAATGGCACTACATTATGAATAGTTCACTGCAGTTGTAGCCAGTAGTTATCCTGTTAAAATCAAGTTTCACACTGTGACCTCAACATATTGGGGTTTACAAATATACAAATGGCACACAATTATAGTATACTTTCACTATGTTGAACTTTATTGATAATCAGTATTACAGGGGTCTGGTGCAAGTATCAATAACTAGTTTTACAGAAGTGCATGTTATCCAAGTATTTATCTTGCATGTGTGTATCAGTCAGTTCTGTGTTCATCTAGCCCTTTTAGCCTCTATAATAAAATGTTTAGCAGTTCTCTATAGGCTTTTCTTCCGGTATCTGCATATCAGTTTGTTCAATTTCTGTCTAGAATTTTAGTCTGTGCATTTTACAGTTCAACACTGCCCCGTCTTGTGACCTAAGGAAAATAGGATCCAGGAAGCCAGTAAATTGAGTCAATGCCAATAAAACCAGCAAAGTCCAAAAAGCATTTCAGACTCAGAAATGCCAATAAAGACTTTTAATCTTACAAAGTCTTCTGGATTTTTCCCTTCATCGGTGTTAAAAAAGCAATCCAAAAACATCAGTCACTTAAATATCAAATTCAAGTTTCATCACAAGACACAGCCTCCATTCAGAACACAGAATTAATTAAGTTTAGTAAAAGATTAAAAAATATATTCACTACTTAATTTTAAAAATTCAACATTAAAAGTCTACATCCCCTGATTTTCTCAGGTGGGTCCCATCCAACTACTAACCAAGTCCTACCCTGATTAGCTTTTAATTTCAAACATTATCAGGTTTATTCAAGGTGGTACAACTATCTAAGCAGATAATGGCATTTAGCGCATAAATTATTTCAACTTATTTATAATGTTTCTGCTTCAATATTGGTTTTAAGCTAACAGCTGAATTAACACCAGGTCCATAGTTGGCCTGTAACCATAAGATCCACTCATATTCAATGGTTTCTATTTTTTTATTAAAATTGCGACCTCTAGAGCTTTTAGCCAATACACAAATAGCCCTAAAATTAAATATATGATCAGAACCATAGTTGGACACATGCTTAGCAAGAGAATTAGTACTAACTTTTCTCCTTATGCCCAATTGATGTTCTGTGATACATTCTTTTAGCTTCCTGGTACTTTTTCCTACATAAAAAGTAGTACACTTTGAACAAGAAGCCAAACAGACTGTTACTAGTACTGCAAGTGGCAGTGCAGTTTAAGCAATAGATCTTTCCTGCAACAGGATGGATGAATTTTTCATTGCTACATATTAATTTGCAACAAAAACAGGGAAAAGTGCCAAACTTACTATTGGATTTATGTGCATCAATTTCCTTAACATCTTTGTAATAGAGACAGTGTTTAAGGTTCTGACTATTCTTGTATGTAAAACTGGGTTTATTACTAATAATCTGACACTAAATGTCAGTGCCTGTTTAGATAGTTGTACTACCTTGAATAAACCTGATCCTGTTTGATGTTAAAAACAAAGCAGGATTGGGCTTGATTAATACTTAGATGGGAGACCACCTGAAAATATAAGGTGATGCAGACTTCTAATGCTGGATTTTAAAAATTATACAGCGAATATTTTTTTTTAATTTTTTACTAAACTTAATTAATTCTGCGTTCTGATTGAAGGCTGCGTTTTGTGATGAAATTTGAATTTTATATTTAAGTAACTGACGTTTTTGGATTTTTTTTTACTTACAACGATGAAGGGGAAAATCCCGAAAACTTTGTAAAATTAAAAGATTTTATTAATGTTTCTGAGTCCAGAGTGATGTTTGGACCGTCTTGTGATATCCAAGGTCTGTAATTAATATAGAGGATTATGATCGGGTCACCAATCATAACCTGTTTATTATGTATTCGAGACTTGAATGCCAAGAAGTTCACCTTGAGAGCAAAGTGGTGAATTTTGGGATCTATGTCAGAAACACATAAAATTAGGTTATGATCAGTGATCCAAACATAATTTTTTCTAGTGCATGGAGCTTTAACTGCTCCATGAAATACTAGCTACAGGAGAAAAATCATTAACCCCCAGATTTAATAACATCCATGTAGGAATAGTGTAGAGCCTACACAGATGTTACTGCGTCTGTATATGCAGATCCCCCTTGGTAGCGCAGCATGCATATTAATGAAGGCACATTACTGAGGGAGAGCCAGGGAAGGTGGTATTGAATCAGTGTAGGGAGTGTGCTACTAACTGTGCCCATAGATGAGTAACACACCCCCTGCCCTATCCAAGTGCCTGATAGAAATAAATTCAATCTTATAATTTTTTTTTAAAGTTTGCATGGTACGGTGCACAGTGATTGACGTGTGCCAGACATCTAAAAATAGAAACCGGATGCATTTAATTTATGATTCAAAGGTCAAGTTTAAGCATAGCTGAGCAGATTTGCTCACAGCTGTGCAGTACTTAGCAGTGCTCAAACATAGCTGAGAGGTATATGTAAAAGTATAGCAGCATTTTACATATCCACATAGCCAAGTGGAAAGAGTTATGGCCTACTGTGCAGTAGGTGTGGGCTTGAATACATGGAAGGGAAATTAAGCAATTATTTTTGCAAGATAAATTATGCCAATTATCTTTAAATCATGATCTGCTGCACTCAGCTAAGCTCTGTTAAGCCTTGCTAAGCCATGATAAGCACTGCTCGCACAATCTCTGTTTAAGCACAGATTGGCAGTCCTTGGCACCACTTGGCTTCACTTAGCTGGTTTGCATACTGCTAAGCATTGTTAAGCATTGCCAGTTTAAGCACTGTTCAGCTAAACTGGTTTGCATGGTGCTAAAAGATGTGCCACATTTTTAAAAATGGCCCAATGGTATGTAAGGGTGGGAAAACAGGCTATATTAAGTGCAAAAGGCAAGAATACAGCATAACCTGTTTGGAGTTTGAACTGTGCAGTAACTATGGCTGGTGTTGGACAGGGTGTGCACTTATGGGTGCAGGGTTGGGGCATTCTGGAATCCAGGGTCATGGTTGGCTTCCAAGTGAAAGACCATGAACACCGGCTGCTACAGGGCCAGTTCCAGGGATCAGAGTACAAGGCAGAGGCCTGGGACCAGCTGGCATGTGATTTCATCAGTGCTACAGCTATCCCCCTCACAGGTGAGCAGGGCCATCACCACTATGATGATCTGAAGCATTGGAAAGGGGGAACTTCTGGACACCTGGGTCCAGGATACTCGGGATGGGAATGCCCCACATGTTTGTAAGTACTGTCAGCATTGTTTTACCAATACCTAATCTGAATGTGATTGACAGATACTCATGATGGTGCACTTCTCTCCCTACAGCTGCAGAGGAGAGAGCTTGCAACCTAGAGGTCCATGCAGGGTGTCTGGCCAGGTTGTGCTGTGAGTGTGGTGAGTACATATTAATTTGCAATCTATAGTCAAATACCAAGATAGAGTAATTCATTCACTGCCAGTAGGCACATGCAGTACAGCTTTGTGTATTGTAATGAATGTGGACATAGGCCTATATTGCAATAACTGACTACTGCCAACTATAGTGCAATAGACAGGGAAGATTAAAGCATTAAACCTGATAATGTTAATGAAATAAAAGTTCTACTGCAATAATTGTGGAATTAGATCTGTATTGCAACACCTGAATTATATCAACTGATGTGCAATAAAGACTCAAAAGTATACCAATAACTGCATGAAGGTACCCCTAATAAAGCTGTGTTGTGCAATATGCATGTACGTAGGGATGTTGTTCATGAAATCAAGTATGACATCTGCTCTGAAATAAAAACACAAAGAATACCACTAACTGACTCAAGGTATAGCTAAGAGAGAGTGTTATGCTAAACTGTAGATTTAGAACTGTACCAGAAGATATATGCATTATGACATTTGTTCTTCACTAACATCTGAAGCAATACCAGGAACACCCAAGGTATATTGTGTATATCAGGATTGCCTTGTGTTAACCATTATATTTCAGCTATATGCATTCCTGCTCTGAGGTACGGTGCTGGTGGCAAGTATGAAACTGTAATAGCTGTAGACTGCAAATATACTATCTGCAACTATAGATAGGTCAGGTAGCCAACCCAGTACTATGATATGGTTTGTACATGTCACATATATTTCCACCCACTAAGAGTTTATTGTGTACATGTCCATTCTATGTATTAATGTACAGTTTACCTAGTATCTCTGTCATGCATGAATTTCATGCATGTGTTCAGCTGTCACATTACCAGGTCATATTTTGTTTCCAGGTGAGCTCTAGGCAAATTTCAGTCAGTTAATAGTCAGCAGTGGCTCAGTAGCTCAGTTTGTTAAATGCTGTGTCTGATGTACATTTTGTCACACACAGACCAAGGTTCGAATCCAGTGACAAGTGCTAATAAATATTAGTGAATCAGTTATGTACTATTAACAGATGTTCTACTCACAGGAATTGCAGGTAAGTGTGTGCAGTAGCCCTTATTATGGGTTAATAATTTGTGTGTTCAGATGTAACAGACTGTTAACAGCATTGTGATAAGAAGTCATAAAATAAAGCCAAGTACAATAGTAATAAAAGATAATACAATAAATAAAATGTGCAATCTTGGTATGGCTGTATGCTTGGTGTTTCTGTGAACATTTACTGATGGTCTAACCACATCCCTGCCAAGGACGTCATTATAGTTGTCTACTCTCTGTACTGTACATGATACAGGTCTCTCAAGTGTCATGCTGTCACACACTGTAATGACTGTTGCCTAATTCTTCTATCACAGATCTATCATCAACATGATTATGTCAACAGCAGAGTCATGCTACATCAGTCCACAGTACACCTTGGTAGTTATATAGGTCCACCTGACATGTAATAGTCCTTGGTACTTGTGTACTTGTAGGTGTTACTGCTTAGCCTATACTGTTCCATGCAGATTGCTTAAGAGGTATGTATGTGCTACAGCAGCTATAGGATGCTGTTATGCATAAAGGAAGTACAGACCTGTAGAATATATATATAACAGTACTGTTGTAAACTGTATAGCCTATACCAGTATTAATGGACTGTATTTCTCTCACCCCAGCACCTTATCTTCATCATAATTTATTATTCTTATGCATTGGTTATGGTTTACTATTAACATATGTTGTTCTCTAAGCATTATGGTGAGCCTTGTATTTTATTATTGTTACGTATTACAATGGTTGCATACTAACATATGTTGTTGAATTACCTATGTTATTGGCCTTATGTTGTAACTATTACTGGCATGCTGGTACTATACTGAATGTTATCTTACTTATTGTTGTGTTCTATATACTATGCATTGTTATGTTACTGGGTTATTTGCAATGTTCTGGCATGCTGTTATAACTAACTAAATATTTTGTTCATTACTAACCTATACACATTGAAATACCTCAACATCACAGCTCAACTGGGTAGGCCTGTTCCTGGTGATCCACCTACCCTACCTCAGCTGGCCATGGCACTGGGTCCCAGCTTGTCTGGGACCCAAGCCAGTGGTGCCCCTTCCACTGGCCCTGCACCACCTACTGGTGGAACTGCCTTAGGAGATGGAGCCCATCTTCCCTCTGAGAGTGGGGGTGGAGGGGTTTGTCACCCAGGATCAGCTACTGGTGATGGTGTGCAGGATAGTTCATCATGGGTATGAGCAATACCTGCGGCAGATTGGGGCAGACTCACCAACCTGGAGGGGCCCAGTGGTCCCAGCACCCAGCCTTCAGCACAGCCACCTTTGGGGCAGTGAAGAAGCAGTAACTGCCCATTGGTGGGGAGCTCAGTCACACTGCTGCCATCTGGGGGCACATGCATCTCTGATTCCACAACACCCTCCCTGTTCAAGGTGTTTACCATCCTCATGTGTCACACACCACCCCTGTATGCTGTCTTGTCTGTCTTGTCTGTTCACAAATGCAACCTCCCCTACCCAACCCACCTTCGCACATGTACCTATATTCCCCAACATTCCACTCTCTCCTTAAAAAAAAAGGGGGCTCCTGTCCCACAAAAAAAAATATTGCCCCATACATAGATCTCCATTTCGCACACATGTCCACTGGACACAACTAATTATTGCATTAATTAATTAACATATTTATGTTGCCTTCACCCCTCTCTCTGAACTGTGAGGCTCCAAATTCCAAATTCTGCAAAACCTGCACAGCTGTTACCGTAAAAGAAATGGAAAGCTATGGTCCTTTCCAACAACCTTCCTGCAAAACCCAACTTGCCTTTCAGTATGTTTTTCCTCCTGTTTGCCCCCATTTCAGCACTTTCCTATCACCCCCTTTTTCATTTCTTTTTTCATTTTTAGTGTGGGTTTAAGTGAGCTAAACCCATGCAAACCCACTTAAAACTGGTTAAAAGTGCCTTAATCATCTTATGTGTTTCTCACAGTGTTAGGCACATCTACAAAATAATCTCCTCTGCCACGTCTCAAATCTGGGCCGCTGTAAACTACAACACAGTACTTTAGCCCATTAGGCCACTCAGCTCTGAATTAAAGCAGGTGTTTCCACCAACATATACTGATTTCCACTGACACACTGCAAGTACATATAATGGGAAAAATGGGAGTGTACTTGCAACTGTGATGCAGACACTACACCAGTAGACAGCCAAATAAATAATAATGGATGTACATGAGGCCTGGGATAGCAGGTATATCTGTCAACTGTACAGACTGTTTCAGAATGTCCACAGTTTTTCCCCCTAGTTTTTGGCATGGTTTGCACAAAAACATATGTGTCTGGTAAAGTAGTGGCAAGTCATGAAACATTGAGGTTAAAAAATCATGACAGACATTTGAGTGTCACACTTCATACCCTTCACAAAACACATGCTAATGAAAATCCTGTGTCACAGACTGTATGCATGCACATGTATCTTACAAACTACCACACTGATTCAGTAGCTCAGTCTGTTAAATGACTTGCATGCAGTACATTTTGCCACCAATAGTCCAGGGTTGGAATCCAGTGTGTTGCACTTCAATTACATTCTTGTGAATACAGCAAATAATGACTGAATCATGCAATTTTAACTAAAACAAGCTGCTGCTACTGAATTAACTGCTACCCACATTTGCAAGTGTCAAAGGAAAAAACTTCAAAGACCAATACACGTAAGGTTCAGATAAGGCACATTTAATAACTTGCTGCAAGGAGACAAAAACATGCAAATAAAGGATTTTGCCTAACTACTAACAGGAAGTATGCTATTCTTATACTGTTCTACAAGACATTGCCTTCTATGGTTGATGTAATCAAACACAACTTTCAGTATTGTTCTACAGCAGATGTTACTCAGATTTTCTGCTGACATGACTGGATTTATGAAAAACATTTTGAGAAAAACAACCTGGCCTTGGTGGGCTCTAGCCCGTTACAAGCTTCTATTGTGTAGTTCTAATACATATTACATTTCAAGGTACTTTTCTAGCTTAGGCACAAGCAAATGCTGATTGCAGTTCATATTTTCAAGCAGTCTTTGTTCTGATTATCTATAGCTTCTGCAGCTGTGTATTTTCTCACAGCACAAGCGGAACTCCTTGTCTAAGTCTCATAACATTAATACAAGTAATACATCTATTCATTATTTTCCTGACACAAGCAGAAATTATCTGCTTCCCTGTAAATTTCCAAAGCATAAGCAAAGATTATAGCTGCGCATATTTCATGACAATACAAGGTTAGAAAGCTTCTGCAATTTGTACAGATTTTATTCAGTGTGAAATAGAATAAATGTGTTAACCCTTTTCAAGCCTTAAATGCACTAAGCATATTACTAATACATACACTAATACATATTTTTCTGACATTTCCCCACTTTTAATACTTTTATTCTTCTTTCAAAATAAGCATAAAAAGTTTTTTTTCTTCTCCTAACCTCTTCCCACTTAGGATTTGCAGTTAAGAGAGTCATTCAATTTAAACTTATGAAAGCATTTTCAATCTTTTAACAGTTCTTCAAACTCAGTACTTTGATATAAGGTTTCAGAAACTGACATGTCTATAAAGTCTTTAATCAGTCTTTTCATGCAGGGGATGCTACAGCAAACACATACTCCCAGTAGGATCATTCCTACACAAATGGCAATCAGGATGTTCATTAGGAAAGTACCCCACCCCCCAAACCATTTCTGGAAAAAGTCCGTCAGTGGGTTTGGTCCTGGTTTGGTCATGGCTGACACTTGCTGAATTAACTCAAGGTGATTGTCTATCCCGTGTTTATGGTCAGGAATATACGAACAGCACTCCTCCTGGATTAAAGCGCAAGTACCGCCTCTCACCACTAGGGTGAAGTCAAGAGCCTTGCGGTTTTGAAGCACTACAGTTCTCATGGCATTCAGTTCATCAGTCACCAATTTGAGAGCGGAAAAAGTTGCATTACTCATTACTTTGAGAAGTTTAGGCAGTTTTCTTAGCTCCCAGAACGATTTCACTGCTCCATATGCTGGTAATATGCCTGCCCACAATATAACACTATCACTCAAGTCCATGTGTGTCAGTCCATTGCCTATAGAATTATGGTTTTTCCAACGTGCATCGATTTGCCCCACTGGATTTACAGGTTTCTTGACGACTTCTTGGACATTCCGTATTTTTCCTTGAGGTAAAACTGCAGTGTGTCATATGGCCGGAACCAGGTAGCCCAAAAAACAATTGCCAGACCAATTCTCAGGTAACCACTTGTATGCCTTTCTGCCACATACAAAATAACAGTCCTCTACTTTAGTAGTAACTTTGCTATGAATATACACTCGCCCTGCATGAAACATTTTTCTATCAATTATAGACAGTTGTTTATAGAGAACAGAATTATGTTTTACTTCATCAATTGTTTTGTGCATCAATTCAAGAAATGAATCACAGTTTGTATTACAATAAGAACCTGCATTGTTAGCTTTAGTGTAACATTTATAAGGAACAGTCACATTGCAATTGCTCCAACTCACCTGAACAGTATCATTTTCATAAAAACACACAGTTCTGTTTTGTGGAATAGACAAGTGCAATGCTATTTTATCTTGTGATGTAATGGATGAGGTATCATAAATCAAGTTTTCCCAGGTCTCGTTGACCCCTAGGGGGACTGTAGTCATTAATAACCCCCTGTATGCTGTCGGCAAAGCTGTGCAAATCCAGCAATTCGAAACATTGAAAGTCTCAGCATACACATATTTAATTGCCTGGTAAGTGTTGAAGTTTGGGTGCCAGTCTATGAGTAACGCTTCACATTTATTCAGTTCAGTTTGTGTGGCTGGAAAAAGGAATGGCCACAACAAAAAGATTATTGTCACTAATACAGTTAACAGGATGATTATGCAATACTTCTGAGGAAATGGTTGTTCTGCATTCCTGTTTTTTCTGGATTCTATCATTTTTGCTCTTGACATGTGACAAGATTTTTCTCCAGTTCAAAGTTCTTAACTAGTTTGCAGTGCATCAGGTGAATCCACGAGGCACACTCTGCGATCTCGACTGCAGTGGGTGTTGACAGAAGCACTTGATATGGACCCTCCCACTTTGGTGACGTCCAATTCTTCTTTTTTATTGTCTTCACCCTGATCCAGGTTCCTGGAGCCACTGCCACTTCTGATGGTCTAGTTTGTTCTTTATCTGAAACAGAATTTGACTGCAACAGATGTTTAGAATTCAACAAATTTCTCATATACTCTGCTAGTGTACAGTCAGCTTCCTGGTCTGTGGGTAAGAGAGGTTTCCACTGAGGTATATAATAAGCCCTTCCAAATAGTTTTTCAAAAGGAGTCAATCCTTTTGCATTTGGAACAGTTCTCATGCTCAACAGTGCCAGGGGCAGACAGTACACCCAATTTCTCTTTGTTTCTGCTATTAACTTTCTAAGCTTACTCTTTAAAATCCCATTATGCCTCTCAACTAACTCTGCAGATTGCGAATGATATGCACAATGATTTTTTAAAGAAATACCAAAATGTTTACTTAACTGCTGTATGGTTTGGTTTACAAAGTGTGTACCGTTGTCACTGTAGATCCTTTCCGGAATGCCAAATCTAGGGATGATTTCTTTAACAAGAATTTTTGCAACTGTAGCCGCATCTGGATTTTTGGTCGGAAAGGCTTCCACCCATCTGGAAAACATATCTACAATGACAAGACAATACTTCTTATTTTCACATTTGTTCAATTCTATGAAATCCATACAGATAGTATGAACTGGATATGGTGGTGTAGGGAAACTCCCTTGCTTGGGCTTTAATGCCTCTTGTGCATGATGTTTGTTACAAATGTGGCACATTAACAAAATTTTTTAGAGTAGTTTAAGAATCCATATGTCGTGAACACTCGGTTCACCAGCTGTACCATCCCCCCTGTTGAGACATGGCATTGCCCATGGCTCAACAAAGCTGCATATCTAAACAAATTAGATGGTAATATCAGTTTCCCTTCTTTAGAGATGTACAGCCCCTTTTCGTGAATTGCTCCTCGTCTTACCCATCTTTGTTTTTCAGCCTGCATAGTAAGTGTCTGCATTGTCTTTAACATTTCTAAGTCTAAAATCTCAGAGGGTTGTAATTCCTCATTCAAAAGAAATACTTCTGAAGCTGCCTGTTTTGCAGCTGTATCAGCTCTCGCATTACCTTTTGAAATCCTATCCTGTTGCTTGGTATGAGCTTTGCATTTACAAATAGCTACTTTCTGAGGTAACTGAATAGATTCTAAAAGATCTAAAATAAACTGTGCATGATTAATAGGTTTGCCAGTAGATGTTATAATTCCTTGGTTTTTCCACTGTTGCGCAAAAACATGTACAGTAGAAAAAGCGTACTGGCTGTCAGTAAAAATGTTCACACATTTACCCTTTGCTAAGGTACATGCCCGTGTCAAGGCAATCAATTCTGCTGCCTGTGCAGATAAATTGTGTGGTAAAGGTTTCGCTTCTATAATCTCAGTATCAGAAACTACTGCATATCCTACTAGGTTCTGTCCTGCAGGACCCCTTTTGCACGAGCCATCCACGTAGTATGTCACCTCGGCATCATCCATGGGGACATCCGTAAGATCTTTTCTAGGCAGTGTCTTTTGCTCAATTACCTGCAGGCAGCGGTGTGGTGTGCCATCTGCAGGGGTCAGGAGCAAGGTAGAAGGGTTCAAAGTCGTGCATCGTTCAATTGTCATATGAGGTTGGCTCAACAATATAGTCATACAGGAAAGATGCCTAGCAGGGGAAAGATATGCTACCTTCTCTTGCAGTAAAATAATCATGACTGCATGAGGCACTCTCAATTTGAGAGGGTGGAAGAAAACTACTGAGGCCAAAGCCTGTACTGCCATTGCAGCTGCAACTACTGCTTGTACACAGTGGGGTAAAGACCGTGCCACTGGGTCTAGTTGTGATGAATAATAAGAAATTAGGTTGCTTGTCCCCATGCTGCTGTGTTAACACTGATGTCATATAACCTTGCTTACAATCTACAGTTTGGAAAAAACGTTTATGATAGTTTGTTAATCCTAAAACTAATGAGGACGCTATTAACTGTTTTAGTTTGCAGAAAGCAGATTCTGCTTCTGGTGTCTGTTGTAACAAATCCTGTGCTGCCATAGGCTTTTTATATATCAGGTTAGTCAGCAGTGCAGATTCCAAGGCATAGTTTGGAATCCAGCTCCAGCAAAAATTAGTCGTACCCAGGAAGGACATCATTTCCTTCTTGGTAGTGGGTTTTGGTGCTTGCAAAATCGCTATTTTTCTGTCCTCATCTAATGTCCTACCCTCTTTGGATATTACATATCCTAGGTATTTAACTTGTTTTTTCCAAAGCTGCAGTTTACTTTTGTTTACTTTATGTCCTTCAGTGGCTAAAAATTGTAGTAGCGCTATGGTATCTTCTTTGCAATCTTGCTCGGTGGAGGCCACCAGCAGGATATCATCAACATAAAGTAAAATCTGACTGCCTCTTGGTGGGGTAAATCCCACCAAGTTGCTTGCCATTTCTTGTGAGAATATTGTTGGACTTTCACAATATCCCTGTGGTAGTCGCGTATATGTATACCTTTTCCCCTGAAATGTGAATGCAAGCCAATGCTGGCTGACAGGGTGTATCGGTATCAAAAAGAACGCATTGCTGATACCTACCACAGAAAAATATTTCTGTTGAGGTTTTAAATCATTCAACAGGGTGTGTGGGTCTGGCACTGTAAGTGCCCTTGGTATTACTGCGTCATTTACAGCTTGTAAATCTTGGACCATACGCCATTCTCCATTTGCTTTCTTAACAGGAAATAAGGGTGTGTTACATGGTGAATCAGGAGATTCCACCAGCACCCCTTCCTTAAGTAAAGCTGCTATGATAGGTTTGATTCCTACCTCTGCATATTTTCTTAAGGGATACTGTCTTTTCTGTGGTCTAAATGCTGACTTTGGCGTGATAGTAGCTGGTCCTGTTGTACGAATAAGTCCTACATCTGACTTTCTTGTTGACCAAAGAGTTTCTGGTATATTCTGTAAGACATTCTCTTCCACCTTTAATAGGAGTGCTAATCAGCTGTCCTTGCTAGACTGCAAGTGCATGGCTGGGTGGGTCAGAGTTATCCAATTCAACTTCTGCATTTGTATTCCCTGTTCTGACAGTTCTAACTCTGTCTGTTTTTCCCATCTCGTGACTTTTTCCTCCTAAGTCTACCCATTTTACATTCTTGTTCTTAGTTAAGCTAACATGTGGTAATCGATTAGATTTATAGAGTGCAAAGAACTCCTGGGGCAATGAACAGCTGGCTACACTGTTCCCTTCCATGTCCCAGTACAGATTATGTAATATCAATCTGTTTGCACAATTTCTAAACAATTCTTGCTCATATTCCTTATCAGGTCCTGGTGTGTTACAATAATACAGTGTACAGTGCAACAAATGTTGTTTATCAATGTCAAGGGAGGGGAACTTGCTGATGGCTATGTTCATCAACTCTTCGGTCACTGCCCCTGGACCAGTCGTAACCAAGTCCTGGCTGTACCAATAGAACATTTCACCCTCCAATTGCACTGCAAAGGTATCAATTTGTCGCTGTACTTCCATACCCTGCATAGTCGGAACTATTGCTATACCAAATAGCTGCATAAGGTCTCTGCCCAAGAGGTTTACTGGGCATTTTGCAGAAACAACAATTTTGCTTTTCTGGGTCAGTCCTGAAACAGGATCAGTTATTGCAATATTATAGGAGAGGGGCTCCAAATACAGCTGTCCATTAGCTGCTTTCACTAGTATGTAATCAGGTCACTCTGAATTCTCTGGCAGTTTGGAGGGATGTAACAGGGTCCGTGATGCCCCTGAGTCATACAAGAATTTGACCTCCTTCCCTTCTACCAGGAGTGTAACTTCTGGTTTTGTGTCTGCTATATAGAGCTCTAAGCTCAATAAAGCTAAATCAATATTTCATTTTCTTCATTGTCCATAACTTCCTGCACTTCCTCTATTCCTTCTGTCACATCCTCTACTCCTTCTATCACATTCTCATTTGTCCTTTCTCTGCTATCCCCTTCTAGTGATTCTTGACTATCATATAGTCCTCACCCTCCTTGTCTTCCTCCGTGGTTGCCCTCTTGTTTTTTTGCAATCCCTTGCCAAGTGTCCCTTTTTACCGCATTTAAAACATTCACCCCTTTTCTTTCACCCTTCAAAGTCTTCTGATCGCTGATCAGATTGTTTGTTTCCCTGGGCATTTCTCTTGCCCTTTTTCCCAGACTGTACTATATAAACTTCTGCTCCATCTTCTACAAAAAATACTTGGGCTTTCTTTTTCTTTTTGCTATTAAAATGCCTTTCAGCATGCCTAGCATATTCAAGTAATGACTGTAACCTGCTTGTACGATGATCTACCATGTGATTTGTAATAAAACTGCTTATGGGTGCAATGCTGCCTTTCAAAAATGCACTCTTTAACTGCTGCTCATATGGGGAATCTTGTGTCTGATCTTCAGGAACCTGCATTCCACAATGGTTATTAAAACATTCTAACAGTCTGGCATAATATCTGTCAATAGTTTCACCTTCTTGTTGGATGCATTGATTAATGCAAGTCCAGTCTGCCCTAGGCTTCCATTTCTCAGAGATGCGGTCTGTAAGACCTTTTACTCTGTTGTCTAGTTCTGCGCTGCTACGTGGGAAGGGTCTGTGTGCAGCGTCACGAGGATTCCAGTTGCCACTAATCATGTGCCAATCTGGTCCCACAATTTGTCTGACTACTTTTTCTACCTCTTCTCCATTTAAATTATAACTTAGCCTCATTCCTTGTAAATCTTCTAAGAACTTTCTAAAATTAACTTTTGGATGGGGAATTCCCTCAGTGGCTTTCCGGATATCTTCCGGAGTCCAGGGTCTATACACTAGAATAGTTGAGGATTAGGTACTTCTATAAGTGGGCATATTTCTTCTTCACTCATAGATCGTGAATTCCTACCCATTTGATATAATTCAATGTCCCCTTTTGAGTTACCTGCCCGTGTTCGAGACCTGGTCTCGATGGGATCTCTAATAAACGGTTTTGCTTTTGTAGTGTCTCTATTTACAGTGACAGCAGGTTATCATGGGGGTGGACTAACCTGTTCACTTGCTTCATATTCTGGTAAGGGAGGTGGAGGGGCCGATGCTATTACTAAGTTATTGTCCTCCTTATCTAAAAACATTGCTTTTGAATTATTGTTCCTTTGTTCCCTACGGTTTACCTCCTCAATCCACCTGTGTGCCTGAGGAATTCCTAATTGGCGTTGCTTTTTTACCCGACCTTTAGAATTGGTTTTGAGCTGTTTGACAAGTTTGACAAGTGAGGATTTTTCTAATTTACCGTCAAATTCATACTTATTAACCCATTTTGAATAGTATTTAATATTATCAGCACGCTGTGACTGCATGTATTTTGCGTCTTCAGTTAATGGCGGATCTTGGGGTCTTTTTGTGCAATTATTACCCATTTGTTCTACCCTTTTTAATCATTATGTAACTCCTTATTTTTAACGTAGTACCACGGATTTTGTTATAGTCTCTTCAGAATGACTGCCTACCTACTGTGTTTCCCTGATCTATGACAAGACAGTAATCTTTTCTGTCCCTGACTTGTAAAAATACAGTCCTGACAAAAACAATACAAATCTAGTCCCTGATCTAAAAACAGAAAAAAGTAGATTCATCTTACCTGAGCCTTCGTGATTGATCAGCTGGTTCGTGAAAACCCGTCCTTCAGTCGCAGATCAGAAAGTGGCTTGACTCTTTTGTACGACAATTCAGTTGGAGGGCTTTTCAAATATGAAGAACCAATGTGGTTTCTTCCCCGTACAGTTTCAAGCCACCTGGCCCGTCTGATCCGAGGCAAAGTGAGGATTTCCGGTCCGAAGGACCAATCTGTCAAAGGAAAAAACTTCAAAGACCAATACACGTAAGGTACAGATAAGGCACATTTAATAACTTGCTGCAAGGAGACAAAAACATGCAAATACAGGATTTTGCCTAACTACTAACAGGAAGTATGCTATTCTTATACTGTTCTACAAGACATTGCCTTCTATGGTTGATGTAATCAAACACAACTTTCAGTATTGTTCTACAGCAGATGTTACTCAGATTTTCTGCTGACATGACTGGATTTATGAAAAACATTTTGAGAAAAACAACCTGGCCTTGGTGGGCTTTAGCAAGTTACAAGCTTCTATTGTGTAGTTCTAATACATGTGTTACATTTCAAGGTACTTTTCTAGCTTAGGCACAAGCAAATGCTGATTGCAGTTCATATTTTCAAGCAGTCTTTGTTCTGATTATCTATAGCTTCTGCAGCTGTGTATTTTCTCACAGCACAAGCGGAACTCCTTGTCTAAGTCTCATAACATTAATACAAGTAATACATCTATTCATTATTTTCCTGACACAAGCAGAAATTATCTGCTTCCCTGTAAATTTCCAAAGCATAAGCAAAGATTATAGCTGTGCATATTTCATGACAATACAAGGTTAGAAAGCTTCTGCAATTTGTACAGATTTTATTCAGTGTGAAATAGAATAAATGTGTTAACCCTTTCCAAGCCTTAAATGCACTAAGCATATTACTAATACATACACTAATACATATTTTTCTGAGACAAGTCAAAGACCTGTAGGTAGGGACACACTGCACATATTTGTATAGCTTACCTATATGTCGCCTACTACTCTCTGGTTGGCACTGTTACATAACAGATGAACCTGAAGCTCATACCTTGACTGGACTGTTATGGGAACCCTCACCCTGGCTCTGCTGCAATGACAAAGCTGACACTACTCCCTCAGTGACACATACACCTTGCTGTCCTCCAAAGTGTTCATACTCCCCTCTATGTGTCTTAGGCTGCAGCAGTAGCTGCAACATATGCAGCTGTATGTTAAGCTACCTGCTACAGACCTAGCATACCGCACAACCCCCTAGAACAAAGGGTCCAGACAACACCCATACATAAAGGGGGGGGCAAAGGTCTAGTGACAGGGGCATGTTTCACAGTTTTCCCCTACAAACATAGTGAGCTAATAGACTATCAGCTACTGCAGCAATATGCATATTTTGATGGGTATGGCGTCTGACACTCACATGTCTCTTCCCCCTTACTGACCTCAACCCACAATGTTTAACAGTGAACTACCAGATAATCACAATGTCATTTGACAATGGCCAAACACAGCATGCAAAACTGTGGACATACCTCATAAATCTCAACAGTGGACACTAATTGTACCTACCCTCTGTGATGCTGTAGCCTCCACACCTCACTAATGTCCATCTCAAAGACTAAGAAAGGGGCCAAGGCCTACATAAAGGCCTTAAATATTGCACTGTGGTGCCATGTCATTGGCTAATGGAAGTGCAACCCAGTTGTGTCGGATGCTATTAGCAAGTCTGAGCCATGGATTGGTGGACAGACAATTACCTGTTAATGAGCATGACCTACAAAAGTCAAGCAACTGCCTATGGGAAACAGCTCTGTAAGTTGCTTTACCAAGACAGAGTATGAGTTAGCAAGTTGTTTTCAAGAGGGTTTGTTCACATACGGATTACATCACTCCACCAGGTATAGGTTCGTAGGTTCATAGGTAGGTACTAGGCTATCTGCCCGAAGGCATTTATAAGCCTAGCCAGAATGTGTTGGCTTTTGCTGCCCCCTTAGATTAGTTCCCTGTGCCTCTGTCCAGGAGAGCCACTGAAGTGATCCCCGGGGGTAAACTTTCTGTTTCCCATCCAGTCATCAAGGTTTCTCTTGAAGAGTGTTAGCAAGGAGCTCTGCCTAATGCAGATTGGAATCTTGTTCCAAAGCATAGGAAGTCTCTGTGACAGGAATCTATCCCACCAGCACGTCCTATTTATTGTTGTGGTGAGGTTTAGATCCCTAGAGCATGTGGCTCGAGGGGATAAGCTTTTCTTTAGGTGGAGCATGTCAATCAGTTCTGGGTTGGACATGTCCTTGTATGTCAGACAGAGATCACCTCTGAGTAGGCGGTATGCAACCGAGTACAGCCGGAGTTTCTTCAGTCGAGCTGCATAAGGCATCTGTTTGAGGCTGTGATCCTCTTGCTTAGGTACTTCTGTGGTCTTTCCAGCTGTTGCAGGTGTCCTGTAAGATACATCCCAAATGGGGCGTTTTACTCTATGATGGGTCTGATGAGCGATGAGTAGAGGGGCACAATGACTTCTTTTGATCTGGATGCGAACCCTTTTGTGATAAGGTGTGCCATGTAGAAGGATTTTCTAACCACTTTGGCAATGTGATTATCAAAGGAGAGTTTACTATCTACTTGAGTCCCCAGATCCCTTATTACATCTTCCATATTTAGGGGACTACCACCTATGTGGTAGTTTGTGGGTACTTTGTTTTTTCCAAAGGGGATGACTATGCACTTTTTGGCATTTAGCTTGAGGCCATGATTTTGACACCAGGTGTCCATCTCAGTGAGACCCTTTTGGAGGATGTCTGTGTCAGCCGGAGAGTCAATTATAGCCCCTAGTTTGCAGTCATCTGTGAACATGGTCAGCCATAGTCCTCCTGTGCTTGCCTGTACCTCTGAGAAGTATATGCCGAACAGGAGGGGTCCTAGGACTGAGCCCTGGGGAACGCCACTTGTAACTGGTTTAGAGTCAGACCTAGCTCCTGCAACTCTTACCATGTGGGTTCTGTCCATGAGCCAGTTGGCAACCCATCTTGTGATGTAGGGGTTTATGTTCAGGCTGGTGAGCTTGTCTATAATACCGGAATGGGAAATGGCATCAAAGGCCTTTGCGAGGTCAAGGTAGGCTGTGTGTACCACCTTTCCCTTGTCTATAGCCTTGGTAACTGTCTCAAAGAAGTCCACCAGGTTTAGGAGGCATGATCTGCTCTTAACAAAGCCGAACTGGGTAGGGTCCAGTGTTTGGAGGTTCCCAATGTCTCTGTTAATGAGTTCCATGATGATGCGCTCCATAGCCTTGCAGACCAAGCTAGTCAGGCTTATAGAGCGATAGTTCCAGGGGGGGTCTGTTGTGGCTCCACCTTTGTGGAGCAGAATAACCATTGCTGTGTGCCACTCTATGGGTACGTAACCTGTGGAGAGGCTGAGTTTGAACAGTGTGTTTAGGTGAAGGGGTTAGTTCGTCTTTGAGCTCATGTAGGATGCAGCCTGGGACACCGTCCGGTCCCATTGATGCTGTGTTTTTGACTTTGGAGAGGGCTGTTTTAACCTGAGTGTCTGTGATTTTAGGAGCTCTATATTCTTCTGGTATGGTTATGGGCCCTTTTGGGGGTGAGAGGGGCGGTGAAGTTTGTGCTGAAACTGTCTGCTGGGATGTTGGCAATATCGGTCAGTTCAGTATATTTGTACTATTCTGCACTAACTCTGAGCAGATCTGAGCATTGTCACTTAGATTCTTGACATAGCTAAAGAATGTCTTGTGGTTATCTTTGGAGTTCTTGGCAATTTTTCTTTCGAAACTCACCTTGGATGATTTTATGAGGGATCGTAGTTTCCTGCTGATACTGATCAGGGATGTCTTCCCTTCTTGGGATTTTACTCTTTTCTGTACTAGTTTCCTCCTTCTATTGTATAGCTTGTTTATGGCAGGAGTCCAACAGACTGGTTTCCTTTTCTTGGAGGAGTGAATCTTGGTTTTTTCTTGGGATAGCACAATCCATGCATTCTTGTAGGTGCCCGTAGAATGCATTAGTAAAGGATTTTGCAGCTTGGACAATGTTATCCTTTAGCATGGGTGCTTTGAAACTTTCCACCTAGGTCTTAAGTAACGTGAAGTTTGCTTTTGAAAAGTTTTTCATGGTAGTTTCCTTGTCCGGGGTTGGGGGCGGAATGTGGATATCCAAAGTGATTTGTTTATGATCAGATCTAACCAGTGAGGGGTTGACCTCCGGTGTGGAGCAACGGTCGCCCATGTTGGTGATGACCAGTTCCAACATGTTGTCACCTCTGGTGGGAGTGTTGACCAGTTGATCCAGGGCATTTGAGTTTATAAATTCTAGGAAATGTTGGGCAAGGGAGTTAGTACTTGAGTAGTTCTCCCAATTAATGTTTGGGTAATTGAAATCACCCAATATTAGGGTGTTTGGTAGGACATTTATATTTCCCAGTGTTTCCAGAAATGCGGAATGGGGGTCCTGGGACATGGTGAGTGATCTGTAGCAAGCTACAATTTGAATTGCAGTTTTGCCCATTGTTAGTTGCACATGGATGATCTCTGAAGCATTGTGCTGTGCCACTAACCTGGAGGTGTGGGTATGCTTGATGAATATGGATACGCCCCCGCCTTTTGTATTTCGGTCCGGGATCTGTGGCTGAAATGTATGGTATGAGTTGTAGCCTGTTAGTGCTGGGGTGCTCTCAGGAGCCTTAAACCAGCTTTCTGTTACTGCACATATATCGATTTTCTCCATACTGAGGAGTGCCTCGAGTGCGTGCATTTTGAGGTTTAGACTTCTGGCATTGAGTAGCATTACCCTCAGTTTTTTGTTACTTGTGCTATTTATGGTTGTGGGTTTGTCTTTTGAGCCTTGCCTAAAAAAGGCACTATGGGGGTGGCAAGAGCCTTGGCCAGTATTCGAAAGCCTAAGGGTGACATGTGCAAGCCATCTCTAGCGAAGCAGCATGGCTTGTCAAGCATGTCATCCCAGGTGGACAGACACTGGATCCCCTTTGAATGACACCAGAAACTTAGCCAATTGTTGAAATTGATAATTTTTTCTTTATACTGTAGTATCATTCTTGGTGAGGGCAGGATGCTACTCAGGGTCAGGGTCATACCGGCCTGGGCTATGTGATCAGAGAGCTCTTCCATGTCTCTTTTCATGTAGTCCAGGGAGGTACAGCTCAGGTCATTCACACCAACATGGACAATGACAGAGTCGTATTTGTACTTGTTCTGGAGTGACCTGAGTGCTTGTGTTATGTGGCGGATCCTGGCGCCCGACAGGCAGCTAACTGTAACCTTCTCCTTGTCCAGCCTAGTTAGTGGGACATCAGTGTGCCTGACTATAGTCACCTATTACTAGTGTGTTGGGTATGTTATTTTGCCTTCAGGGCTGTGATTGCGTGGCACACTGATTATGTGAAGTATGTGTTTCATGATTTGTGTTGGGGGAGGAGGTTGCTTGGATGTCTGCTTTGGAGGTCTCTGTTGCTTTTGCAGATTTTTAATTAGAGCCTCCGAGTATGTTTTCATGTATTTATGTGTGTTTTTTGCCGGTACAGGTTTAATGGGTCTATGTGAGACTGGTGGTGTGATGCAAGTATTTCCCTTCTCCTCTTGACTGTCTGATCCAGCTTTGGGTTGAGAGAGCTTAGCCTCCAGTTTGGCTGTATAACTGCATCTCTCACATGTATTAGCGTTTGGTGCTAGGAGGAGAGGGTTGTCTGTGTACATGAGGCAGTTGGAACATTGCCTCAAAATGCCCAGATTCACCAGTTGGACTGGAGAGTACGCCTGAAACTGCCCTTTGGACATACCTGGATAGGTACAGTGAACTGTTTTACTGAATGGCTGGTAAGGTTGAATAGAGAGCCTTGTCCTTCTGTACAGTATAGGATGGTCTAGTGCTAGGGTTTATAAGTGCTTGCTCTGAGTTTTGAGCAAGTGCTGGGCTGAGAAATGAATGGCTTGAGTGCTAAAGTTGAAAGTTTGTCTAGTTCCAAGGGAAAAATTGAAGAGGAGACTTTTTGGAGCCGGGAATAGTTATACCCTACCTAAACGGCACTGGCTGGCATGCAAAACCAGGCAAATGCAGCATTTATAGTAGGAAATTAGCCCAAAATGGCCAATAAACTACAAATTTCTGGGCTGAAACCACTCCTCCAGGGACAGATAGGCTGCTCAAAGTGCCCCTCTCTCACAGGTGAACAGAGAAACTTCCTTCTATCCAGGTAAGGTATGGGCAAACACAGAGATTTGTAACACAGCCCTGAATTCAGCACTTAACCTGAAAACTGGACTATACTAGCTTAGAAAGTTGGGAAACAAGTATATATATATATTTTTTTCAGAAAATAAACCAGATACAATCAAAAAAACTCTTTAAATGCACAGAAAAGGATACTTATTGTTATATATGGGACGCAGCTGGGAGGATGCAGTTATGGGGAATAGGGATTACAACAGTAGGTCTGTAGTACATCTCTGGGAGTAACATGCTGGTAATATTCTGCTGTCCAACACCTATAATCATGCCGCTCAACTGTGCCAGCTGTGAATGAAATCACAGCTCTGGCCCTCTCACTCCCTCCTATGGTTGGCTCCTGTACGAAAGCTACTGGTTTGTGAGTTACACATATTGCCAGTACATAAGAGTGGACACAGCTGTCATATTACATGATGTACTGTCATTCAGCTCCTCTCATTCTGTGAATGTCACACAGGAATAGTTCAGACATTGTAAAGGTGTCCCTGATGTACTCTGGCTAGGTCACTGTTTTGTTGACATTCATATATGGCTAACACACCTAGCAACCCCCATGGCAGGAATTCTAGTCATAGCCATTATTAGTGGGGGGGGGGGGACAGGCCCAACCTCAGCAGCAGACTGTACATATTTGTCATACAATGTAAGAGTATAATAGAGTAACAGATATTACTGTAGTGTAAGCTTTTTCTGGAGGTTCTGGTGTGTGACAGCCAGATTCTCTATATGCAGACAACAAACAGCAATTATTGGCCAACCATTTTCCAGATATCCACATGCTTGTGCCAACAGGACCACATATATCAGGCACATATACACATGCCACAAACATCTGTGTACTGGACACGACACCTACACGGAAGATATACTACAGCAGGTTTGCATTGCTGTCTGTCATTGTGGCACACTGGTGTCACTGGATTGTCCCCATATACATATAATAACACACACCTATGTGTCTGATAGTGGCTGTATGACATAGTAGTGGAACTATGCCCATAGGGGACACACCACAATAGACGGCATTGATGGGTGTGGAGACATACAGCACACTCTGTCACGGCACACTGGGACATACCGGTTTTGCTACTATGTTGGTGATAGCCACATACATAGTGTGTTGATAGACTGCAGGATATGACGTGAGAGGTAGCAGTGGATAGTGCAGGCCATTTTAGTTGTGCAGGGTCTGTACATAGTGGATATCTATGTTTCTGGCCCTGTGATGTATTCCCCTCTTGATCTCTTTCAGGATGGATGTATCGAAGGAGGCACCCACCATTTTCAGACGTTGAAAACAATGTTATCCTGGATGGCTTCAGACTGCATCATAACATTCTGCTGTCTAGGAGTCTCCAGCATTGTGAAAAACATGCAGCACTGTGGGCTGACCTTGTCACAGCAGTCAACCAAAAAGGGCTACAGGACAGAACCTACAAGCAGGTCTGACAGATATGGTCAATGCTGCACAGCAAAGGGCTGCCACTGTAGCCAGGGTCTGTGCTGCCACCGATGGAGGGCCTGCAGCAGAATGACTACTCTCAGCCACAGAGGAATTCCTGGCAAACCTGGGTCCATCCACCGTCTCCCAACCATCCATCACCCCATACATTGTGGAGGTGAGTGCCACAGTAACAGTCATAGTGGCAGCCTTTGCATACCAGTACATGGGTGTCAGGTCTATCTGGGGGTTTGGCTTTAATGCACAGCTGTGCACACATACTCAGAATGTCAGCAATGTAGGCCGTATCATGTTAGCTACTGTAAATATCGGTATACACACATATTACACTGTAACAATGCCACATTTGGTATTGCTGACAATACCACTCCCCTCACATTCCCATAGGTATCAGGTGTTGCCAGAATCCAATGTCCTGTACTTGGTAAGTGTGATACTGTTGTCTTATGGATCATATATACCCTAAGAATGTTAAGGGCTGCCATTTTGACCTAGGCACAAATGTTATGCTTAGCCAGAGTACAATATTTATATGTTCCATTTTGAAGGGGTTAACTGAAGTGCAGTGAATGGGTGATCACAGTTGCATATTTGCAGGAGCAGTAACACATTTGCACTTATTGTTGAGAAGGTCTATGTAGTCTGCAATATAGGAGGCAATCACTCACAGATGCCTGTTCACACACAATATGGAGATGGTACACACCTGAGGCAGTGATACTATAACTGACATAACATGCTCAAGACTGGTGCACTGTGTTTTAAGTGTAGGTCTATCAGATACACTGACATATTGCTTATGTCACAAGTGTATAGTACTGGCAACGTTAATTGGATGTAGCTGCAGTGCATGTTATAAGGCCCTGTCTTGTCTGTGTATGTTGTAGTCTGTTTGTGTGTTGTGCATGGGGTCAGAAATAAGATGTGGCATATGTAATGCAGTTGTGGCTCCTCAGCTGTATGTGTGTTTGTGGATTACCATACATAATAGTGCAGGTAGTAATGTACTTATTTTGTCTTCCTCCTCACAGGTGAACGTGGGGGTTGGAGTCTGTCCCCCTCACAACCTGATGTCAGTGCGTCCTCGGACTCTGATGATGATGGTCATACTGAGGTACAGGTGGGGTTGTTGGGGGCTGAATCTGTCCCATGTGTTGACATACCACTTCCTTCCCCATTTTCCTCACACACAATCAGTATGCCCACACATACCCAGTCCCTTAAGGCCACAGATATCAGACAGCCAGAGTATGGCACCATCAGACAGGAGAGTGTGGCAACTATGGCATCAGTAAGTGTAGACACTGGCCATAGCCAGAGACCTGGCAAGGTCCCACATAGACAGATTGACAGGGGTGCTCAAAGGAGGACTGCTGCCCATCCACCACCTGTCACAGGTTTCACATCATGGGTCACTCAACGCACATTTCAGTCCATCATGGAGGCACAGGCACATTCGGAATGCAACACCAGATGGATGCTCAGGATTATGGATGCAGCACAGACTGACATACATGACTCCCTCCACCATATTGGTGATGCCATGGATTGTTTCACTGGTGTAGTGGACAGACAGTGGGGTAAGACATTGTCAGTCCTTGACCACACATTGTATGTGCTGGAATATTTGGTTGAAGTCAGACATTAGACATGTGGATGTAGGTCAGCAACACCATCTGCTCAGAGTTCACATGGCCATGCACACTCACGCTCCCATAGTAGCAGTACCACCAGCACTACAGAAGGGAGTGTGCTGTCTACACCATGTCATGGCAGGCCATGGGCACATAGTTCTGGGCAGTCTCATGGGGACAGGGGACCAACAGACACCAGTAGCCATCAGCTATAAGTACCATATCTGATCCTGAGTATGGTGGTGCCAGTGCCACTCCTGGCAGAGCCAGTTCCCATGTTCATGGCCAGAAATGGTGAACTGTCCACTCTGCCATGTGCGGTCCACAGCTGTCCAACATGCACATGTGTAGGGCTAGCACTGGTTTTGACTGTGTACATGCACACACTCAAACATCATTTTCACATGCAGGTCACCAACAGCCATACACACGGTACATCTCCATGTCACAGCTAGCCAGCACCCCTTCCTGACTCACACACATGCTGTCAACTGTTTGGCACAGCCTAGGCCACTGGCACCCCCACACCACACTCTGTGCATGTGATGATACCTGTGCTGCATCCCTGCTATCCATACCCTCAATGCAGGGACATGCACATATGTGTCAGATGCACAGGGAGACTATAATACATTACATGTAGCTTTGTAGTGTGGTAGTGTTATGCCATGACTGGTGCTGTATGCTAGCATGTGTCATGAGTAAACATCAGACTTTGTGTACCTTTGTTGCATGATGTTAGATTGCCAGTAGTGCTGCAGAATGACAGGTGTCTCACAGAACTGTGTATGTTTCCATTCCAGGGATCTGAGTGGCTAAGCTATGGACACTTGGTGGCAATATAGAGGCACAGGATGGCATGGTAGCACAGCAGACATATGACATCAGCAAGGTACGGCTGTATACATACATGGTTACGTAGGTGCATATCTGTAGAGCAGTGTGCCCGGAACAATGGAGGCAGTCAGAGTGATCATGCATCCATACCCTGTGACACGGCCTGCTACCCTTAATACGTGTCACATGGGTGTTCTGTACATAGAAATGTAGGTGGTGGCAGATAGCATTAATTCCTGGGAATATGTGGGCTATTTAGGGCCTGAAGCTACTGACAGGGCAGTAAAATGCATGAAAATTACACACCCATTTGGTCATATGTGTATTGCTGCATGGGAATATACTTGTACACTCACACACACACAGAGTTGCCTTTATTGAGATTAGAACCCCTACCTATCTGTTAGTATACAATAGAGCAGTACATACTTATTGCATGCATCACAGAGCTTATCTGTTCTGAGATTGTCATCCAGTGCTGTCAAGGTGGATGACATTAGCAGGTGTTGACAGGGAGGCTAATGTTGAGGAGGACGCTAGTCACAGGACCATAAAATGATTGACCATTGCACAGACATAGGCCAGATAGGCATGTCTGTGCTGCTGTAAGGGAAATATCTACACACACACACACACGGTGGCTGATGTGAGATTAGATCTGCACCACCAGTTACATATATATATATATATATATATATATATATATATATATATATATATATATATATACACACATGTGGCTGCAGCAAAAGTACTTGTGGGCTACGCAAAGTGGCCTTGTATTACACAGCATGTGTGGCCTGCAGAGTGAACCTGCTTCATGCTGTTATTGTATCTACTGTCATAGCAGTGGGGTACCTGTTAATACCCCTGCTATGTGTGTACAGTTAATAGTATCACCATTTCTGACCAGTTGCAGTTTGCTAGGTGGACATTATGGCCTGTCCAGTCCTGCATTGAAGCTTTTGCACATTACACCACCTGCTCATCATTGTTTGTCTACAGGATGACATTCCACAGACACTGGGTTCTTTGGCTGGATGGATTATGTCGTTATGCGACCTTGGTGTGTTACCATCAGACAACTGTTGTATGTGTAGGTGCAGATAACCCCAGCATTCTGTGTGGGTGTGCACATTTGTACAGCACCACACACATATACACGGGTCCACTTTTAAATCTCGAAATACCAAAATCTTGAGTTTTGAGATACCGAACTCAAAACATCGAGATTTCGGTATCTCGAAACTTAAAAGTGTAAAAAAAAACCTCACAGCTAAAATAATGTGTTTGCCTGCACCCCCCACAACCCCCTACTTAAATATACCAACTCCAAGATCACTCTACAGTGAAGAGAGCAGTAATGCTCCTGTTGTACTTACCGTTCTCTTCACAGTAGCATGATCTCGGAGTTGGTATACATATATATGTATATATATATATATATATATATATATATATATATATATATATATATATATATATATATATAAAACAGGGATGTCATCTTAGGTGTAGCTAAGTGTAGGAGCATGTCCAGTGTGACTGTCAGTACTTACAAGGTGACTCCAGGCCAGGCCTACCTGTACTCCAGCCCGGGATTTTGCGTGCTGCAGCCAATTGGCTGATGCAGCTGATTCAACAGTCCAGCACCTCCCTGATACTTTGACCAAGGGATTCCCCGGCTGTGTGCTGAATGTATTATATGACTCATACCGATCAAGTGTACAGATTGCAATAGACTGTACAGAGTGTTGCATGATATGTATGATGCATTTTACATAGCTTTGTGATTTTCCGGTACATCCGTGGCAAATCATTATCTATTGATATTAGGAAATGATGCCAGAAATTTCAGGTTAGTGACTCCATACACACCAGGACACCCATGCTACTGCACGACCTGTTATTCTCTGCACTTTCTACATTTGTCTGGCCAGTAATTAATCCTTCTTCTTATATTTGGACCTTTGTCCCACTAATGTTCATGGCTTTGTCCATATTTCCTGCTGTAAGTGGTTGTAGGTATGATGTGACTGGGGTACATGATGTCACACCACACACAGGGTGGCAATCTTCACACCTTTCACTGTACATGTTTTAGCAGGATGTCCAGAATTCCTCCCCATATATCTGCTTTGTTCCTCAGGCAGTTGTGTTTTCCGATGCTATACTACTAAATGGAGCCCACTGAATTGTTGTAAGTACTGATACAGTTAAGTGATGGCCTTTACATCCTGCTTCTACTCTGACCTGTTTTAACCCGCTGTTATAGTAGCCACCTTCTAAGTTACTCAGAACATGTATAATATCTGTAGGGTTAGCCCTCTGTCTCTCCATGGTCTCTGTCTTTGTCTTGTCCAGCTGTCATGCAGTAACAGATTAGGGCATATTGACAGTCTGTGGGACTCCTACCATAGGAGTACCTCACATGCAAAAGTTGTAGGTGCAGCCAGCTTCAAGCCATGAATACCATCAACCATGCTACTGTACTTAGACCACTGAGCCACACCAGCCACCAGAACATGGGGTTTACTTCCTCATACTATCAACAGAAGACAGACATAACACTTTGACCCTTCATATTGTGAAAATTAGAATATGTGGCCAGGTTGTTGTGGACAACCCTGGGATTTTTTGGTCTGCTGATATATCCATGGAAACATACAGTTACTGCAGTTTTATGGGAACACTGATGTGTTGGGGGTAGGGGGCTCCAGCATTGACAGTTGTGTATCTGTCCTATGACCCTGCTGTTTGACATTTCTCTTGCATACTGCAGTGGGTTTTGCTGCCTTGTGGCCTACTGCATATTATGGTGCAATCAGTATTGGACAGACTACCTGTTGTCCCACATAGCTGTTAGCTCTTTGCAAGTAGCCCAATAGCCCACTCGGTTCCCTTGCATACATGCAGCAGGTCCATACATATCCTACCATAGGGTAGTACCCTGTACATTTGTTGTAAAGGAGAGTGACTTACCTTGTCAATGCAGCAGTTGAGATACCTGTGTTGTAGGGCTGAGTCTGTCTGATGTATGTGGTACACAGCCAATACATGGTGAAGTACAAGTTGTGTTGTGTGGCTGGCATCCTTTTCACTATGTATGTGAGTCAGAGTAAGGTGTCAGTCCCTGGGACCCTATGTTGTCAGTGCATGAGCTATGCATTGCCTCTTTGCCAAGGCCAGGGCATACTGGGCATGCCTATGTCTGCCTACAGGGACAACCTCAGGGGGTTCCTCCTCTGAGTCCCCATGTGGGTATGGCTATGGGGACCTTGGCAGTGGTTGGGGGCTGTGTGTCCCTTCCCTGTGTTGATCTTGCTGCAGCTGTTTCTGCAGGATCATATTGTGTATCATGGCACATACTGTGAACATCTGTGCACATGTGGCTGGAAAGTACTGCAGGGCTCCACCAGATATATCGAGGCACCGGAACTGTGACTTGACCAGCCCAAATACATGTTTTATGACATTCCTAGTTTGTGCGTGTGCCTCATTATGGCATTCTTCAGCAGGTGTGTGTGCATTTCTGATGGGTGTCATCATCCATGTTTCCAGTGCATAGCCAGCATCCCCCAGTAGATGGTCTTATGGGATGTCCCCCTGTCAAACATCTGGTACAGCTGTGATGCATGACAAATATGGGAGTCATGATAACTGCCAGGGCTGCCAGCACACACATTCATGATAATGCCCTGGACATTGCACACAAACTGGCAGTTAATGGAGTTATACCTCTTGTGGTTGATGTAAACTCTACCCTCCTCACCAGGCAGTGCTTTGATGTGTACATGAATGCAGTCTATGGCACCCAGTACCTCATGGTAGTGTGCTGCATGGTAGAAGAGATGCATATTGTTGGTCCTCTCCTCAGGGGTGCAGGGTGAATAAATGTGCCTCTGCCATGTGTTTGCATGACAGCCGGAAACTGGTGGAGTACCCTGGATGCTGATGCCTGTGAGATCCCCATCATGTCCCCAGTTGGTCTTTGAAAAGAACCTGTAGCTAGTGTTCTAAGGGCTACACATAACTTTGTTTCCACTGGGATGCGATCCCCTCTGTTAGCTCTGTGTCTGAGTTGACAGCGGCAGAGCTCAGTGAGTTGTTGGAGTATGTCCCTGTCCACCCTGTAGCCCTCTACAATCTCCAGCTCATGTACCTCCTGGTAGGTTACCCTGGGCTTGAACACTCTTCTCCTTCTCAGTCTAGGCCTATTGTCAGCAACAGCATCAGCACTGACCTCAGCATCTAGCACATACAGATATAGCAGAGCAGCAGCAACCCCTAGCATTCTATCAGTTAAAATTCCCAGGTTTGTACTCCAATGGTGCAGAGTATAGGGGAGAAATGATTGTAGGATGTATGCATAATTTATAGTGGTCTGCTGCAGATGCAGCCTGCGTGATTGGCTAACTGTGATGCATTCCACTTGGCAGGTTCATCATTGAATGGCTTAAATGGACCAGTGTACGTGGAACAGGGGTTATCAGTAATTTACACGATTGGCTTTCACAATCTATTTCCTTTTTTTTTTTAACTGGCTTCCGTGCTAAGCACAGTGGCATGATGCACAAACATGCTCAAACCAGCTAAAATAAGCACCCTGAAGCTAAACAAAGCTTAGCGGGTACTGGACACACACCCCTGCTTAGCTGAGAGGCTCGCCACACAAACAGGCACCACTGAGCTCCAATCCACTTAAACATATAGCGACACACACCCTTTTGATGTCAGCTAGCTCTTTTGTGGATACCAACATTCTTCTGGGGCTACATGGATTTTATCTGCGGACACATTTTTGCTATTCAGTAACCCCAGCTCATTTCCATATAGATCCATGCACACAACCTGGACACTACACTATTCCAGGGCCTGCCTGCTTAGCAACCACTGAAATCTACCATTGTACATACTCCATGCAGGGTCCTATAATGCATTATTCTCACATATTTCTTATTTTTCGTTTTTAAACTTTTAAATAATTTTTTTGCATTACAGCACGTTTGCATGCTGCTGCACACCTTGCAAATGTAAAATGGGTATTTAAAAAAAATTATATTAAATTATTTTGCATTACTTTTTGGACACACACTGCATAGTTTTGCATGTATCTGTGCCTACAATGCAATTTCTGACCTTTTAAATGGGCTTTTACAGCCACTGTTCAATTTTTATTTTTTTGTACATGGAAATTTTCTGTGTACACTTTGAACCCCAATACAGGGTCTGCAGGACTGCCTGTCTGCTTGCTGAATCACTCCAGCACCCTCATTTGCATGCAATTCAACTGCTTATGAGGTGATTTGCATGCCACGGACACTTCCATGTCCGCATGCTCGTGCACGCCTCTCTGCTCTGTTTATTGGATCGTACTGCTGCTTACTTCCATGTAAGCTCTGTGTCACTATGCCTACACGGAAATTCACTCCATGTAGATTTTATTGAATTCCCCCCCTAAGTGTTTTGTTGACTTTGAAAGCCATAAAACACTCAGCAGACACTGTCAGAAAGGCATTGTAACACAGTCGATTATGTTTACTCTCACCTCCAAACCTCTCAACAATCTAGATTTCCACAGAACGTCCAAATTATTGCTTCATATTTTTAGTCTGTTTTTCATAAAATCTGTGTTTTTTGGACAAACCACTGAGGCTTGAAGTCACGAAACAATATATTTGGGTTTCAGAGTTCAGGTCATCAGAAAATGGATATTAACACAGCCTGTTATTCTAGTAGCTAAGTTTATTTGAGAAAGTTTGGGACATGTTACCAGTACAGACAGCAGGTGGAAACAAATCGTTTATTTCTGCTACTGTCATTTGCTAGTATGTACCGACAGATATTAATATCTGGAGCTAGACCTGACCTTAACAACTTTAGCAGGGGGTGCTTAACAATTGTTAAGGTTGGGTCACTTGCCACTCTGGCACTTAATTGGTTTGTCTTTTTCGAAATATTGGAGTGTAATCACCATGTTCTATGCCCTACAGTTTGTTTAAATACTGCACAGTATCCCTGTTCTGCTTTTGTTATGTCCTGTGTCCACTGTTGTTGGTACCATTTTCAACTTTCATCACATTTGGGTCAATATTAGTGGAATGATAAGATGTGTACCGTCTCTGTAGTCTAGCTCCTCATGCTGATGAACTTAATAAAGATTAGTCCTGTCTACACCACTCAACAGAACATTTAATGAGAGTAGGGGTTACTAGTGGTCAATCTGACTGACAGCTATCCATCATTTATTTATGAATACAGCTAAGCCACTGTCTGATCAATCACAAATAGATGGAATAATTGTGTATAATTTTGTAGATATGCTGATAGAGAAAGGATCCTATGTGTTGTATATCATAGTTACCATTCAAATCAGCCAACTAAACATTACTTACCTATGTTCCTTGTCAATTCCATCTGTCCAATGTACACTAATTATTTCTTTACTTTGTCTGCACTGAAGCTGTGGAATCAGACTTTATTTTGGCTGTTTATCCAATGTTCAAGTGTCCATAGCTACTAGAATGTCTCACACTCCACCAGTCTGATGCACTGATGTAGCAGCTACATTCAGAATTCATTTTCTTATAATAGCTTGAATAAAATCATACATTTGCAGAGTGCATGCTATAAAGTCTAGTGCTAGTTATCAGCACCCTCAAACTGCTGGATAAAGTTAATGCTTACCACTATATAATTGCAACTTGTTGCTTTGCCTATAACTCAGATGCCCAATGCACAGGTAACACACCACTGGATCCTAAGCTGCTGAGTGTTGTGTGTAATCAAGTAGTATGCTTTGTCTGGTGCTCTAGCCAATGCTTATTGTCCCCACAGGATCAGTATGCAATTAATTACATTGCCAAATAAACATAATAAGCCAGATACATGTGACTAGCAATGTTTTTGGTCCTTACCATCACTTACAGACTTAGACCCTATCCTGTGATGACGTGAGGCAGTTATGCAAATAAAATTGATTACTCTCACTGGCCAGCCAAATTAGTTTTGATTAATAAAGGTCAGATTTATTAATAGATTTGTGGTCTCATTTTCTGGGTTGCTGAATTAACTGTTTATAGGTACTACATACAAAGATAAGCATGTATTTTCACATGTATGTAGGCAAAATGTATAAATATAACTCCTCCCACACAAACATATATTAAGGGGTTATATGAGAGCAAAGTCGTGTATCAGATATGTAAAGAGTGATCTATATTGTAGAATATCTAGTGATTATACAGATATGCTGAGCTATGGATGATACAATTAAAGGAGACTAAAGTAATCCCTTTTGATAACAGGTAATTTCTACACTGTTGTAAGTCTTGGCTCCTGAGCCATTGAAAGCATGCACAGCTTTATAGTGACACCTGTACTTCAAATGATGCATGTACATTTTTTTTAACTGATTACATATCCAGACCACTCAATGACCTCGGAGACCGGCAATTAGCTTAAATTAACCTGTATGTAGTGCACGGAAAACAGTGATTATGCTCAGATATCCGGAAAAAGACAAATCAGTTAAGCACGACTATAGCGAGGGACCCGACCTTAACGAATGTTAAGCACCCCCTGGTTAACTTGCTAGGGTTGAGTCTTGCATTAGGCAGCCAAATCTGCCAGAAGTGATCAGCAAAAGACAGCTGCAGAATAAAAAACAGATTTGTTTCTGCCTGCTGTCTGTGCTAGTAACCTGTTCTGTACATACTAGTGTAAACTTAAACTAGAATAACAGGATGTGTGTTTGCTTGTATGTTCTGAAGGATATGAAGTCTGAACCTGAAATGAATGTCATTATTTATTAATTTAGTGATTTTTCCAAAAAAACAAATATTTTATGAGAAACACACCAAACATATAAGTCAACAATCTGGGCATTCTGCAAAGGCATTGTGTTCTACTTGTCTTCCTGACAATACTTGCTAAGTGCTTTAAAGCCTTTTTTTTTTTTGTCTGTAACAAGTTGTACATGGAGCAGATAAAGCTCCATGTACTACAAAAAAGTTATGTATCCTCGACATGGATGCCAAGATTCACCACTTGAGCTTTGCTCTCAAGGTGAATTTCCTGGCACCCTTGTCTCAAACACATAATAAGCAGGTTATGTTCAGCAACCCAGTCATAATCCTCTATGTTATGCCTCTTCCTAGCAGATTCTTCTGAATGTGATACGCATGCATACCATTAATTCTAATAAGTGAATTAATTGTCCATGAAATATGCGGAAATGCCACACTTCACAGAAGACCATCATAGTCATCAGCAGTATCTTTGGCCAGGTAATGCTAACTATAAGAATAGTTATTGAGCGCTGGCTCTCCCCTCTGTCTATACTTTGGCCTATCACATGTAATGTGTATTTCTTCACTAAGTACATATCCATCATGTTACCTCCATCATTTTCTTCTGTGTGTTCCCATCCCATGGAGTTCTTTATGAGACTCCATTTAGGAGTTATCTATTTGTCTATTTTTTAATATTCTCTCTGGCAGAAATGATGTGAGTTTCGTGTTGATTAAGCTCAGCTATTCCTGGAATGATCTATGATCTACAAAATCATACCACTCTTTTATGAAGCCTTGAAATAACTTTATTTGATTAGTTAAAACTCTTCTGTCTTGAAGTTCTATGCCTTTTCAATCAATAGTCAATTTTATGTAAGGAAGTTATATAAAATGTATACCTTATAACATGTTTAGACCAAACTTATTTATTAAGTAAGGAGTGACTGAGCTGTAATATCTTGTGCTTATGATAACACTTGGGTTGTGTATCACTTACAGATTTGAGGTGGAGTAGTCAGTCACAGACCCAAGAAGTATCATCATTCGTCAAGACAAGACCCTAGAAGGTCACAGATAATGCACCCACATTTAAGCACAAGTCTCAACACTTCAGCACCCCTAGCTCCAGGAAGATCACAAAAGCATGTTCATGTCTAAGCACAATTCTCATAACCTCATCAGCACAAGACCCAAGAAGGCCACAAGCAGCATGTCCACATTAAAGCACAAGTTTCATCACTTCATCAACACAAGACCAGGAAGGTCATGTTTAGCATGCGTACAAGCCTCATCACCTTAGTGACACAAGTTCTAGAAAGATCACAGATACCATGTCCACATCTAAGCATAGGTTTCATCACCGTTTTAGCCCAAGACCCAGGAAGGACACAGATAGCATGTCAACATCTAAGCACAAGCCTCACCACCTCATTGACACAAGTTCCAGGAAGATCATAGATACCATGTCCAGATCTACACAGAAGTTTCATTACCTCATCAAAGTAAAACCAGGAAGGTCACAGATAGAATGTTCACATCTAATCACCATTTCTGTAGCATTTTTCAAATACTGGTGCAGGCTGCCAGCATTTAGGATATATAACTTTTACAGCAAGGAAACTTCTTTTTGAGTATCCTATAACCTCTAAGGATTTGATTAATAAAGCACTGAAGAAACAAGGAAGAGCACTGCCACATAGCTCAGAGAAGATAAATGTTGCTTCCTTACTGAGATTGCATGAAAGTTTAGTGGGTCTATTAACTTTCCTCTTTCAGCAGACATTATTATCTGGTGAAGCCCTAGATTAATGGAAAAGAGCTAATGTTATCCCAATTCATAAGGGAGACTTCACATATGGTATGAATATCTTTAGACCAATTAGTCTAACCAGTTTGATTGAGAATACTTTTGCAAGAGTACTGTTATATATTTGGAAGGAAATTATAGCACTAGTTACTGAGATATTTGCCAGAATGGATTCACAAAAGGAAGATTGCAGTCTCAGTCTAGATTACAAACATAATTGCAATAGTACAGAAAGTTGTTATAATTTGCTGAGTAAATATTAATACAGTTATGAACTGGTATATAAAACAAGACACATGCAACATAAGAAATATGTACATGCTTACAAATAATAGTCAAAACTTCAGAGGACTATGAGTGAAGAATACCATATTAAATGCTGAGACAGAGGACTGCCAACTCAACAGGTGTATAGTAGAAAAACACCAGTGGCATTATTCATTTTAATGTAAGATGTCTTGAAACAGGTGAGGTAGGAACATTGTGTAAGGTAAGTTAGATGCTAAGTGAAGAATTGTAAGAGTATATAATATAAGGTTGAATAGGTTAAGATTAAAGTTCATGAAAGTGTAGGATGGAAACAGAGTGGGAATTGGAAAAATAGAGAATGGGGTAGTTTACAGGCCAGAGAAGTCAAAGAGATGAAATTGGATAAAAGGAAGAACTGTATGAAAAATCCCAGGTCTGAAAAGTTTTATGTTGAGTGAGAGGTTCCACAGGGATCTGTATTAGGTCCATTTTATTACACTTCTACATGTCCTTATTTGCAACAACTGGTCAGTGCTGGATTGGGTAAATTTACAGATGATTCAAAAATAACTAGGTTTGCTTATTCATTTAAGCAAAAATCCATATTGCAAAGTTACTTAGATAATCTACACAAATGGTTGGGATCTAATGGGGTACAATCTAATATCTCTAAATGTAAAAAGTTACATTTAAGGAAAAAAAATACCCATATAAGAGAGTGTCTAGAATATGATGACCTGGGAGTTACAGTAAATGGCCAACTAATTTTTTAAAGAGCAGGTGAATGCAATTTTAAAAAAAGTTTACCATTCAGAGCCATGTTAAGAACGATTTCTTGCAAGGACCCAGAAGTTTTGGGAAGAATTTACAAATATGTAATAAGACCTATTATTACACATGCCATGGGTTTTTCTATGTACTGTATGGGAAATATACAGAGACTTGAAAGTATACAATCATATCTCATCAAACAAATAAGATATGTGGTTGGTTTAGAATATGAGCCATGACTCAAAAGTATTAATTTGTTTTCATTTTGTTATATATATTGATGATAGGTGAACTGATCTGGATGTATACGTGCCTAAAAATGGAACAGTTGAAATGTACTTTGGATATTTCATTCTTGAAGCATACAAGAGATACAAGAAAAATTTGGTTACTGGTAGACTTAGACAATATGAAAATAAAAGTAGGAAGAGAGTATTTTCACTTTAGGGTGGGTTGTGGATGGAATTTTTTACTTGTTGGATGCAAGATTAGCTAATAATTTGGATAGTTCTGAGAATAATTTAGATCAGTGGTGTGGAAAGATGGTTTAGTGGTGTCTGTCTACCTGAAGAATTGCTGATTGTGAGGTGTCAAGCCCATTTCTTCCATTGTAACATTGTAAGGCTCATCACCTCAATAGGACAACACACTAGTGGGTCACAGTATGTCCACATCTAAGCACAAGTCATATCACCTTATCAACACCAGACCCAAGAATGTCACAACATGAGATGTTTAACAGATGTCAGTCTCATCACCTGACTAGCACAAGAGAAAAGAAGGTTACAACATGTATGTATCTCAGTGTAAGTCTCATCCCTTAATAGGTGCAACCACTGAGATCTTGGTATAACATCTCTTCTGGTCAACATTACCCATTTCTCTTTAACACCTGTAAACCACCTTTAGCACACTGGAGATGCTGTACCCTTCTGGGTAGGACACTTATAGAAATGCCTGTACTTTGTCCCTATTCAGGTAGTGCACAAAACATTAAATATCACTGACCAACCCTCTTAGCCACACACACAAGTTCTGTTTGCCCTAGTGAAGACTTGGAAACATTTTGGGGGAGTTCTGTGCCAATATATGGAGACCCAGATGGTTTATTTAAAGTGAAAACCTAGTCCCCTTCCTTGCCTAAGCTATGTGACCTTGTATATCAGCAATGGCTACACCTTCTTTCTAACACCCAGTCAGGATAAAAACCCATTTGACCAATGATATTATGATGTGTTATGGCAATCTATTTCTCCTGCTACTAACATCTGGATACCAGCCATCTTCGCTGGCTATACAGTGTATGAATGCTATACTACTATGGATAGTTTCACTGCCATTAAGACTAACTGCATTATCAGTACCTAAACCATTTGCCCTGAACACCAAAACTTGGGAATACAGATACCATTACATTTAGAAAAAAACATGCTAGGGGTTGCTGCCACTATCATTACACTGTATGTGCAATAAGCTTTAAATTAGGATGCTGTTGCTGCTGCCAGATCTTGGGAAAGAAGAAGTGTATTTAGACCCCATTTGACATATCATGGACTGCATGACACAGAAACTTCTGAATGATACAGGGTAAACAGGGAAACACTGGATGAAATATACAACCTCTGCCATCCCCACTTCAAGTACCAGGGAAATTGTGGATAACCCATTGTAGTGGAAACAAAGGTATGTGCAGCATTACATATATTGGCTACTGGTGCTTTACAAAGACCCACAGGGGATATATTTGGGATGTCATAGGCATCAGATTCCAGAATATTATATCAGTTTTTAAATGCAATGCTATAACATGCAAGGAATTACACCTATTTCCCATACACCCACAGGAGAGTGCAAGAACCATACAGTAATTCTATGCAGTAGCACACTTCCTTCAAGTGATGGGGGACACATATTGCACACACATAAAAATAAAAGTTCCACCTAGTGAACAGGGAAGGAGCTGCATCAACAGAAAAGGTTTCCACTCTAAACTGTCAGGTAGTTTGTAATGCCCAAGGGTTCTACAATGTATGTGTAGGTAACACAGGCAGTTTCCATGATTCACACATCTGGGTTTGCTGGGGTGACATTACTCAAGGGCATCTAGGGGAGATGCAGTTTATGCACTGGAACCCTGCTTATCACACCCATGAGAAACCCACACAACCCCAGTGAACAAGGATACAACAAAGATCATACTCAAACTAGGAATATCATAGAATATGTATTTGGATTGCTCAACTCAAGGTTATGATGTCTAGGCACATCCAGACGTGCACTGCAGCATGACCCATGCACCTCTGACAAAGTAAGTACAGTCTGTGCCATGTTTGACAATATAATGGAATGGAAACAGCTTCAACAAGAACAGCAAGAGGTAGAACCACAGACAGGGCCAACAGCAGCAGCAGATGCAGATGTGGAGTCTGAGGGAGAATTACCAGCTGGAGATGGTGCTGGCAGATAGTGGCATTCACATTATGCCCTGGTTTTGGCTAAGAGGCAAAGGATAGCACACACAGTCACTACCTAGGTCAAAGCATAGGATCCCATGCATATACATATAGGAAAACTGATGCCTGTCAATCTCCACAACTTTTAGCTAACCATGTAATGGATGTGTTCTGATAGCATCAGACAGAGACAGCCCCCAAGGACACAATTGTTACCTGCAGTAATGACAAAGTAAATGTGGAGCCTGTAATGAAAATAAGAAAGTTACAAAATAGAGTACTCTCACATGTAAATGTGTATATGGCCCTAAGCAGAACATTTGTCTGGCATGTACATTTATGTCAGTAATATCTCCTATGTCTAATGTTTGCAATATACAGATATGTATTCTAACCAATACTGTGCGTCAAGTATTTTAATTGACCACTGTCTATAAAACATGGAACAGGTCAATTATACCCTCATTTATACATCAAGAAACAAAAGTGAAGTACTTATTGGTTCCACTACTTTATTTACAATACTAACTGAAATACAATGATGTTCAACAATTATATGAGTATTAATTCACAAATGAGTAGGAACAAGAAATCAAAAACTTTTTTCTGCAATACATATTGATGAATGCAAGCTTTTGAGTAAGCAAGCTTTAGCTATCCACTGTGTGCATTAGACATACATCCAACCCTAAGTCATAAAAACATATGCGAAGGGAAGGGCACAGTCAGCATCATTTGGAGAGGGTGGTAGTGGGGAAGGAGTGGTAGGAGGGCAAGTCTAACACCAAATAAGTGAGTGTGTATGAGTAAGAAATGGGTATCTACAAGGGTATACAGTGGTCAGGGTCAATAACAACAGATGTATAGCACTCAACAACACTGTTTAGACAGCTTGCATGTGTGTGAGCTAGCGTGGGCAAGTGATTTTTTTTCAAGGTGTGTGTGTGTGTGTGTGTGTGTGTGTGTGTGTGTGTGTGTGTGTGTGTGTGTGTGTGTGTGTGTGTCTCTCTCTCTGCATGAACACAAGCAGGCACTGTGCTAACATGACATCCTGGCATCTTGGACATGTGTGAACTGTGCATGGTAAAATAGTTCAGTGTTATCATCCCAGTTACAAGAACCACCTCTGCCAGGAGTTGCACTTTTACTTCCACACCCCTGGCTAGAAGTTGTGGTGCTACCTGAATGTGAGTGATGTCTGCTGGATGAGCTCTCCTCACAACTATGGCCAGGACCATGTCTGGATGTTGACACCACAATTGCTGATGGAGCAGTGGAAGAAGTGTCACAAAGGGAGCAGAATCTTGCACGACCATGTCTGCTAACACCAGAAGATGTAGCAGCTCTCCAGCCACGTGGATACCCACCCTCCCTCAGCAGATGTTCCATCACAGACACTGCCTGATCCAGTGTGTCACTCTTCCTGTCCAAGGAAGCATCTATATTGTTCAGAGAGTCATGCACATCAGAATGCATGACAGTTAGTACTCGCACCGTCTCTTCTGAGGCCCTACACATATGTCTGGTGGCATCTAATGACACACCAGCATCAGAAGAGGGTTGACAGCAGGCCTCCTCCGAGCACTCTACCAACCCTATTGTGTGGCACCTCACCCTCAAAATGATTACGAGGAGAAGCAACCATGTCTGCAACCAAGTTAACCACACTACCCTGATCAGCTATGTTACCCTCATCCTGTCCTTTTTCAGAGGTCTTTGTTTCATGGGTGTGTGTAGGCACACTGACTTATATATACAGTAATAACAATAACCAAATGTGTGCTTACCATGTGCAGGTGGTCTTACAGCCCTTGTAGGTAAGGCTGGGATAGAAAAGAGGGCTGTTAAGTATCACAATGCAAATGAAACAAGAAACAGAGAACAATCCCTTTTACATGTGCAGATTAAAATTTGTTCTCATACAAAAATATGCTGACCGGATGAATTCCCCCAGCACCCTCCTCTATCTCTCTACTACTGTGTTATCTGACTCACACTTATCCCTGGCTCTAGATATGTCAGACATATAAGATATACTTATATAAAGATATATTGTCGCCCCTGGGATTCAGGTTACTGGCTAAGGCTCTTGCAACCCCTATAGTGCCTTTTTTAGGCAAAGTTCAAAGGACAAAACCACCACCGTAACAGGTACAAGCATGCAAAATTTGAAGGTAATGCTACTCAATGCTAGAAGTGTAAACCTCAAAATGCACTCTCTCGAGGCACTCCTAAAAATGGAGAACATCGATATCTGTGCAGTAACTGAGACCTGGTTCAAGGCTCCAGAGAGCACCCCTGCAATATCAGGCTACAACTCTTACCACACTTTTCGGCCACCAAACCAGGACTGAAACACTAAAGGTGGAGGAATGTCAATATTCACCAAGGATATTCACACCACCAGGCTAGTTGCCCAACACAATGCATCTGAAATTCTCCAGGTGCAACTAACACTAGGTAAGACTGCAATCCAAATTGTAGCTTGCTACAGATCCCCCACCATACCCCAAGATTCTCACTACACCTTTCTAAACATACTGGAAGATATTAAGATAGAACCAAACACCCTAATACTGGGTGATTTTAACTACCCTGCCATTAACTGGGAAAACTACTCATGTACCAACACCTTTGCCGAATGGTTCTTGGAATGTCATTACCAACATGGGAAATCGATGCTCCACACCTATGGTCACCCCCTCGTTAGTCAGGTCTGACCATAAGCTAATCACCCTTAACATCCAGATCCCACCCCCACTCCCCAGTAAGGAAACCTCCATAAAAAACTTCTCCAAAGCTAACTTCATACTACTCAAGTCAGAAGTGACAAACTTCATGACACCCATGCAAACAGGAACTGAAAGTTCAACTGCTGAATCCTACACTAAGGCACTGTATGAGCACATCCACTCATGCATGAATCGTGCCATCCCAAATAGAACCAAGGTGCTCTCATCCAAAAAAAGGAAGCCAATCTGGTGGTCCCCTGCCATAAACAAACTTTACAACAAAAGGAAGAAACTGTTGCAGAAAAGAGGAAAATCCCAGGATGCAAAAAACTCCCTTACAAGCCTCAGTAAGAAACTGAGATCCCTCATAAAATCCTCCAAAGTTAGTTACGAAAATAATATTGCCAAAGATTCCAAAGACAACCACAAGGCATTCTATAACTATGTCAAGAATCTAAATGGCAATGCTCAGATCTGCTCTGAGCTAAAACAGAATGGCATTAAATATACTGATCCCAAGGATATTGCCAATATCCTGGCAGATCGATTCAGTGCCAACTTCACACCCCTCTCACCCCCTAAATGGCCTATCTCAATACCGGAAGATTGCCAAATTCCGGTAATAATGGCCACACAGGTAAAGAACGCACTCTCCAAAGCTAAGAATACAGCATCCATGGGACCAGATGACATCCTGGGCTGTGTACTACATGAACTACAAAATGAACTGGCACCTCACCTAAGTGTCATGTTTAATCATAGCCTCACCTCAGGATTCATGCTCACTGAGTGGCGCACAGCTACAGTTATCCCACTCCACAAGGGGGGGAATCCAGCTTGGATCCCGGAAACTACCATCCCATCAGTTTGACAAGCCTTATCTGCAAGGCCATGGAGCGTATTATCATGGAACTTATAAACAAAGGCATTGGCAACCTTCAAACCCTGGACCACACCCATTTTGGGTTTGTGAATGGCCGATCTTGTCTCCTGAACCTGATTGACTTCTTCGAATCAGTCTCCAGAGCCATGGACAAGGGTAAGGTGGTGGTCCACACAGCCTATCTAGACCTTGCCAAGGCCTTTGACACCATCCCCCACTCTGGAATCATAGATAAACTTACTAAACTGGGCATTAATCCCTACGTCACCCAATGGGTTGCTAACTGGCTTACTGAAAGAACCCACAATGTAAAAGTAGCCGACTCCAAATCCAGCTCCAGACAAGTGACAAGTGGAGTACCTCAGGGTTCAGTCCTGGGACCGCTCTTATTTGGCTTCTACTTCTCTGAAGTACAGGCCAACACTAAGGGACTCTGGCTAACAAAGTTCGTAGATGACTGCAAACTGGGAGCCATTATTGAATCCCCAAATTATGTGGATACTCTACAAAAGGGCCTTACAGAAACAGATGCTTGGTGCCAGAGCCATGGGCTCAAGCTCAATGCCAAGAAATGTATAGTTATCCCCTTTGGGAAAAAACATGTATCCATGAATTCCCATATAGGTGGCAGTACACTAAACACCGAAAGTGTGATAAGAAACTTAGGGACACAGGTGGACAGTGGTCTCACCTTCGATAACCACATCGCCACAACAGTCAGGAAATCCTTCTATGTGGCACACCTCATCACTAAGGGCTTTTCATCCAGAAAAATGAGGTCATTGTCCCACTGTACTCATCCCTCATTAGACCCATTAAAGAATACAACGCCCCGTTTGGTATGTACCTCTCAAGACATCTGCAACAACTGGAAAGGCCGCAGAAATACCTCACTAAAAGAATCACAAGCTTAAAGCAGATGCCCTATGCTGACCACCTTAAAAAAACTCCAGCTATACTCTGTCGCATATCGTCTACTCAGAGGCGATCTCTGCTTAACATACAAGGCCATGTCAAACCCAGAGCTGTTGGACATGCTACATTTAAAGAAATCCCAATCACTCAGAGCCACACGCTCCAGGGATCTAAACCTTGTCATCACAATAAACAAAACATGCTGGAGGGATAGGTTCCTGACCCAGAGACTCCCCAGACTCTGGAATAGATTGTCCATACATGTCAAGCAGAGTGCCTCTCTGGCCCTCTTCAAAAGGAACCTTGATGATTGGATGGGAGAAAGGAAATTCACCCCGGGGATCATGTCAGTTGCCCTGCTAGACAGGGGTCCAGGGAAGTAAATAGTGTGGGAAGAAATAGCCAGGGAATTGTTATGGCTAGGCTTGTATAGGCCCTAGGGCTGATAGCCTAGTACCAACCTATGAACCTATAACAATGACACAATTATTTTTATTTTACAAACCTGGAATTTCTGCTTGAGATACTCTGGGTCTGTTGTCCACATCCGCACCAACATCAAGGATTCTGTTTAAAACCTCTGCTGAGCTATCTGGATCTCTGACAGTGGACAGGAACTCCTCTGTTTCAGTTAGTGGTAGATCAGTAGCAGAACCACCTACCATAGCTACCTGTTACTGGGCAACTGCAGCCACCATACAGCAGGTAGAGGTTATCATATCACTTGACCTGTGTTGTATCTGGGAGTAACTTCTCCCATGACCTCCAACAGCATTAATGCCAGTGACCACCTGCTGGTATATCCTGTCTTGGGCAGATTGGCTATCCCTACCTTTCCCTAATAAAAAAAATCTCCACGGAGGCCTAAGGACTGGATAATCACAGTTCCCCTCCAAAATATATTAATAAAATAACAACAATATAACATTTCTTTAATGCAGAGAACAGGTTGTGTAACTTCATAATGCATCACAGTATTAACAATAATAATTCTGAATGTACAAGTAGAAATATAGAAAACTGTTATAGTGCCATTTCCAATGTTGTGAAGGGCAGCCAGGTAGATATCACAAACTTAACACATTTCTTTGTCCTAACATGTAAAAATACCTGATTTTGCTATGACATTATACAATACACATCTATGATAACTGTTCAAATTCTAAGAAAATAAAACCTACACAATATAGGTCAGGCAGCATTCTGCAACAAACATTTTGTAATGGAGGCATCACTGATATACATGTGTTATGCCAACAGTAAAGGATAAAGAAAAAGAATATAAATAAATGGTTTGTATTGGGCATTGCAATTCATCCTTAATGTTAGACTAAAAGCATTATGTAAAAAACAGCAACATGCCTTGACAAGAAAGAAGTGTAGAAAGTAGATAAATCTCCAAAGGTTGTATGTATTTTGCAGTAGTGAGCTCTCTTGATCCAGTCTCCCCACTACAATGCAAGTGCATTAGCTACACAATTACCTGGGTCTATATTATTTTGTCAAAGGTTCACTTCAGTGGATCTCTGTTCATCGCACAAAAAACACTGAGCATTCACTTCAGCAAACATTCACATCAGCAAAGGATTTACCCACTGAAAGTAATTACCTGATCATCATATGGAAATTTGCTCTTTTCCCCATTGTAGTGCAATCTTGGAGTTGGTATATATAATCAGAGGGATGTGGGGGCCACATCCTCCCACCTGGGTGAGTTTGACATAATGTGGTGTACAGTCATTGTATTGGTCAAGCAATTGCTTTCCATAAGTAAATCCTTTGCTGACATGAACATTTGCTGAAATGAACATTTGATGTTTTTTTTTTGATGAATGGAGGTTCACTGAAGTGAACTTTCAATGTAATAATATAGACACCAATTACCTTTATATAGTACATAATCAACCCTGTAAGCAATGTGAGTATGTAAATGAGATGTTAAGTCAGCATTCCTGAATACCATAACCTGCACTAACTGCAGGGAAGGTAAACATGGTGAAAGGATCTATATGATTTCATCCACATGCCTAGCACTGCAAGAACAAGCATTGAGAAGTATTACCTGCCTTGCAGGTATCTGTGATGCTGTGAGGTAGTGCCAGCTGTGCCAGGGGGAGTAGAGCAGTGCATGTGTAACATATGCCAGCATAGCTAGCTGGAGTATTGTAAAGAATTATATGTCATTTGACTATCAAACTGATTTGTACAGATGATTGTGTTAAAAATGTATTTGTAAAGGTGCTTGTGTTAAAAATATATCAACAGTGGATCCAACTGGACAGAAAAGAAATATACATGTATGTATGTCAGACTTTATTTTTGTAACTGGAGCAATGTATATATTTTAACAGAGGATACTAGAATGGAAGGGATTAAGCTCAACCCAGCTAACCTTAAGAAAAATAGCCTGAAATTAAATGACTTGGTTTAGGTCATAAAGATTTTAACTCACATATCTGAATGCAGCCAGAGACGTAATGTCTGAGAAAAGTCTGGGCTGGGATCCTGCTCTATTATCCTTAGTGGTGAACTAATTGCTACCCTGGGGTGCCAGAGAAGGGCTTGTTAGTTTCTTCAGGAAAGGTGTTTGAATTGTTTTACAGTTTCCAGATGCTGTAATAAACCTCAACTAAAGTTCTATGTGTGTATTGCAACACATCAGTGCCAGATCCTGGCTCAGTTTCTAGTGAGAGGGTAGTGTGGGAACCACAGAGTCAGGTGACCAGATGTGATGTCATTCTGCAGTCAGCACTGAAATTGTATTTGAATACTAGTGAGAGAAATGAGGTGTGCACTCTGTTTTGGACCTGACAAGATGCTCATCTACTTTCATCTTACCTTGCTTTAGTAAATAACTAGGGAACCATAATCTGCACTATAGTGAGATTAGCTAAATGTTATTTTTCTGTATCTGTCTTTCCATCTGTGTTTTTTTTATATTTCCTGTGATTGAAACTCTGGTGTTTATTGTAAATAAATATTCAGTATTTTCATGTTCTTTTTTACTTTTTATTATTAAATATATCTAGACCTTTCATTGTGGATGATCTTTTAAAAACATTTAACTATTGAGAGTACTTGCATTTATTTAATAGCACTGTGGCTCCACATTCTTGAAAGTCTTACTGCTTGGTTAAACACTACCATTTGTATCAGTATTAGTTTTACTAAGTATAATTGGGTACCCTGGTAAGAGCCTTAAAGTAGCTGGCTTCAGATGTTCTGGTGGCAGTAAATCTACCTTATAGTTTGGGTGGAGGTAACAGAGCATGTAATCTGTGCCATCCTTTCCCAGGGGTGTGTGTGTGTGTGTGTGTGTGTGTGTGTGTGTGTGTGTGTGTGTGTGTGTGTGTGTGTGTATGTGTTAAAATCAAATCTCAAAGACAGTATGTGTGACAGCTACTTTGAACATGGACAGTGAGAGCACTGATTTCACAAAGAGGGTGGTGGAGGACTTGGCTTGGAACACCTGGCTAAAGATTCAGCTCTATAGTGGTCAGTATGGAGTCTTATTTGGGGCCTGAAGAGAAAGCCCATCCTCAGGACTGGAATGGGCATTCCCTGTGTGTTTTTAATGGAAATTGTACTTGGAACAGAGAACTGCATCTGAAAATACTGTATGTGTCAATTTTTCTCACAGTGAACATTCAACACTGGTGTCAGTGGTGAGGACTGAGGCTCCTTGATCACTGGCCCAGAAGAGGGACATCACAGTATCTATGATTCTTCTGGCTGCAGAAACAATCAGTGTTTCACACTCTCCCCTCTTTGATACACACTTACTGAGGGTGTGTCAGGGAGAAGAGACTTACCAAACAATCTAAAAATGCATTGACTGAGTTAGGTGAGCAACATTCATATTATTCAAATGATGTTTTAATGGATATAGGTGCTTCCTCTTAATAAGAAATGTGCATATTGATACTGATACCATATGTAATGAATGTCAGATAGCATTGCTGTTAGGAAAGCATAGAAAAGAGACTGAAGCACCATAAAGAAAGAGAAGAATACACCTGCATTGTTTGCAGTCTTTGTTTAATATTGTGTGAGCACATGGTTATCCTAACTGCTGCCAGTATCCCATGCATCCAAAAATTTACCAGCAAATGAGAAAGGACAACTTTCATACCTTGTTTCAGTTACACTTTCTATGTGACTTGATACAATGTCACATTTTGAGTATATCTAAAGACTTGTACTCCTTGCTAATATTATTATTATTATTTATTGACATTTGTTGACCGGGAAAGTTCACTGGGCCCAATGACGCATTTTTAGTGGAGGCCTGGGGAGAAAAGCTCCATACAGTCACAGAAATCTTCACATAACAGCTTGTTTGAAAGTCAAGAAAGTTTTTACATAATACAAATTGAGGTAGATATACAAAGACAAATATATATTATAGAGGTATACAATACAAGAAAGAAAACCCAGTGTGTTATATTTTTAGGAATTCTGTTTGTATATTCTCATAAGTAAGAATACTGTTTAATCAATTCTGCATATTCAGTCACAGAAATAAAGAAAGCAAGAGAGATTGGTTATAAAGACAGTGTAAAATGCAACTATATGAAGTTAGAAAAGGAATTTGTAATGTATAATGGGCAAAACATTTAAGGTGTTCAATCATATGACTACAAGAACAAGCAAGGTTATTGAGATAGTGTTCTTCTAGTGCAAATTTAAACATTTTTAAAGAGTCTAGTTGGGTATTAGAGGGAGCGCATTCCAAAGTTTGGCAATGGCAAGGGAATAGAGACATTTCAAGCTCTTTTGTTGGGTTTATTTATGGTTAGGAGTTGTTTGTTAGAGGACCTAAGATGCTGAGTAGGGGTGTGTGTTTGTATTACAGTTTCAAGGAATGGGCAATAGTTTGGATTATTTAGCAGTTTGTTGGTGAGTAAGTTGGGAGTAATGTAGATAATGAGGGAACTCAAACCAGTTTATAGATTTAATGGCCAAGCAATGATGTGTGCGAGTTGGTATGTTGGAGATAAACTTAGATATTTTATAGTAGCACGACTGCAGTTTGTTCAAGACAGATGTGTATAAGTTAGTGAAAATGGGGCATCCATAGAGGAAGGAGGGTAGAAGTAGACTTTTAGCTAGTTTCAACTTGGTAGACTTGTCCAAATAGAATTTATGCCTATAGAGTTTGCCCAGCACTCAATAATGGGTCTTTTTGATTGAGTTGAGTATATGATTCTCAAAGGATAGTTTGTCATCAATTGTGATGCCAAGTAGTTTAGCTGTTTTTACAATTTCAATTTCTATATTGTCTTGAGAGAATATTTTAAAGTCTAGAGTTAGAGCTTTGGTTGTGAAGAGTAAAAGTTTTGATTTTTTGGGATTAAGTAGCAGTTGAGCTTCATTAAGCCAGGATTCAAAGGAAGCAAATGCATTTTGTGTTAACTTTAGGAGATCTGAGATGCCATTAGAGGATGTAATTATTGTCAAATCATCCATGTACTGAATGAGTGTACTTTGCAGAGATGCTTTATGAAGATTATTAATAAATATGTTAAAAAGCAAGGGCCCAAGAATAAACCCTTGGGGAATGCCTGTGTTGTTGATGAGGTAATCAGATTGCTTGCTGTGCCATCTAACAGATTGTTTTCTGTTGTGCAGATAGTTATGTCATTGTCTATGGCAGATAAGGGAAAAAATCTTAAATGACTCTTCTTAATACCATGGTTAGATGGTTTACATCCATACAAGTTTCTGTTGCAAGATAACACAGTTGAGAAAAAAACAGAATTTACATTTAAAGTGCTTGTCTCTAAATGTGTTATTTTTTTTCTCTTGATCATGTGTATACCATTTGGCACTGCACTCCACTGACTGACAGTGTTCAGTAGCAGTGAATAGTGGTTAATTTCCCAAAGTAAAACCTTACAAATTTAATTTGGAATGCCATCCCATCAACAGTGCAATTGAGACTGGCATTGTTGCACTTTCCTCAGCACTCTGGACAGTACTGAGTGAAAAAAATCAAGTTGTTGCACACCTCTCTCTGTGGAATAACTAGTAAATGTATTGTGCTTAGAGAAACAGGACAGGTGATGCAGGTCTCAAAACTTGCTCACAGATCATTTTACTGGTGGAGGTCATAATAAAGCTTGACACTTATTTTAGTGTATGAATGTGTTGTGGTAGGAAACTCAATTAAGGTCAGTACTGACTAAAAGTGACAGGTATGTCATTTGAAATTATGCCAATATTAATTGTGTGTGTGCTGTGTAAAAAGTAAAGCATTTCTGCTGTTTTCTGTCCCCTTTTCCATCCCCATGACATTACCTATAGTCCTGCTATTGTAAGACATAAATGGTAGTAGTGATATGGCAAGGAGTTGTGAGAAGGCTGAATATGTCTTCAGACAAAGACCCTACAACTCTAATACGATACAAACAACTCTGTAACCAGGCAAAACGTCTAATAACCAATTATAAAAAAAGCCCACTGTCTCCACCTACAAAGCCAACATAAAAATAATCGCAAAAAAATTCTGGTCCTCCATCAACCATCTATTACATCTAGGTTCTCAAAGCAACCCATCCCCTGACCCACACAAAACCTCTACCGAACTTGCCACCATCTTCAAGTCTATATTAGAACATCGAAGTTTCAGAACTTCGAATGTTCTAATATCGACCCCTAGTAACCAAAAAATGATAACATCGAAAATTCAGAACAGCAAATTTTTTCTTAGGGAAAAAGTTTGCTGTTCCAAAACACATACACACAACACAAACACACCAAACAAATAGCAATCCACACACATACACCTAAAATCTTACATCTAACCCTACACTAAACTGTACATACACCACTATCTACCAACTTACCTTAACCCAAACCCTAACCCTAAGGTCTGTCACTATCGCACACACACCTCACCCGCACCCTAACCCTAACTCACATACCCCGCCCTAATCCTCACGTCCACACATTCGCACACTTACCTGAACTCGACCCGTAACTTTCCACCACAGTGCTGAAAATAGCGAAGCGACAGAAACGGACAGTTCGGTTTTCTGAAACTTCACTATTTTCAGCTTTTGCTTATTAGGGGTCGATATTAGAATATTCAAAGTTCTGAAACTTTGATGTTCTAATATAGACCCAACCTAACCACCACCTTTCCTATGGTTAATGCCACCACCACCACCAAGACAGCTAATGACAAAACCATCCCAGAAAACAATCCTATGCACACCTCTAACCTAAATCTCTCCCCCATACCCATTGCCGCAATAAAAAAACTTTTACAATCTACCCCCACACTTCCTGGAGCTAGCTGCAAACTCTATAGCCTATCCCATCAGCATACCCATTAACAGATCAATTAAAGAGTCCTTTGTCCTAGACATCTGGAAAAAAACATTCATTCTCCCCTTACACAAAGGCAGCACAAACACAGAAACCACAAACTTTTGACCCATAGCTATTCTCTCACCCCTCTCTAAAATACTGGAAAAATGCATCCATGCCCAACTCCTCAACCACCTGCTTGAAAATCAAATTCTGTCACCCACTCAGCATGGTTTCAGACCAGGGCACAGCCCTCCTCTCCTTCCTTGATGCAGTTAACTGGGCACGGGATTCTGGTAAAATAATCGCTTCTCTTTTCCTCGACCTCTTCAAAGCTGTCAATAACATTTACCATGCTATCCTCCTCTCTAAACTAGCTACCCTCCACATTTCCTCACCTACCCTACAATGGTTCAAAAGCTCTCTCTCCAATAGGCAGCAATCCACCAAATGGCAACAGTCTTACTCTCCCTTCCTCAATACTTCCATAGGGGTACACCAAGGCTCCATACTTGGTCCTGTCTTATTTAGCATTTTTATTAACAACTTTCACACCACTCTCTCACAATGTTCAGTAATCCAGTATGCTGATGAATCTACAGTAATATGCACTGCAAATTCCAGCTCTGAACTCCACCAGATCACCTAGAATGCCCTCACCTCTACTGAATCTTGGATGCTTAACAATAATCTTGCCCTAAATCCAAAAAAAATGAAACTAGTAATTTTTAGCCCTAAGAAAACCACTCCCTGAGATAAAAAAAAAGCTCTTCATTATATAAGCCCAGCTGTATTCGGTTGCATACCGCCTACTCAGAGGTGATCTATGCCTGACATACAAGGCCATGTCCAACCCAGAATTGATGGACATGCTCCACCTAAAGGAAACCATATCCCCTCGAGCCACATGCTCTAGGGATCTAAACCTCACCACAACAATAAATAAGACATGCTGGAGGGGTAGTGCTCTGGAACAAGATTCCAATATACATTAGGCAGAGCTCCTCACTAACACTCTTCAAGAGAAACCTTGACGAGTGGATGGAAAATAATAAGTTTACCCCGGGATTGCTTCAATGGCTTTGCTGGACAGAGGCACAGGGAACTAATCTAAGGGGATGGCAAAAGCCAACACAATTCCGGCTAGGTTTATAAATGCCTTCGGGCAGATAGCCTAGTACCTACCTATGAACCTATAAGACAATGCCACTATAGAAGTTGTCCTACACACTAAATTACTAGGCATTATTATAGATGAAAACCTAAATGTTGACCTACACATAAACAGTAACATCAAAAAAAACTCACCAAAGGCTTGGTATGCTGTACAGGCACCAACACTTTCTTAGCCTCTCTAATAGACAAACCCTTGCAACTACAATTTTATTAACCTCTCTCCTTTATGGTGCCCCTCTCCTCACTAATATCCAAAATTCTACAAAATCCAAACTTGATATGTGTTACAACAGAATACCCAAATGTGCCACCAAGGCCAAATTCTCATCCCACCAATGTTACTCACTGAAACAATAAGGCTGGTTGGAACTCGCCCACCATCTCTCATTCACCCAGCTAACTACGGCACACAAAATAATCTACAGACCTACAGAATGTCCTGCTCTCTCAATTCTACTTGCCAAATACCAACCCAGCAGCCAACTAAGATCTGAAAATCATTTACTTCTAAAAGTAGAAAAGCCCACCTTACCGGCTGGTCAACTGCTCTACTCCTTCTCCATCACCAAACTATGGAACTCGCTTCCTCCATGTATAAGAAACACGGACAATACCACCACCTTCAAACAAATACAGAAAAATCATCTCAACTCTTCCTGGCTATGTACCTGCTCTATAACATAACCTCTTCCTTCTCCTTATATTATAAATACATTCCTATGCTTTTTACTACTAGTGACTGATGATACTTTCACCATATTTTTTTTTTCTTTCATCAATTGTTGATACTGGTACAATAACGCTGATTAATTTATCTCCATTTTTACCACTCTGAATTCATCTGACAACCAACTAAACTCTTGCTTTTATGTATATATTCTGTATATGTTACTGTAATCATACCAACTAAATTCCTGACTTATGTATATATTCTGTATATATTACTATAACCACTATGTGTAACACCACTTCTATTTCTGTACCAATTAATGTTCAATTTTTTTTCTGCATCTATGCTCTTGTCGGAGCTTTTCTCCCCAGGCCTCCACCGAAAATGGGCTCTTTTAGGCCCAGTGGAATTTTCCGATAAACAAATGCAGTAAATAAATAAATGGGTAAATAAATGTCAGTGTAATGCAGTATTGGGTATTTTAATTGCTAGATATACACTGTGATCCATTTCATATTGCTTGAAATTGCAATCCAAAACAATTTTTGTAAATGTGTTTACTAAATATTGCCTTCTGCATTTGAGCACTGCTTTGAATTTGGCTTGCTTTCTGTAGCGCAAATACACCTAGCACCAGTGTATACCCTCAGTAACCTGGATAGTAAGGACTTCAGAGAATACACCTGATAGATGTCCAGTTCTGTAGTATAGGTTCATAGGTTAGTACTAAGCTAACTGCCCTTGCGAGCCATTTTAAGCCTAGCCAATTATCCCTTGTGAGACTCAAACCCTGCACCTTGTATTTGTAAGGCAAACACCTTAACCATTAGGCCACCCTCCCTATGAGGTGTAAATAAAATGAATTAAAAGAAATAAGGCACATGATGCATTGTTCAAATCCTGTTTAGAGATCACATTTCAATTATTCTGAATATGTGTTTTTGTTTTTTAATCTACATTTGTGTGCTGTTTGGCAGCATGTAAGCAGGGTTCACTACCTCATTAAAAAGTGAAAAATTTAGATTAGGCTGCCTTATGTAGTGAAAAAAACACCTGGCAATGGTGTACTTTCATCAGACCTCTAGACAGCACCTATCCCTGTGGCACAATGTGTAATTGAAGTGAAATGAGACAAATACGTTGTTTGGCAGCATGTAAGCAGGGTTCACTACCTCATTAAAAAGTGAAAAATTTAGATTAGGCTGCCTTATGTAGTGAAAAAACACCTGGCAATGGTGTACTTTCATCAGACCTCTAGACAGCACCTATCCCTGTGGCACAATGTGTAATTGAAGTGAACTGAGACAAATAAGAGAGGTGATGCAGGGTTCCAATACAGTTAATTAATAATTTTACAGAGGGTGGTATGCATGCATATTTACAAACTTTTTTGTAAAACTCTAACCAGCAATCATCCAAAAATAGACTGCAGCCCCAAGTTTAACTCTAGGAACCTTGTTGTTGCCACTTGTGTAGTAGCCACTGAGGACCTGATCGCTTTGGGTCCCACACCCCACTTGTGTGAGCAAGGAATCCTCTCACTCCAGCTAAAAGCAAAGAAAACTCTAACCAGCAATCATGCAAAAATAGACTGCAGCTCCAGGTTTTAACTCCCGGAACCTTGTTGTTGCCACTTGTGTAGTAGCCACTGAGGACCTGATCGCTTTGGGTCCCACACCCCACTTGTGTGAGCAAGGAATCCTCTCACTCCAGCTAAAAGCAAAGAAAACTCTAACCAGCAATCATTCAAAAATAGACTGCAGCCCCAGGTTTAACTCCAGGAACCTTGTTGCTGCCACTTGTGTAGTGTAGGTGCCAGCTTTTGTGACTACTGCTATGCCTTGTTAAAATCTGTTACAGTCAGCTGCAAACCTTCTTCCTCTTAGCCCACCCTCACCCCTTTCATCCGTTTCACTGTTGATAATTTGTTGTATGTTAAGGTATTTAGCCCCTCCCAATAGTCATAGCCTTCAGTCCCTCCTCCTCAATACTTGTTCTTCACTAAACACCAAACAGAGGTGCAAAGTCTCCAGCTGCTTTTATCTTTAGCTACATTCTGTGTAGCAAACAATGAGCAAAGGGGAATACAAATATAAAAGAGAATAAAATCTGCCATTGCAGACTAGTAAGCAGCATACAACTTCTGTCTGTGGTGTGCTCCTATAGATAGTTTTTATTGAAGAAACCTTCCAGTCCTTGAGCAAGGGTGCCTGTATGTTTACCTTATTTCCTTGGCTGTCCTTGATAATTAGCTAGGTTTAGCAGTCCCTTGGATTCTCCCCTGCTACTTTAAATTCCAGTTGATGTTTTCCCTCCCTTCCCCCACCCCCAAGTGATTGCTCAGGTACAACACACCAAAGGTTTTAAAAACCCTGGATGCCATATTTGCTCTAATTGCAGCTGAAAGCCCTCCAGGTGTAGCATCTCTAGTAAGTGATAGTATTATTTTTCTTTTTCTCAGTGTTGTCTTCTACACTGTAAACTCACTGTCCCTGCATAGAGTATTACAGTAATTTCTCTCTAAGGTAGCTTTCCAGTTATTTTTGCTGGTATAGTTTATATATGGATATTAGAAGCTTATGTTTTTGTTTTTGCTTGCTCCCAATTTCAGTAAACCTGATTCAGAGTTCCTCTAAATGATAGTGCTAAGGTAGAAATACTAGTGCTGAATGATATGTATGGTAAACTGGTGAAACTGCTACATTGTTGCAATATTGTCTGGTAATATATTCCACCTAGTTACACTGACTGCTGCTACTGAATATTCTGTTTCTGTAAGTTATACATACATTGTAAAGTGCTGAATGATATTTATGGTAAACTGGTGAAACTGCTACATATTTGCACTATTGTCTGGTAATAGGATACTCTAACTAGTTATACTGACTGCTGCTGAATAAGACTGGTTGCAGAGTCTGAATGTATTTCTTTTGATGACTTCTAATAGGCTATGTTCATTTGCTCTGCTTTCTGTACAATATTTATAATGGTTGTGCTTATTTTGATTTGCTTTTAGTCTTACACCCTTTCCTTTTCTCTTCTTTGCAACTTTTAGAGCCACTGAGGACCTGATCGCTTTGCCCCCCCCCCCACCCCCACCCCCATTTGTGTGAGCAAGGAATCCTCTCACTCAAGCTAAAAGCAAAGAAAACTCTAACCATCAATCATCCGAAAATAGACTGCAGCCCCAAGGTTTAACTCCAGGCACCTTGTTGTTGCCACTTGTGTAGTGTAGGTGCCAGCTTTTGTGACTACTGTTATGCCTTGTTAAAATCTGTTACAGTCAGCTAGAGTGCATACCCCAAGGGCAACAGCTGCAAACATTCTTCCTTTTAGCCCACCCACCCCCACTTGTGTGAGCAAGGAATGCTCTCACTCAAGCTAAAAGCAAAGAAAACTCTAACCATCAATCATCCGAAAATAGACTGCAGCCCCAAGGTTTAACTCCAGGCACCTTGTTGTTGCCACTTGTGTAGTGTAGGTGCCAGCTTTTGTGACTACTGTTATGCCTTGTTAAAATCTGTTACAGTCAGCTAGAGTGCATACCCCAAGGGCAACAGCTGCAAACATTCTTCCTTTTAGCCCACCCCCTTCATCCATTTCACTGCTGATAATTTGTTGTATGTTAAGGTATTTAGCCCCTCTCAATAGTCATAGCCTTCAGTCCTTCCTCCTCAGTACTTGTTCTTCACTAAACACAAAACAGAGGTGCAAAGTCTCCAGCTGCTTTTATCTTTAGCTACATTGTGTGCAGCAAACAATGAGCAAAGGGGAATACAAATATAAGACAATAAAATCTGCCTTTGCAGACTAGTAAGTAGCATACAACTTCTACCTGTGGTGTACTCCTACACACAGTTTTTCTTGGAGAAACCTTCCAGTCCTTGAACAAGGGAGCCTGTATGTTTACCTTATTTCCTTGGCTGTCCTTTGATAATTAGCTAGGTTAGCAGAGTGCCTTGGATTCTCCTCTGCTACTTTAAATTCCAATTGATGGTCTCCCTCCCTTCTCCCACCCCCCAAGTGATTGCTCAGGTACAACACACCAAAGTTTTTATAGGTTCATAGGTTCATACTAGGCTATCTGCCCGAGGCATTTATAAGCCTAGCCCATAGTTTTGTGGCTTACGCCACCCCTTTAGTTTGGAGAAACTATGCCCATTATTTTGCTGTGCCTCTGTCGAGCAGTGACACTGAGGTAACCCCTGGGGTGTATCTGTGATCTCCCATCCATTGGTCAAGATTCCTCTTGAACAAGGCCAGCGAGGTGCTCTGCCTCACATAAACCGGGATTTTGTTCCACAGCATAGGGAGTCTTTGGGTGATGAATCTATCCCTCCAGCACGTCCTATTAATAACCATGTCGAGGTTTAAGTCTCCTGCCCTTGTGGCTCTGAGGGATCTAGATTTTTTGAGATGAAGCATGTTCATCGAATCTGGGTTTGACATGGCCTTGTATGTCAGGCATAGGTCACCTCTGAGCAAGCGGTAAGCAACTGAATATAACTGGAGTTCTTTCAGTCGGGCAGCATAAGACAGATTTTTGAGACCCTTTATCCTTTTGGTGAGGAACTTTGTGGCCTCTCCAGCTGCTGCAAGTGTCGGGTCAGATACATTCCGAATGGGGCATTGTACTCTATCATTGGTCTGATGAGTGATGAGTATAGGGAGACTATGACTTCCCTTGATCTAGATGTGAATCCCTTCATGATAAGGTGGGCAATGTAGAAGGTCTTCCTAACTACTTTAGCAATATGAGTGTCGAATGAAAGGCTACTGTCAACCTGGGTTCCCAGGTCCCTAATAACTTCTTCTGTGTTCAGGGATTGCCACCTATATGGTAGCTAGGGGTAACCTTATTTTCCCGAAGGGTATGACTATGCATTTCTTGGCATTTAACTTTAGGCCATGGCTCTGGCACCAGTTATCCATTTCTGTGAGACCCTTCTGAAGGATATCTGTGTCGGATGTGTTTTCAACTACGGCGCCCAGTTTGCAGTCATCTGCAAACTTTGTCAGCCATAACCCTCCTGTGTTTGCTTGTACTTCAGAAAAGTAGATGCCAAACAAGAGTGGGCCCAGGATTGAGCCCTGTGGGACACCACTTGTGACAGGCTTTGAGTCTGACATGGTGCCAGCAACTCTGACCCTGTGGGTTCTGTCACTCAGCCAGTTTGCAACCCATCTTGTAATGTATGGGTTTACATTTAAGTTGATGAGTTTTTCAATGATACCCGAGTGAGGTATTGTATCAAAAGCCTTCGCCAGGTCTAGGTAGGCTGTATGGACTGCCTTTCCTCGTCAATGGCCTTGGTGACTGTTTCAAAAGTCAACCAAGTTTAGAAGGCATGATCTGCCTTTGACAAAGCCAAACTGGGTTGGATCCAAAGTCTGCAAGTTCCCTATGTCTTTATTTATGAGATCCATTATGATCCTCTCCATGGCTTTGCAGATAAGGCTTGTCAAGCTAATGGGACGGTAATTTCCAGGGTCGGTGGAGGCACCGCCATTGTGGAGTGGGACCACAGTCGCTGTGCACCACTCCCTGGGTACATATCCGGAGGTGAGACTAAGATTAAACAGCTGTCCTAACTGTGGGTTTAATTCCTCATTGAGTTCATGGAGCACACAGCCGGGGACACCATCAGGTCCCATGGATGCTGTGTTCTTTGCCTTGGAGAGAGCAATTCTCACCTGGGCGTTAGAGATGTTTGGGGGGCTACAATCATTTGGTATAGATATCTCTCCTTTAGGGGGGGGGAGAAGTTTGCACTGAACCTTTCAGCCAGTATGTTGGCAATGTCTGTAGGATCAGTAATCTTCACATCATTTTGAACTAATTCTGAGCATATCTGGGAGTTTCCTCCTAGGTTTCTGACATAGCTAAAGAATGCCTTATGGTTGTCTTTAGAGTCCTTAGCTATTTTTTCTCAAAATTAGCTTTGGATGATTTTATGAGAGCTCTTAGCTTTTTACTTATAGTGATCAGCAGTGTCTTACCTTTTAAGGATTTTGCTCTATCTTGTAGTAGCTTTCTCCTTTTGTTGTAGAGTTTGTTTATGGCTGGGGTCCACCAGACTGGACGCTTGCCTTTGGTACAAAGAGTCTTTGTTTTGCTTGGGATTGCCTGATCCATGCAGCCCTGCAGGTGCTGGTAGAAGGCATTTGTAAGTGATTCAGTGGTTTGAGTAATGTTAACCGCTGGCTCAGGGGCCTTAAAGGAGACCACACTAGTCTTTAGAAGTGTGAAGTCGGCTTTCGAGAAGTTCTTTACTGTGGTCTTTTTCATTTCGGGTGAGGGCGGGATGAGGACCTCCAGTGAGATTAGTTTGTGATCAGATCTCACCAGTGAGGGGTATACTTCCGGTGTTGAACATTGTGCTCCCATGTTCGTGATGATGAGATCAAGTATGTTTTCTCCTCTTGTGGGGATGGTGACTAGTTGTTCCATGGCATTTGAGTTTATGAATTCCAGGAACTTTTGGGCTACAGTGTTTGGGCTTGAGTAGTGTTCCCAGTCTATATTAGGGTAGTTGAAGTCACCTAGTATGATGGTGTTTGGAGATACATTTATCCTCCAGTGTTTTCAGGAAGGCCATATGAGGTTCCTGAGTTTGCAGTGGCCTGTAACATGCTACAAATTGCAGAGCAGTCTTGCCTATGGTTAATTGCACCTGGATGGTTTCTGATGCATCATGCGATGCCACCAATCTTGAGGTGTGGGTGTCCTTGATGAATATGGATACCCCTCCTCCTTTCTTGGTATTGTCCAGGTTTTGATGATATGAGGTAAAACCTGATAGTGCTGGGGTGCTCTCAGGAGCCTTGAACCAGGTTTCTGTCACAGCACAGACATCGATGTTCTCCATATTGAGAAGGGCCTCGAGTGCATGCATCTTGAGGTTGAGACTTCTGGCATTGAGCAGCATTACCCTTAGTTTTTTTTCTTTGTTTTGTTCTAGGGTGGTAGGTTTAGAATTTGAGCCTTGCCTCCTCCAGTGTTTTCAGGAAGGCCATATGAGGTTCCTGAGTTTGCGAGGGTGGCCTGTAACATGCTACAAATTGCAGAGCAGTCTTGCCTATGGTTAATTGCACCTGGATGGTTTCTGATGCATCATGCGATGCCACCAATCTTGAGGTGTGGGTGTCCTTGATGAATATGGATACCCCTCATCCTTTCTTGGTATTGTCCAGGTTTTGGGGCCGGAACGCATGATATGAGGTAAAACCTGATAGTGCTGGGGTGCTCTCAGGAGCCTTGAACCAGGTTTCTGTCACAGCACAGACATCGATGTTCTCCATACTGAGAAGGGCCTCGAGTGCGTGCATCTTGAGGTTGAGACTTCTGGCATTGAGCAGCATTACCCTTAGTTTTTTTCTTTGTTTTGTTCTAGGGTGGTAGGTTTAGAATTTGAGCCTTGCCTAAGAAGGCACTATGGGGGTGGCAAGAGCCTTTGCCAAAATCCGGAATCCCAGGGGTGACAAGTGCAAGCCGTCCCTTGCGTGGCTTGTCCAGCATGTCATCCCAGGCAGACAGACATTGGATCCCCTTTGAATGACACAAGAGTTTAAGCCAATTGTTAAAGCTGATCATCTTATCTCTGTATTGTGGCATCATTCTTGGTGAAGGTAGGATACTGCTCAAGGTCAGGGTCATACCTGCTTGGGCTACATAATCAGAGAGCTCCTCTATGTCTCTTTTCATGTAGTCCAAGGAGGTATGTCTCAGGTCGTTAACACCAGCGTGGACAATGATTGAGTCATACTTGTACCTGCTGTTGAGAGACCTGAGTGCATGCGTTATGTGGCGGATTCTAGCACCCAACCGACAGCTTACTGTGACCTTCTCCTTACTCATTCTGGTGAGCGGGACGTCAGTGTGTCTGACTATGGAGTCACCAATGACTAGTGTGTCTGGCATTGTGTTTGGCCTTAAGGGCTGTGACTGCTTGACACTCTGACTGTGTGGTCTATGTGTTGCAGGTGTTGTGTTCTGAGGTGGTAGTTGTTTGGGTGTCTGCTTTGGTGGCCTCTGCTGTTTTGGTAGATTTTTGATCAGAGCCTCCGAGTATGTCTTTGTGTGTTTATGTGTATGATTTGAGGTTGTGATGGTATTATGTGAGACTGGGTCTATAGTGTGTGTGGTTACCTTCTCCTCCTGTCTGGTCATGCCAGTCCTATGTTGAGAGAGCTCAGCCTCCAGTTTGGCCGTATAGTTGCATCTCTCGCATGTATTTGTGTTTTGTGGGAGGAGGAGAGGGTTGTTCAGTGTACATGAGGCAATTGTAACATTGCCTCAATATTCCCAGGTTCACCAGCTGAGCAGGAGAGGACATTAGCAACTGATCCCTCGACATGCTAGAAGGAATAGACAGAAAAACTTAAGAAAAGGTTCTGGGGATGTGGGTGACCGAGAAATGGGGTTTGCTTTTTTGGGGTACTTTCTATAACAAGAGTGCTGTATCGAGGTGATAAGTACTGTAGGAGCAAGTGCTTCGCTATACAGATAGGGAATAGTCTACTTGGGAGTCAAGTAGAGATAATTTATAGTTGTAGGATACACTAAATAGGACAGTAGTATACTTTGAGGAAGGTAGTTTTAAGGGAAAATTTGAAGAGTGGACTTTAGGTAGCCCTAATAGTTTAAATCTGATTAACCGGCGCTGCCCTAGTGTGCAACGGTAGCAGCTCCGCGCTAAATCGCTCTAAAGCGCACTAACGCGTGCTTTATAGCAGGGGGCTGGAAAAAACAGGAAATGACCCAAAATGGCCGACGAATTACTAGTTGCTGCTTCTAACCACTCCTCTAAGGACAAACAAGCAGCTCAGTACTCCCCACTCCCACTGGTGAGTAAAGAAACTACCTCTGGCCACACAAGAAAATGGAGGAACACAGAAACCAAATACAAAGCCCAGGGATCAGCAAAATCTGATCACTGGAACAACTAGCTAGGAAAGTTTAGGAAAGGAGAAATATTTTTTTGTTTTTTTTGCAAACAGACAGAAAAAAATGCAGTAAATGCTTTGTTTTCGACTAAATTGCTATCAAATTTTTAAAAACCTTGGATGCCATATTTGCTCTAATTGCAGCTGAAAGCCCTCCAGGTGTAGCACCTCAAGTGTCCCTGGACTAGCTGATAGCTTTTTTTAGCTAAGTTCTATCTGGAAGGTGTAGCACTGCTCCGTTCACTTTGCTCATCTCCCACCCACCACCCCATATCATTACCTTTATACCTATCCATACAACCACACCCCTTCAATTCCTCCCAAATCCCCCACCCCTCTACTTCCTGTTCTCATACTACCTCCCTTCTTTGCTCCTACCGACACTTACCTACTATTCGCTATCAAAGACTACCATACCTTACTCCCACTTCTTCCTCTCATCCTCTGTTCTACATCTCTTAAAGTGACATGTCTCTTACAACTCAAACTGTACTCTTACCTTCTCTACTCCTTATACACTATCACCTCACCTCCTATCACTCATAATTACCTAGTCCCTATTTCCATCCCTCAAACACCACTCTTAACTCAAGTACTACACCACAACCCTATCTACTAATTTGTCCCTCCATTCTCCCCCCCCACCACTCCCATTCCTAAAATAAAAATATCTCCCCCCTCCCTTTAAAAAAAAAAAAAAAGTCTACTTACTCAAATTAAAACCCCATTACAAACCTCTACTTCTGTTTGGTGACATTCATCCTAACCCAGGCCCTACAGACACTACCCTGAACAATAACCCCCCTGTATCTAAACCTGCCAACCCCTCCAACCCACAAAAACAAGTACAATTCTGTTCTATCAACGTCAGAAAGGAGGAGGAGTCTCCATACTCTACTCCAATTGTCTCTCCCAAATCAGTCCCACACTAGACTTTCCCTCCTTCTCACCAGCTGAACTCCTAATGACCAACTTCAAACTTAACAGTTTCAACACCATAACTGTCACAGCAATCTATATGCCCCCTGGTGATAATATTAACATATTTGAGAAATCCTATCTCACCTCTCACATACTATCCACAATGAAATAATTATATTGGGATATGTAAATATTGATTGTCTTACAATACAAGCGCCCAACACTACTTCCTGTATAGCTGCTCAAACCCATATAGGTTTAATCACAAAGCATTCTGTAGCTATGTCAAAAATCTCAATGGCAACACTCAGATCTGCTCTGAGTTACAGCACAATGACACTAAATATACAGAACCAACTGATATTGCCAACATCCTGGCAGATAGGATCAGTGCTAACTTTACCCCCCTCTCACCCCCTAAAGGGCCCATCTTTATACCGGAAGAATGCAAAGTTCCTGTAATCATGGCTGCACATGTAAAAACTTCACTCTCCAAAGCCAAGAACACAGCATCCATGGGACCTGACAACATCCCAGGCTGCCTTCTACATGAACTACAGAATGAACTGGCACCCCACCGAAGTACCATGTTCAGTCATACCCTCACCTCAGGCTTTGTACCCATTGAATGGTGCACCGTGACAGTTATCCCATTCCACAAAGGGGAGGCCACAACAGACCCCAGGAACTACTGCCCCATTAGCCTGACAAGCCTCGTCTGCAAGGCCATGGAAAGTATCATCATGGAACTCATAAACAAAGACATTGGAGATCTCCAAACTCTGGACCCCACACAGTTTAGGTTTGTAAAAGGCAGATCATGGCTCCTAAACCTGATAGACTTCTTTGAAGTAGTCACCAAAGCCATAGATGAGGGTAAGGTGGTTCACACAGCTTATCTAGATCTCACCAAGGCGTTCAACACCATCCCCCACTCTGGAATTATAGATAAACTCACTAAACTAGGTATAAATCTCTATGTCACAAGATGGGTTGCCAACTGGCTTACTGAAAGAACCCACACCGTGAAAGTAGCAGACTCCAAATACAGACCAGTGACAAGTGGAGTACCACAGGGTTCAGTCCTGGGTCCTCTCCTGTTTGGTATCTACTACTCTGAAGTACAGGCTAACACAGAAGGTCTTTGGCTAACTAAATTCGCAGATGACTGCAAACTAGGAGCCATAATTGAAACTCCTAATGATGTGGACATCCAACAAAAGGGCCTCACTGAGACAGATGCCTGGTGTCAAAGACATGGTTTCAAGCTCAATGCCAAAAAGTGCATTGTCATCCCCTTTGGTAAAAACTCTGTACCCATGAACTACCACATAGGCGGTAGTCTACTTAACACCGAAAGTGTGATGAGACCTTGGGACATAGGTGTACAATAGTCTCTCCTTTAATAATCACATTGCCACAGTGGTCAGGAAATCCTTCTACGTGGCACACCTCATCACAAAAGGTTTCTCATCCAGAAAAAAAGAGGTCATTCTTACCCTCTACTCATCACTCATTAGATCCATTATGGAGTACAATGCCCCTTTTGGTATGTACCTCACAAGACATCTACAACAACTGGAAAGGCCGCAAAACTACCTCACAAAGAGGGATTACTGGCCACAAACAGATGCCTTAAGCAGACAGTCTCAAAAAGCTCCAGCTTTACTCCGTCGCATATCGCCTACTCAGAGGTGATCTCTGCCTAACATATAAAGCTATGTCAAGCCCAGAGTTGTTGGACATGCTCCACTTAAAAAAAATCCCAATCCCTCTGAGCCGCATGCTCTAGGGACATAAACTTTGTCACCACAATAAACAGAACATGCTGGAGGGATAGATTCCTGTCCCAGAGACTTCCCATACTCTGGAACAGACTACATATGTCAAACAGAGCTCCTCATTAGCACTCTTCAAGAAAAATCTTGATGATTGGATGGGTAATAGGAAATTCACCCTGGGGATCCCTTCTGTGGTTCTGCTTGACATGGTACAGGGAAATAATTTTCTTGGGTGGCAAAAGCCAGGGTACCTTTTTGGCTAGGCTTGTACAGGCCCTAGGGCCAATAGCCTAGTACCTACCTATGAACCTAATCACAACCCTAATCTACATTAATAAATCTCACCTACCTAGCTCTCTTCTTAACTGGATATTGGTCTCCCACCCTCAAAACTATCATAACTCCCAAACCCTTCCAAATGCCCTCAGCAACCACTGCCCTATAACAGTTACCATACATACTCCCCACCTTACCAAACCTAACAAATGTATTACCACCCGTTCACTTTCTCATTTCTGTCCTAACTCCTTTATTCACCAACTCTCCAAAATTAACTGGTCTTACCTCACCACTCTTCCTTTAGATGAAGCTGTCCACTCCTTCAATACTACATTCCTAAACATTCTTAACTCCCTTGCTCCTCTTCGCACAATTAAAATCAAATCTAATACTGCTCCCTGGCTCACAAAATCTACCAGAACCCTCATGAAAGACCGGGATAGGATTTGGAAAATGTGGACTAAAATTAGGACCCCTTCTCTTCTTCAGAAATATAAAGAACTCAGAAATAAAATTAAAAAAAAAAAACAAATCATCCATTATGACAAAATAAACTTCTGTGCCCATCCTCCCTCTATTCTTAAATCAGACCCAAATAAATTCTGGAGCTCTATTAGACTCTTTATCTAGGAAACCCTTTCTCTCCTAACCCATGTCCCAATGCAACACCTGAAGATTATAAACTCAATAACCTCCATAATAAATTCTCTGCCCCCCAGAAACAACACTAGCACCCCCACAAACTCTATACCTCTTCCAAACCCTCCTAACTCCTCCTCTCTAAAAGCAGTATCAACTAACTATGCAAAGTCATTACTCTCAACTTAAACCTTGCTCCCCATCTGTTGACAAGCTACCCTCTTACTTCCTGCAGATTGTCTCTGAACCTCTTGCCTATCCTGTATCCATCTTAATTAACCAATCCATTTCTGAATCCTATGTCCCCACTGTATGGAAGAATTTCTTTACTCTACCCATTCACAAAGGGGGCAACTCCTCAGACATATCCAACTTCAGACCGATTGCCATACTCTCTCCACTCTCAAAAATCCTAGAGAAATGCATTCAATAGCAAGTAATGCATTACCTTCACCAGGAAAAACTTCTCACACCCACACAGCATGGTTTCTATCCCAAGCACAGTACAACTATTGCACTCATATCATTCATCAACCTAGTCTTCATAGCTCATGATAACAATAAACTTGTCTCCTGCCTATTCCTTGACCTTTCTAAAGCCTTTGACACTGTCTCTCACCCACTCCTTCTAGATAAACTCACTAACTTACATTTCTCTCCCCCTACTATCTCCTGGTTCTCCAGCTCTCTCTCTACCCACCAGCAATCAGTTAAATGGCTTTCTGCACTATCCTCCCCTCTTACTGTACAAATGGGAATCCCCCAAGGGTCCATACTTGGACCACTACTCTTTAATATTTTCACCAACTTGCTCTACTCCTCCTGTCCCCAGTAATCTCTTGTGCAATATGCTGATGACTCAACTGTTATAACCATTGCTGACAACCCAACTGACCTCCACTCAACTACCCAGGCATCCTTCCACACCATTGATACTTGGCTTAGTGATAACAAACTAATACTTAATCCAAAAAAAATAAGCTCCTACTCTTCCTCCCTAAAACATCACAACACTCAAAAGTACATTTACCATCTTATCCTGCAACAACACTATCATATCAGCTGAATCTAGTAATAAATTGCTAGGTGTTACAATAGATGATCAGCTTAAGTTTGATCTCCATATTACTAACTCGATAAAAATAACTCATCAGAAACTTGGACACCTTTTCCGTAGCAAGAAATACTTAACTAACACTGCCTGAATAACACTCTCCCAGGATTTATTACTCCCAACACTCCTGTACAGCTGCCACATATTCACAAACCTAAACCCTACACTTATTTCCAAGCTTGAAACTACCTATAATAAGATCGCCAGATTTGCAGCTAACCAAACCTACAAGTCACACCACTGCTTAGCACTGCAGTAACTAGACTGGCTAGAATTCCCTCAGCTGCTCCAACTATACCAACTACAAATCATCCACTCTATCCTCTATCTACCATCCTTCTGCCCCAGCCTCTCCACTATCATATCCAAATATTCCCCTGCTAGGATGCTGTGCAGCTCAAATCAAGAATTATTAGACATCTACAAACCCAAAACCAAAATAGGCTGCCTTCTCTATAACTATAACCCAGCTACATCCTGGAACCAACTCCTCTTGGAAATAAAATCCCTCCAGCATAGCAAAAGTTTCAAATTACCCACAAGTAAATACCTAAAAACAAAGTCTTGCCACTGTAGGCAACCACCATCATTTCACCTATTTCACCTCCTCACTCTTAATTTATCTCTAACACTATTCCCCCGTCTCTTCTACCTCTTCCCTTCCTCTATCTCCAACCACTCTTAATTCTTACAGTCTTAAAACAACCTACCTGTCTAGTCTGTCTCCTATACTCTACCTCCCCTACATCTCCTACTAGCCATTCTTACTTTCCTTTCTTGTTTCCAAACTCCTATACAACTAGATCCTACCCACTTTAAATAAGCATTTGCATAAAGATTAACTCATTTTGCAGTAAGAAGCTTAAATAGTATTGTAACTAGTCACATTTTCTTCTGCTAATTGTTTAAAACCTTGTTTGTAACAACTCACATACTTGTCTGCCAATTGTTAATACTCTGTATAATTGAATTGCCTGAGAAGCTTTTTTTTCTCTCCAGGTCTCTGCTTGTAAGATCCTATAGCTGATTGTTACTACTATGTTACTAAAATTTAATAAATTGTTTTCTAGTCCTGAGGAGCTTTTCTCCCTGGGTCTCTGCTGAAAATGAACCAAAAGCTCAGCCAGACTAACCCGGTTAACAAATGTAAAATAAATAATGTCTTGTTGGGTAAAACTCCACTGTTCCCAATATTGCTGACAATATGTGAGCTGTTGTCTTTCAACTTTCACATCATTTGTCATTGACAATGTCATTAACTACAAATCTGATTACTTGTTCCACAAATTATATCCATTGATTGAATGCATTTCACTCAGCTTTACTCTCTCTCTCATATATTTATTTCTAAAACCTTCTGCAATTGATCTTCACTCAGCAGCATACAAATACAGTTCACTGCCTAAGGAAAAAGTGAAAATTTAGTTTAGGCTGCCTTATGTAGTACAAAAAAAGGCCGGCAGTGTTGCACAACTATCAGCACTATAGATAGTACTTGAAGAAACTACACCTGTCAGGTAACTTTCCTTGTAGCACAAGGTGTACATGCTGTGTGCTTAGAGAAAGAAAATAGCTGATGGTTTGAAGTGATCATTTTAAAATGGGGGGTGTGATACAGATTTACCTACATTTTGTGATATCATTGTGTTGCTGTCTGAAAATTAACTATTCCCACAATTCCCAGTATTGCTAACAACATGTGAGCTGTTAAATGTCCCATTATTTGTCAGTACCTACAGTACTGATACTATTTCCCAGAAATTAAAATTCAGAGAAGGGTTACTAGGCATTATTATAAATGAAAACCTAAACTTTGACCTACACATAAACAGTAACATCAAAAAAACACACCAAAAGCTTGGTATGCTGTACAGGCACCAACACTTTCTTAGCCTCTCTACTAGACAAACCCTTGCAACTACATTTTTATTACCCTCTCTCCTTTATGGTGCCCCTCTCCTCACTAATATCCAAAATTCTACAAAATCCAAACTTGATGTGTGTTACAACAGAATACGCAAATGTGCCACCAAGGCCAAATTCTCATCCCACCACTGTAACTCACTGAAACAATTAGGCTGGCTGGAACTCTCCCAACATCTCTCATTCACCCAGCTAACTACAGCACACAAAATAATCTACAGACCTGCAGACTGTCCTGCTCTCTCAATTCTACTTGTCAAATACCAACCCTGCAGGCAACTAAGATCTGAAAATCATCCACTTCTAAAAGTAGAAAAGCCCACCTTACCAGCTGGTCAACTGCTCTACTCCTTCACCATCACCAAACTATGGAACTCGTTTCCTCCATCTACAAGAAACACAGGCAGCACCACCACCTTCAAACAAATACTGAAAAATCATCTCAATTCTTCCTGGGTATGTACCTGCTCTATAACCTAACCTCTTCCTTCTCCTTATATTATATCTAAATTCCTCTGCTTTTTACAACTAGTGACTGATGACACTTTCTCCATATTTATTATTGTTTTCCTTTCATCATTTGTTGATACTGGTACAATAATGCTGATTAATTTATCTCCATTTTTACTACTCTGATTTAATCTGGCAACCAACTAAATTCCTGCTTTTTTGTACATATTCTGTATATGCTACTGTAATCATACCAACTAAATTCCCGACTTATTTATTCTGTATATATTACTATAACCACTATGTGTAACACTGCTTCTATTTCGGTACCAATTAATGTTTAATTTTTTTTCTGCATCTATGTTCTTGTCGGAGCTTTTCTCCCCGGGCCTCCACCGAAAATGGGCTCTTTTAGGCCCAGTGGAATTTTCCGGTAAACAAATGCAATAAATAAATAAATAAATGTCAGTGTAATGCAGTATTAGGTATTTTAATTGCTAGATATACACTGTGATTCATTTCATATTGCTTCAAATTAATCACAGTGTATATCTATTTTTGTAAATGCTTTTACTAAATATTGCCTTCTGCATTTCAGCACTGCTTAGTATTGAAAATGAACTTTCATGGCTTACAGAAACAGTGAAAAATTTAATTTGGCTTGCTTTCTGTAGCACAAATACACCTAGCACCAGTGTATGGCCCTCAGCACCCTGGATAATAATGACTGCAGAGAACTCACCTGATAGATGTCCAGTTCTGTGGTATGAGGTGTAAATAAAGTGAATTGAAAGAAATAAAGCACATAATGCATTGTTCAAATCCTGTTTAGAGATCACATTTCAATTATTCTGAATATGTGTTTTTGTTTTTTAATCTGCATTTGTGCGCTGCTTAGCAGCATGCAAGCAGGGTTCCCTACCTAAGGAAAAAAGTAAAAATATTAGTTTAGTCTGCCTTATGTAGTGCAAAAACACCTGGCAATGGTGTACTTTCATCAGACCTCTAGACAGCACTACATGACTAAATTCTACATCTTAGATAACTACCCCTATGGCATAATGTGTAACTGAAGTGAACTGAGAAGTGAGAGAGGTGATGCAGGGTTCAAATAAAGTAAATTAGTAATTTTACAGAGGGTGGTATGCATACATATTTACACACTTTTTTGTATTAATGTCTTGTTGTGTAAAACTCCACTGTTCCCAATATTGCTAACAATAATGTGAGCTGTTGTCTTTCAACTTTCACATCATTTGTCATTGACAATGTCATTAACTACAAATCTGATTACTTGTTCCACAAATTATATCCATTGATTGAATGAATTTCCCTCACAGCTTTACTCTCTCTCTCTCATATATTTATTTCTAAAACCTTCTGCAATTGATCTTCACTCAGCAGCATACAAACACAGTTCACTGCCTAAGGAAAAAAGTGAAAATTTAGTTTAGGCTGCCTTATGTAGTACAAAAAAAGGCCGGCAGTGTTGCACAACTATCAGCACTATAGATAGTACTTGAAGAAACTACACCTGTCAGGTAACTTTCCTTGTAGCACAAGGTGTACATGCAGTGTGCTTAGAGAAAGAAAATAGCTGATATTGGGTTTGAAGTGATCATTTTAAAATGGGGGGTGTGATACATATTTACCTACATTTTGTGATATCATTGTGTTGCTGTCTGAAAATTACCTATTCCCACAATTCCCAGTATTGCTAACAACATGTGAGCTGTTAAATGTCCCATTATTTGTCAGTACCTACAGTACTGATACTATTTCCCAGAAATTAAAATTCAGATGTGAGAAGGGTGAGTGTGTCACTTGAAAGTACTTCCTGCTCTGGTCATTGCTAGATACACCCCATTAACTGAATTAATTTTACTGTTAGCTTTTTCTCAATCAAGCATTTCTTCTACTGCCTTTTGCATTTCTCTCCATGCAGCAGCATGGAAACACATTTCACTGCCTAAGTAAAATGTGGAAAGTTTAGTGTAAGTTGTCTTACGTAGGGCAATCAAGCCTGACTGCACTGAACTAACATCAGAATCTGGACAGTATGAGTGGAGAAATTCCATCTGTCACTTACCTATCTCTGGCATAAGGTGTAAGTGTAGTGAGATTAGATAAAGAACACAGGTGATTAAGGACTCCAATCCAGCTAAAATATATTTTACAAAGGTTGTCACAATCTCATTTCTCACAATATTTTGATTAAGACTGTAAAACAAAGACAAATGATAATGGTAAACATGTTTATTTCAAGCAATGTATCAGTAATGCTTGCATAAGTAAACCTTTCTATTTAACATCTATCAATAATGATTCACATGTAACCTCAAGCTAATGTGTGCACATTGTCTTAAACAAGACAATGATTATATTTAATTTAAAATTCAGTTGTACGTGCATGATGGGCACAAAGCTTTTGTTATGATCATCATGATTTCATCACATATCCTAACTATATATTTAGGACAGTTATGTCTTATGAAGTATATATGTAACATACCCCAGCCTGTATTATTCAGATCATGCAAGTGCATCTACCTGACATTTATTTACACAATAAATACTGCCTTTTACATAGGCATGCATTCTCAGGACTACTTAAAGTCACACACGCGCAGGCTTTTCTGAAGTATATCTCCATTCATTCTGTAACTGGTATATCTCTAACTATCATACTTAAAAGGTAGTTCTTGTAGGTCAATGAAAATTAATAAGCTAGGTTTCAATTTTTGCATGCTTTATCCCATGGGTTCAGTTCCCAACTGGTACAACAAATTTTAACATTGTGTAAGCCCCTGCATCACAGTATGTCACAGTTCATCCTCTTTAACCTTCCATACTGCAAGGAATAAAAGCATATCACTAAGCATTTCATTATCGAACATTAGAACCTTTGTCAATACGTTGAGCATCACACATGACAAATCTCAATGCTACATTTCACACCTTTAGTGCTATTTGATGTAAGTAGTGTCAATGTGTCTAACAAGGAATCTATATATTTTCAATTGTGCAAATGCAGTTGGGATGGCTTTGTGTCTTTGTGCACAACCAATTGCATGAGATCTGAATTGGGCACCGATTCAGACAGCTATTGTTAGCTCGACTTCTGCAGACATGACCAGTGATGGAGAGAATTGTGCTAAATTTAGAACAGGAAGGTCTGATGTTGAGGAGCCCAGAATATTTGTGACACTCCTTATGAAGCACTAGAGCCATAGGCTGCTGCAGGGGGTAATACCAGAACTCTGTAAAAAGATAAGGCTTGAATAGCTTAGCCAAGGTGTCCAGGGCAACTGGCATTTCACACACTGGGAAACAGTGTTGTCACCATTATAGTGATGTTAAGAAGTACAAGAAGGACATCCTAAGTTGATGGGAGGCTGAATTTAGGACTGCAGATACCCTTCAGTTGTGTAAGTATACTGACCCATAACTTGTCTATGATATAGCATTAATTATGTAGCCAGCCAATGCAGTTACTTGTTATTTTCTCATATATATTTCCTTTTTGTACTGAACAGCTGCAGATGAAATAGCAGGAAACCATGAAGTGCACCAACAGAGATTAACTCACCTCAGAGAGTTGTAGGGTGAGTATAATTTAGGTGCAAATTTTAGCTGTAAAACTTTTCTTAGTCCCTCAGTCACTAGGATCTTGAGCAAGCATACATCAACCTTGGTATCAAGCATGCATGCTTTCTCTAATAACGTTTGCTGCTTGCATTAGGCAATCAAAACACCAGCTTAACTGTGTGTGGGTCTAATACCCAGAAGCAGCAATTCATTTTTTTTTTTACAGGATAGTATTTCTAAAATATTAACAGCAATAGTATGTCAGAAGCAATTCAAATATAGTAATCACAATTATTATATTTTAATGCATATGACCAATCCATCATAGGGAAATAAAGGCTTTTGTTACTTACATCCTAGCAGTGACATTTCTTTATTTTATGACACATTCATACTTTAATATCATATATGGATGTGTCAAAAGTGTACAATTCTAAATTATCAAAACTGTTTATGTATTGCCCAAAAATTGTATTGAATAAATAAATGTGACATGCCATGGATCTAATTATCTTTTTACTGCCTCCCCCATCCTATCTCTCTCTTTTTGGGAGGAATGGATTAATTTAATAACATTCTTCTGTTTGCATGCCTTGCTGGTGAAAACAAAATGACCAACAGCACAGAGAGGTAAACCGACCAATGTGGCTCAGCCTGCCTTACCTCCACAGATAGCAACACAGGCACCCAGCACTTTGGGTTCACAACCGTCAGTGTTGCCTCTACAACCCCTGCCTACTTGCTTCATCTGTGTCAGGTACCTCTGCCCTACCTGCTGGTGCAGTGGCACCCTCCAGGAGCATTACCAGTGGAGGTAGCAATTGTGTTACCCACAAGGTGCATACAGGGCTGGTATGGAGATGGTTCTTGATGTGCACATCAGCAGGGTTGAAAAAGTCCTGCTTCAGATTTCTAAAATGATGCCACATCCTGGCACTGATGCAGGCAGATGATACAGGAGACAGTAATGACAGTTCTGACAGTAAGGACTAGATTCTCACTGTTCTCAAGCTGTACATGGGTGTGCCTCCGATGTCCCCTACCTATCCCCAGTCATGGTGTCCTCCAACCTTTTGTCTCCATCACCATCCCTGTCTGTCTTGTATATGATGTATGTCTGCGCATGCTTCTGAACCTACTCCACCTACCTGACCCTCTCATTCCTAAGCACCTTCCACAACATTCCTCTCTCTCCCAAAAAAAAAAAAAGGGGCACCTGTCCCACAAAAAAATTACACTCAGTATACCCAATACATAGCTCTTAAATTACACTCAATATACCCAATACATAGCTCTTAAATTACACTCAATATACCCAATACATAGCTCTTAAATTACACTCAATATACCCAATACATAGCTCTTAATTTCACCTCTGTATCATTTTTTGGCTCACTTGATTTGGTCCAGGTGGCCATACAATATTATTCTGTTGTTGGCACCTATGACTGGTGTGGTGACACTCCAAAATCATGAAAGTCTGTGTACAATTGTTCATTTATGTTGCAAAGAAGTGGATAGCTATTGTGCTGTCCCAGCATTCTCCTGCAAATTCCTGCATTTTTCCTATGTCCTGTCCTCTGCTTGCCAACCCCATTTTCACCACTGTCCTAGCCACCCCCTTTTCACACATTTAATCTGGCCAAATTATAGATTCACACACAACACACACAGCCAGAAATGGTCCATGGAAAAGGCTTTACTTTGTCCTCAGCATTTGTGCATAGGTTGGCATAGCACAACAGTTCTGAGTGATAGTGAATGCTGTTAAACGTCTTATTGCAAAAGCTGATGATTTCAATTTAATCTGCAGTGATCTGGTTACTTTCACACTAATGTGCTTAAATACATTGTGCTACTGGAATACAGAGTAATGGCAGACTAAATACAGTACTGTGAAACATTTAATGTAACAGCTCTTAAGCTGCTAGGTGTAATAAAGTAGGAGTTCCTATGTGGTGTGTTGAAATAATTACCCTCTGTGTAATTTGCATAGTGTCATAGGTTCAATTACAGCTGTAGGTCAAATTATTTCATATTCTTATCACATATTTTTAACTGCAAACTTCTGTATTACTCTCCATGTGCAATATTTCATTAACATACCATTTGAATAGCGCAGCAAGGCATCATTCGCAAAAAACACTGCAGCCCCAACCGGGAGACTTAGTAAGCCAACCTTATCCTGTTTATGTTTGTTGCCCTCTCCTACCCTTATTTCTCCCTTTAGCAAACACTTCATTGTAGAGAGCATGATAGATTAATGATGATTTAATACACGAGTAACACACCATACAGATGTTCCTACATGTACCACAAAACATATTGTTGCTGTTCCTCTCTGCATCTGTCTCTGTCCACCCCTTCTGCTTTAGTAAGTTGTTATTGTGCTTCAATTGTGTTATTAAAATGGTGTGAAGTAGTAATTATCTTGTGGCATGATGTGATAATGCTCACATGTACAGATAGATTTTTGACTACTTTCAAAGGTTCTAATCCAGCCATTAGCTAACTGCTACTGTTTTGTTACACTATTTTATGCATACCTGTTGGCTACATATTATGAGTCACCATTATCCTTCATCTGTCATAAGCTACTTTGTCCCTGCCTCCATCTCACCATATCGATGTATCTCCTCCCTTCTGTATGATTATTCTTCCACCTCTGCATTTGCACAATGTCTGGCACTGGGCAACAAATGCAATGAAGGCTAAATGGAAGTACACAGTTTGTGGCAATATCTTGTGATTGTATTATTCTGTTGCACTTTGCACCACTGTGCTTAGCTATGTTTACTCAGTTTAATGTACTTTTCAATGAGCTAAAGAGTTGGATGTACATATTACAGTGGTCAGTAGGGTAATGTAAATGAATACATACATTCCCACTTTCTGAAATCTGTTGTTAAATGTGAACTATCAGAAGTATGACTTCCTAAGTGGTGTGCTTAGATAATACTCTGGTATATATTTTTCTTGGAATACTTTAAAAGGTTTGAATCCAGATAAATGAAAAATGTTTTAGAATGGCTACACCTTTCCCTAACGCATCATTATCCTGCTGCTTTGTTAATGTGCCTGCTCCTTATTGTGAAGCCTGTCTTGGACAGATTTTGCATGAATAGTTATGCTGGTAAAGCAAAAAGTAACACTACACAAATATGTGCATAAATGATAAATGCACTATTGTGTTATTATGCCTGTATTGTGTATTTCTGCCACTAACTGTCTGGCTCTTCTCACCAAAACTGTGTCCTCCAATAAACCTCTGAGATTCAAAACTCTTTCCCTAACCCATGTTTCTACCAACAATAACATGCTTGATCCCTCACGTGTTTCATAACAGATCTGTAGCATACATATAAGGATTTACTAAATTCAACTTTCATGACAAATGTGTGAATCGCGATACCTGACACATGACCACAAAACATGTCATTGTATGTGTATAATGCTTATTTGTGTGAAAGTTGGCACAGAGCAGCATAGACTACTGGTAATTCCCATTTTAAGTTCAACACTTCAAGATACGATTATGTCTGCTCTTCAATGACTGTACTTGCACCTGTTACAGATCTGGTTAACCTATTCACACATAATCGTTCACTGTCATTCTGCAGTGCACTGTCCTATGTAGGAATTGTCTGTCTGTCTTGTCAATGCATATCATGCAAGTATGGGACAAGACCAGTGTGCAATCATCCTGGAATGTTTGATTGATAATCCACTACTTTATTCTCTACAGCTACACATCATATACAGATTTGAAGAGTACTATACACAGTATGAAAGGGACAGACACACTCACAGCTGGCCTCAATCAGTCTACCGATGTAGGTACACAATATACAAAGCACAATATCAAAGTCACACACCACAGGAGAAGTTCCACTACAACTGTGATATACTGCAGTTATGCAATCATTATGGAATCAATGTGTTGCCAAAAAGTTATGGAGATCCTAGGTTCATATGTTTAAATATGTGTACTAGATTAACAACCACAAGGGCCTTTTTAAGCCTAGCCATGCATCCCAAATCTCTGACAAGTTCTGGTACCCTTGATAAGTGTAAGCAAGGACCTGGGAGATGAAACATTTACAAGCAGGGGCCCAGGAGATGAACCATTTACAGGCTGCCTGTGTCCATTAGAGTCATGCGTGCCAATCCAGGGATGAACTTCCCATTACACATCCAATTATCCAAGTTACACTTGAATTGGGTTAGGGAAAAACTCTGCTTTACTTGACTGGGAAGCCTGTTCCAGAGAAGGGGTAGTCTCTGGGATACATGCCTGTCTGTCCAGGATGAAAACACTGTGTCTCCTAATCCAGCTAATTTTGCTCATCATACAGATGAAACAAAACTGGGCCTCAGTATTACATCACAGACAACCCTCTGACTGAAGCAGTTAGCTCTGTGAAACATTGGTCAGTAATGGACCCATCTGATTATTTAGTTTAGCAATACTCCTTTATCAATAACTTCTTGGCGTATTCCAGTGCCCTGTGTTTACCATCCCTCTTGTAAATGTTCAGACTACTCTATGTTGCTATACTAGTATGTATGACTTTACTGTCTGGTCTTATGGCTCTCAATGAAAGTGCCCATAGTCCTGCTACTGATTACTCTCTGCACTACACAAGTTTTCCATTTCTGTATTCTAACATTTATGTCTTATCTAGTTCCTGCATTGCTTTGGCCAGACTTGTGGCTGAAAATATCCATTCAGGAACAGTACAAATAAAATAACTAATGAGAAAAATGTCAATAATAATGGCCCACTTCTTTACTATGACTGACTAGCAAAATCTGAAGACAAAGACCAGCCATAGAACAAATGTCTTCCTATCAAACCTTCAAGCCCTACTAATGTGAATCACAACCCTATGCAAACAAAACATTGACTTGAATTTATGACTATTATAAACTGCTGCAACTCTCAGCAATGCAAGTGACTTGAAAGTTAAGAAAATGAATGGATTCGTATTACCTGATGCATTTCACTGAGAGATATTTTTGTGCAAATATGATATCCTTACTTGTTAAACTTCAAATAAATTGGTAAATACATTTGTTTTCCAAAGTTTTCCCAAAGGTACCTGTTAGACTGTGCTCTGAGAGTGAACCAGAGACTGAAAAGGATGTTGTATCTGATGCAACAATTAATTACAATTGAGGCTTTCCTGGAACACAGGAAGTGAAATGAGGGGGCTTAAATTTCAGACATTAGAAAAGAGTCCAGCATGGGGTATAAGACAAAAAAGGTACAACATCTGCTGAGAAAACTAACTTAATATAACATGGTAAAAACTGTAAGAGCAAAATTGGATGATAGCTTAACCATAAGAACACGCATGTTGTTTGGTAAAATCTGCATCCAGGCAAGAGGCTGGGAGAGGTACAGTGATTATTACATAAAAATAACATAACATGTAACAACAAAACACAACACACGATACATAGCACAACATATTACTAGCATATCATAGCATAAAGCACATAACATATAAATGGAGAGTGTAAATCTGTCTTGACAGACCAGTTGTAACCACCTATCATACCTGGTCCTCACCCTCCAGTCCCATCTGTCCAGGACTATTGGGCTGATTTAAAATCCTCAGCTGTCTCAGCTTCCACCACCCATTCTGCTAATTATTTTTCCTGTCAGCTACATTCTTTGTAAAAAAAAAAAATCTTCACTTTGTCTCTTTATTCTATTGTCCATACTCCCTCTTGACTGTGCTAATCTGCTTTTCTAGTGTTAGCCTATGGTTATTGTCCCTTGATCCCATTAGCAGAGCTCATTTCAGTGCAAGGTGGTAGCTGCTCATGTGATGTTATTTGCTTTACACAGGAACAAGATTGCAGTTCTTGAAATGTAGCCTGGAACTGATAGACATGCATTTTGTGGCTGTGCAGTGCTAAAGAATTGTGCAGCATAAGATAGACTGTAGCTGCTTAGACATGAACTAGAACTTCCAAGGCACTGGTAGTAAACGAAAAGGGGCACATCGTAAATTAGTGGAGCCTTGTTATAACACCATTCTTTTTTCTTCTACTGTCTTTGCATCTTCTGTATGTTAAACACCAACCCCCTCCCAGTGAATTGGCCCATCTGTTCCCCATCCCTGGGGCAAGAGTCAACTGAGAGAGGCCATCATTCATAAAATCATTATGGGTAGTTAAAGATTTTTTCTTTAAGTACTGGTGCCTGCACACAATTGGAGAAACGTAACATACTGACTGATTTCCCCATACATTTTCAAGAAGCAATTCCTCCAAACAACCCTGTCCCTCCCCCAAAGCATGAGTGGTGATTTCCCTAGTCCTAGCCAGAGAAACTGCACTGTTTAATGTGCCCCTGAGTGTACTCCCCCCTCAAGAAACAACCAAACCCATGCACCTTTGTTCCACCCCTCCCTACCTAGGTCTTCCAAAGTCAGGACCAGTAATTGAACCCTTACCATCTGGGTCATAGTCAAGACTCCATCCTTCTGTGCCACACAGTCAAAGTTGCATTCTGGGGACAAGCAGCATTAGGAAGGATCACTTGAGGAGCGGTTTTAGCAAAGTGTGTCTGACTGGAGTGGTTGATGTCACAGAACAGGCAGGCAAGTGTGCCTATTTATGCCTGAGGCTATGCATACTCACTTGTTCAATGAAACATGTCATCATTGCCACACAAGCAGTATTAGGCAAGCCAAGGAGGACCAGCACAACAAAGCGCCAACCCATTTCTTCATAAAATTGGGAAGAAGGGCAGAAGTTAGGAAAGTCAGAAAGGGGGAATAGCAAGCAGATGAAAACACCCAAGGGAAACCATAAAGAATGATGTGTGGTAGAGGAAGAAAGGCATTTATTTTTATTTATTTATTTTTTATTATTTTTTTTTTTAATTTTTGTGGGAAAGGCTCACATGTTTTCATGTAGGTAGATAAAGGGTAGCTGGGAAAGATAGTGAACAATGGTTTGGGGAAGGAATTAGGGAGAAGAAAAGGTTGCACAAGCACACAAACATAAACTGCAGACACAAACAGGGTGGCATTGACACAAAGCTTGGGGATAACATTGTATAGACACTGACTAACAGAGGATGGACACTTGGTGATGGGGTGGATTGGTAAACAGACAAGGTATGGGGAGTGACACAGACAGCAGGGGAACACATGCATGGTGGAAAGGGCTGTCTACATGGTGAATGCCAATCTCTTCCAGAGGCCAGCTGACAGAAACTTCAGTCACCTCTGTGGCTGATGTCATTTGCACAGTGGTTGGGGTTCACTAGTTGCGCATCACAGCTAACCATGCAAGAAGGAGCTCCACAGTTGTTAGGTCATTGTTCAGTTCACAGCACACGTCTGACATCATTGGCCACTATCAGAAGAGGAGTTTCTCCTCTGCTCCAGATTAGTGTCCACAGTGGCCAACAGTAAAACCTCGTTGCCTTGAGCAATGTGATCTCCATCATCTTCTTGAGATGCAGGCCTGTGACTCCTGGTGACCCAATATCAGACTCCTCATCCAGTGCAGAATGAGGGGACTGCTGCCATGTTTCTGCCACCACTACAGTGGGAAATGCATAAGGAAGAGAAAACACAAAACACATTAATTTACATATGTAACACATACTATTAAAGCTGTCTGGTTTCGGAATATGTGATGATATATTCTGTATCCAGAAACTGGAACCTCCCCTTAACCACTATATGGTTCAAGACACGAGCTATATTAAGTAAACTCTGATCAACAGCAAGGGTTTATAGTTTCAAAGGTAAATCTCTGGAAATCTGGTGACTTTTCCATATCTTGTGTATGTAGTCCTCCCTGATTAGACAGATATCAGAAAATCTATCCCTGTAACTTGGTCAGAGTAAAACTGGTAGTAACAATTTCTCCAAAAAATGCCTAACCTCTCTTACTGAAATTCTCTTCCTGTTGTCTTCTGAATGTAGGCTAATACACTATCTCACTAAACCAGCAAGAATATCCCCTGAGATCATATAGGACATGTTTGCCAATAGATCCTTCAAAATGAAACTGACCACCCCACCTTCAACTGCTGAAGTGGCAAGCCTTGTAGCCATAGACTGCTAGACAGCAAGCATATTCTCAGAATACTTTATCTTTAAAAAACACAAATGATGCTTACGCTTTAAGTATCATTTTTACTACACTCTTAGTCTGGTCAACTGCCTCAAGTACCTGAAGGGAGCAGAACTAACAGACAACACTACCAAACTCATAATGCCTTTCCACTCTCTTTCCACCTTAGCTCCATGGAATACCTAAAATGTTTTCTTAACTGCTCTTTTAATCTCTCCTATTCACCATGGGCTGAATTGTTTGGGTCATTCATAAAATCAGCCAGAGAATAAAACCATTTCTGAAAACAATGATGAAATTTTTCCTTCATACAATAATCAAACTCAGACACAGCATCTGGTATTTATCAAGTTCACCTGAGCTCACTCTCAACTGACCTTAAGTACTACACGATTTGAGATACAAACGAAATAGACTGGAATAAATGTAAAAGCTCCCTGGTAATTGGTATATTTCAGGGGAAACTCAGTAGGCAGTAATAGGACCCCCCCCCCCCCCATCTAGCAGTTCCATATTTTAACTAGCTGCCTAATAAAACCCTACCATGTGTCAGAAATGTTACATTCCTCTGGTCTTCCTGTACATCCATTCCATTTACCACTAGATTTCATTCACTTCCTAGTAGGTTATCTCTGCCTAAAGGTCAAGCATCTTATGCAATATAACCCTCAGCTCTTCTTGAGAGCTCCCTAGAGAAATGCACAGATGCTATGGCAATTATCTCCACCCTTCCCTCCATTCAAGCACAGCAAGCATTGACTGACTACCTTTCTGCCCACTAACCAAATAGGGACCCAAAGAGAAGAATAGGCAGGGTTCCTCATGCAAAATCTTTCTCCTAGTCAGATGCATATCCTGTAGGCAGTGTTTGACCAATATCTTTTGATATAAGCACACATCTTATCTTGCTTTGTAGAACTGCCTAGGTAATTAACATTCCACTGAAATATCATCAGAGACACATTGCTATGTTGCTTGTCTAGATGTATCTCCATGATACATAACTCATTAAAACCAATATAAACACAGTGCCACATCCGGTTCCAAATTTTCGGCCAAGTACATCTTTAGCAGGGAGATAAATAGGTAAACCATAAGAAATCTATCAACAGTGAACACATGTAATCAAACTTTGTTTCTGGAGATGGCAAATATCTCCTTCTAAGATGCAAAGGAAGTGGAGTGTGGGTACTAAATTTACTTGCCATGAGGTATGACACCCACTGAGTTTCTCTTCCTTAGACATGACTCATATTTAGTGAGAAAAATGTAGGCACCTAAATGACCGACATTTATGATGGTCTGGATAAAACCAACTAGATAGGTGCCATAGTCAGGCTAAACCCCCCACCCCCAAAAACGTTCACCTTCTGCCAAAGGCAAGGACGTGTCTGTATATTTCCCTACCCCATCTAGGCTGCAGCTTAGAATTTTTGATCCATACTCAGATGTCACATTGACACCCACCATGTATTCAAGAACACATGTATTCCATAAAGAACCACTCACAGTTCATCTACGAAACATATGCAGGGTTTCCTGGTTCAAACCCATGCAACATTGTAAGGGTATTTTCTAGGGTGATGTTTCTCTGTCTGCATATAAATGTACTTCAACAGATCTGGACATTCTAAGTTTTAGAGGCCATAATAATTTAGAGATATGCTCAGGAAAGAAAAAAAGGAAAAAGGAGTGCTCTGCTGAGTATCAAAAATATGCCTGGCCATAACTCTGATTCCTGAAAACACCACCATATCAGAGAAGGAAAAACTCAGTTCATACAAAATTCCCATAGTCCAGTAACAATTCTTACAAACCTAAGTAATGAAAGCCCCCTAGCATCACATCTGACTTCTTAAGTACTACTACTGCAAAATGTGGGTCAGTTAGTAATAAAAATCACTTCAAAATATTAGATGGAAATTGGGAGCCCATGGCTTCACTGACTAGAATCAAAAATAGGACCAGGGTGCTGCAGTGAGTTTTCAACCAAATCTTTGCATAGTTAACCTAACAGAGTGCCATCAGCAGAAGCTATAAAACATTAATCATGTTAGAGAGATACTGTGGGACACCCAAGGTGAAGGACAAGTGAGTAACAATTTCTTCTGTTTCTCCAAATAACACACAGACAAACTCTTGTCTGGTCCTGCCCCACATTATTTAATGATGACACTCGTATGCTGAGACAACCTACCAAAATAGAGGCAAGTGAGTGGTCCTTAACATGTAAAGAGAGACAAATGACCAAAGAGCACTATAATGTATTATTGGCTACTAAGAATAACATGTGCCGCCCCACATCACAGCTCATCACAAAGAGATCCATACTTGAAGAAGCTGTGTTGAGTATAAACATCCCCAAACACACACATGAGTGCACGCCCCCCCCCCCCCACACACACACACACACCCACACACCTCTCTTCAAATGCAAGTAGTGCTTTATCTACACAAAAACTCAGACACAGCATCTGGTATTTATCAAGTTCACCTGAGCTCACTCTCAACTGACCTTAAGTACTACACGATTTGAGATACAAACGAAATAGACTGGAATAAATGTAAAAGCTCCCTGGTAATTGGTATATTTCAGGGGAAACTCAGTAGGCAGTAATAGGACCCCCCCTCCCATCTAGCAGTTCCATATTTTAACTAGCTGCCTAATAAAACCCTACCATGTGTCAGAAATGTTACATTCCTCTGGTCTTCCTGTACATCCATTCCATTTACCACTAGATTTCATTCACTTCCTAGTAGGTTATCTCTGCCTAAAGGTCAAGCATCTTATGCAATATAACCCTCAGCTCTTCTTGAGAGCAACCTAGAGAAATGCACAGATGCTATGGCAATTATCTCCACCCTTCCCTCCATTCAAGCACAGCAAGCATTGACTGACTACCTTTCTGCCCACTAACCAAATAGGGACCCAAAGAGAAGAATAGGCAGGGTTCCTCATGCAAAATCTTTCTCCTAGTCAGATGCATATCCTGTAGGCAGTGTTTGACCAATATCTTTTGATATAAGCACACATCTTATCTTGCTTTGTAGAACTGCCTAGGTAATTAACATTCCACTGAAATATCATCAGAGACACATTGCTATGTTGCTTGTCTAGATGTATCTCCATGATACATAACTCATTAAAACCAATATAAACACAGTGCCACATCCGGTTCCAAATTTTCGGCCAAGTACATCTTTAGCAGGGAGATAAATAGGTAAACCATAAGAAATCTATCAACAGTGAACACATGTAATCAAACTTTGTTTCTGGAGATGGCAAATATCTCCTTCTAAGATGCAAAGGAAGTGGAGTGTGGGTACTAAATTTACTTGCCATGAGGTATGACACCCACTGAGTTTCTCTTCCTTAGACATGACTCATATTTAGTGAGAAAAATGTAGGCACCTAAATGACCGACATTTATGATGGTCTGGATAAAACCAACTAGATAGGTGCCATAGTCAGGCTAAACCCCCCACCCCCAAAAAAGTTAAAGCTTCTGCCAAAGGCAAGGACGTGTCTGTATATTTCCCTACCCCATCTAGGCTGCAGCTTAGAATTTTTGATCCATACTCAGATGTCACATTGACACCCACCATGTATTCAAGAACACATGTATTCCATAAAGAACCACTCACAGTTCATCTACGAAACATATGCAGGGTTTCCTGGTTCAAACCCATGCAACATTGTAAGGGTATTTTCTAGGGTGATGTTTCTCTGTCTGCATATTAATGTACTTCAACAGATCTGGACATTCTAAGTTTTAGAGGCCATAATAATTTAGAGATATGCTCAGGAAAGAAAAAAAGGAAAAAGGAGTGCTCCGCTGAGTATCAAAAATATGCCTGGCCATAACTCTGATTCCTGAAAACACCACCATATCAGAGAAGGAAAAACTCAGTTCATACAAAATTCCCATAGTCCAGTAACAATTCTTACAAACCTAAGTAATGAAAGCCCCCTAGCATCACATCTGACTTCTTAAGTACTACTACTGCAAAATGTGGGTCAGTTAGTAATAAAAATCACTTCAAAATATTAGATGGAAATTGGGAGCCCATGGCTTCACTGACTAGAATCAAAAATAGGACCAGGGTGCTGCAGTGAGTTTTCAACCAAATCTTTGCATAGTTAACCTAACAGAGTGCCATCAGCAGAAGCTATAAAACATTAATCATGTTAGAGAGATACTGTGGGACACCCAAGGTGAAGGACAAGTGAGTAACAATTTCTTCTGTTTCTCCAAATAACACACAGACAAACTCTTGTCTGGTCCTGCCCCACATTATTTAATGATGACACTCGTATGCTGAGACAACCTACCAAAATAGAGGCAAGTGAGTGGTCCTTAACATGTAAAGAGAGACAAATGACCAAAGAGCACTATAATGTATTATTGGCTACTAAGAATAACATGTGCCGCCCCACATCACAGCTCATCACAAAGAGATCCATACTTGAAGAAGCTGTGTTGAGTATAAACATCCCCAAACATGCACATGAGTGCACGCCCCCCCCACACACACACACCCACACACCTCTCTTCAAATGCAAGTAGTGCTTTATCTACACAAAATCTTCATCTGTCCACTTCACTAACTGTGCCCTGTCTCCACTCAACCAGAGAATACTAAACCAATACCTACAATATTTATTTCATAAAAAAACTGAGTCCAGTCATGATAGATAGTGGAGGAGAATGCTAACTCAGTCTTACATTGGGTCTGAGACAACATAAAAATATAAATATACATATGCATTACTGTAACTTCTGAGCCAATTACAGCATATCATACCTCAATTGATACCCTCCTCATTACTTTAAAATGGAAAAGAGTGCAACCTTGATTTCCAAAATTTACAATATTGTACAAAAAGTAGTATTGCCATAATGTATACTGGAAAACATTGTTATCAAATGATTGCAAGGAAAAACATTGCTAACATGAAAGGACATGCATTGAGCAATCTCCTTACTGCCAAATGTTGTAGCACAACTTGACTACAATTATACTTTAGTAAGCTTCCTCACTTAGCACCACTACTCTCACAATTCATATACTAGGTTGCCTGGCTGCCCCAAAATAAATCTTAATCATACCAACAGTTCTCATTATGAAAACTGAGTCACTAAACAATAACACGCTGACAACCATTAGCTGCTTAACACCCTAAGAGGTCACCTCACACTGAATCCTTTCAGTGCTGGACTCTTCATAATGTGAGACAGTAGTACAGGATGGAAGAATTCAGCACAACACATCCCTGCAAAGTCAGAATGCCTACCTTGCTGTCAATATTCTATCATACAACATCCAAGAAGCACAAAGTGAAGCAGATAAAAACAGTTTTACATTTATCTACATCTGCAAAAATTACTACTTTAGAAGGAAGATGCTCCACTTAGTTCTGTGTGGTAGTCTGTGACAAGACAACCTTTTATTTTTGCTGTTGTATATTTATAAAGATGGGAAAATGCTCAAATTGACTTACCTTTAGCCAACTAATGCTTCCGTACTGGCATTTTCTTGTGTTCTTTTGTGATGCCTCCTGTGACTGAAATCTCCATTGCACCTTAGGAGTAAGATTTAACTTGTAACCCACAGTCAACATCAGTTTTAAGGTGTCTGGATTCAGCAGTTTAAATTTTATTTCTTAGCTTTACAGAGCTAAAAACAGGGATATAAGCTGTAAGCATCTTATCTCCACTGCATTTCTCATTATATCTGAGCCCTTGATAGGGTAGTGTTTTTATCTGGTTTCCACAACTTATGCTACCTTTTTTTTCCGAAATGAATGGCAAACATATTAAAATAGTGTGGGAGAACTAGTTGCGTCTACTACCACACCAAAACTCCCATGGACCAGTTCCAGTTGCACTCTTTCCTCACAGAGGCCAGTTCATTTAAGCAGAAGAGGTTTAGCCAACTTCACGCAACCTCCACCTTCTCTGGTATTTCAACCAAATGGTGAGTCATTTATTTGAATCTATGCCCCAAATCAATGAGTCTTAACTTCAGCATTTCTGGCAAAGTCTCGACCTTTGAGCTTTTATCAGCTGAACCTTGGAAATCTCTCCATTCATCTCTAGCAGCCTGTCTGACCATTTAGTAAGTCAAGGATCCATTTCTCATGTGGCTGTTAATAACTGTTCTATGAAGTACAGCAACTTGGAGTTCCTCTTCAGATGCTCAGCTATAGTAGTCCATAATGATGCCACTTCAATGACATTGTCTATAATAGCCCCTCATCAGAGCACCACTCGGGATCAGTCGCTACAGAAAACATACCCCATGTGCATGGGGGGATCACAGCAATTGCTCTGTTTACTCTCTTTCTGCATTAACTTGGCATTTACTGACTTCACAGCAGAACTCCATGCTGGGACCACTCTGCCCATCTGGTAAAAGGACAAGTATTGACAACTCAGACACAGTTTTACTTTCTTCAGCTACCAAAAAGGAGAAGTCAGAATTCAAAATATCTGCTCTTACTCAGGCTCCATTCCAACAGAAGTTGGTGCTTCCTGTTCTTGTCATACCTCCCAACTTCTCTTCTTGTCTCCTCTCCTGATTGCTGGATCTCACCTTCCCTCATTAGTCCTTCAACCATTTCTAGGCTTTCTCTTCCAAAGCTCCCCATCTAGCATTTCTAAAACACTTTCACCCTTTGTTTTCCTCTGCCAGCTCTGCTGTTTCTCCTGATTTACCATTATTTACACCCTCCTTCTCCTGTGAGAACATTGTACAATACAGTTTTCTTGTACTATGAATATTCTCACAACAGACATACTGATAACTAATCTGCTCTGCTCACAGCAACTGTATACACATTTGAATGTTTTTGGTCATGCACAAAGGCACTTTTTACAAGTAAATTAGGGCCATTCAATTCCAGAATTTTGACTGCCTGAATACTGGAAAACATGACCAAGTAACTGCACACAAAAACCTTTGCTCCAAAGGATACTCCAGAAAATAAGAGACTCAAGTTTATTAAAATTTGCATAATTTCTCTATTAGCACATATTCACTTTAAGCAGGCTTTTTGCATCAATATGGTTGTGCCTTTAAGAGCACCATATTATAGAGGCTTCATCAAACAAAAAAGATATTCATTTGTTTAAATCAAGATATTTATTCATTTAATAATTCTGCATGCCTCGTCTCTGGAGTCTCCTTTGGAGCAAAGGTTTCTGTGTGTAGTTATTTTGTTGTTTGATTTTCTGTGTTTCTTTCTTCAGTACTAGAAAACCTGTCATTTCCTGCTTGTCATTGAGGTCTAGAGCATTCCTTCATTATAACTTGTTTTTCCTCCTATATTTAAAACTGGTAAAATTGTCACGTCTTTTTATTTAGGATTCTGTTTTTAGGCTCTGTTTTAATATATATATATATATATATATATATATATATATATATATATATATATATAACTAACAAATAAAAACAGGGCCATGCGAGTAACTAGAAATGATACTCAACACTCACAGGTATAATTTCTGGGGAAGTTGGGAGACCCGTCTGGAATATCGTGAACTGTATTGCAATTGAGACTGGACTCAACTAGAACCCCAGGATTAAATGATAGTACAAACATTGAGTGTGTTTTAAAATTAAGAAGGGCTAGGCTCTGAACAAATTTGATTTTTATTTTATGTTTTATAACAAAAGTAATTTTTACAATACACATTTTTATAAGGTTTTTTCTATAAAGTTTTAAAAAAAAGTATTATTGTTTTGAGAATGATTAGTTTATACATCAAACTTTTAAATGAGATGATGTTATATGTATATGACTGATTTGGGAATTGTAACATGCAATATGGAAAATGAAGCATATATATTTTTGAAAGGGCTTGAAAGTGTGCTTTAAGTTAATTAACACAATTAATCGGCTGATCAGCTGATTTAGATAATTGTTATTTAATGATGAAGGGATGGCTGTTACAAGTATTTATTCCTTGAAAAAGCCTGGCAGAGGCCGGGTGAAAGCGCTTGGTTTACGTGTTTGGTGTACGTGGTGTAAGAGAAATAAACATTACACTTCGGGTCCTGTGGCTTTTGGATTTATCTGTTTTACTAGTGTTGGTCGATTGGTTAACCATAAGTGATTTCCTTGGTGATTAATACTGGAGCTGTTACATCTAAACTATTAAAAATAAAGTTACAGACTGCACTTGTGTGACATTGATGAAAACCCTGAATGTCAGTTTGTGAATACTATTATGATTACCGATATTGACCAAGAATCAGGTCAACACATTAAGAGAACAACACCTCTATTCATACATATATTCAAAAACTTTTGAGCTGTTCTAATGCATGTTATTTATTTATTTATTGGCATTTGTTAACCGGGTTTGTGGCCCATTTTCAGTGGAGACCCGAGGAGAAAAGCTCCAGTAATACATTTAAAACAAGTACAATTTTAAACAATATTGATATAATAGGAGTTATAGCAAAACAATTCACATATGTTGGGATACATGTATAAAGTTAGTTGCATTAACAAGAAGCTAAGTAACAATTTTACATTGATTTTTGTTTGTAGAAAATTGTGCAAATGCATAGTAGACATATTGGAGAGAGAGGTGTAATGAGGTACTAAGTATGGTCCTTTTGAGGGTACATAAAGGGAAGGAAGACTAGGTAGGGTCATGGCAAGGGAAGGCTCTGGAATTGAGAAAATAAGCTTTTAGTTCATTTTTAAAGTGTGAGGTGTGGAAGATTGAACATAAGTCAAGGGGAAGTTTGTTCCAAGCATGGGCAAGGGAGTGTTTGTAGAGTAGTTTGCCTACTGACCTTTTTGGGTGGTAGATATCAAGTAATTGTTGGTTAGAAGTACGGAGGGTCCAGGATGGGATGTAGATGGAGACTAAGGAAGATAGAGATGGGCAGAAGGAAGGTTTATAAAGAATAGAGTGTAGCATATGAAATTGATAAGATAGCAGAAACTGGGGAAGTTCAAGCCATTGAAGAGAGTTTAAAGAAATGCAGTGGTGTGAGTTGTATGGGGAGTTAGTAATGAATCTGGCTATTTTATGGCAAGTCTGTTGCAGTTTGTTTAGAGTGGAGGCCTGGATATTGGTAAGAACTGGGGTGGCGTATAAGAGGGAGGGGAGGAGGAGTGCCTGGCCCAGGGTAAGTCTAGATTCAGGGGTTAGGAATTTTTTGTTCCGATATAGCAGACCTAGTTTCTGTTTTTTTTTTTTTTTTTTTTTATACATTGGAGTATGTGTAGGTTGAACTTGAGTTCGTCATCGATAATGACCCCTAGGAGTTTTGTGTGGGTGTCAGGTTGGATATTTGTATTGTTAGAAGATGTAATAAAAAAGGAGGTTTTGTGATGAGAAAGAGAACGGGGAAGGAAAAGTAGGAGTTTGGTCTTTTTGGGATTTAGGATCAATAGGTTGTGAGAGAGCTATTGTTCAGTGGATAGTAGGGCCTGTTGGGTCAGGGAATGTAGTTCAGGAATGTTATTTGAGATGGATATAAGTGTGGAGTCGTCGGCATACTGAATAAGGGAGGATTCTTTGCATGAGGTGTAAAGATCATTGGTGAAGATGTTAAACAAAAGGGGTCCCAAGATGGAGCCTTGGGGAACACCAGTGGAGATGGGAAAAGAGAAGGGGATGAGAGCCATTTGACAGTTTGTTCCCTGCCAGATAGGTAACTACTAAACCAGGCAAGTGCGGAGGGGGATAGGTGGAGATTTGTGAGTTTGGATAGTAGTAGAGGATGAGAGACAGTATCGAAGGCTTTGGAGAGATCTAGGAAGAGACAGGAAATAAGTTTATTGTTGCCTAGGGCCTCTGCAATGATATGAGTGAAGGAGAGGAGGGCAGTGGTGGTGCTGTGGTGAGGACAAAATCCATGTTGGGTAGGGGTAAGTAAGTGGTGTGTGAGGAGGTGATTGAGAAGCTATGAGTGAATACATTTTTCTAATATCTTGGAGAGGGGGGACAGAATGGCAATGGGTCGGTAGTTTGAGGGGTCAGTAGAGTTTCCACCTTTATGAAGAGGGATAGTGAAGAAAGATTTCCAAAGGGTGGGGACAGTTGATTCCAGAATAGATCGATTAATTAGTATAGATACAGGACAGGCAATTTTGTCATCAGTCAGTGTCATTGGCTGAATAGGTGCAGGAAGATCAAAATGTTGTGGGTTCAGGTCATCTTTAAATTGCTGATAATGCAGTGCAGCATTAGTGGGGTCCTGCTCTCCTGAGTGTGTCATCCTTCAGATGAGATATTTTATCATGGTCCCATCTATATGACTTGGTGGTAGCTCAGGAAGATATAAAATAACCCATAGGACACCTCAAAAAGAACAGGGGAAGTTTCCTTATCTGAATGTATTCTAGTTGTGTAATTACCATCTTGGGTTTCCCCTAAAACGATTCAAATAGGCTAGTGGGACCAACCCTCTCAGCAAATGGATAGACAAATATATATGCATTTTATTTATAGAGACAGTTTTTGATGCCTTTTCTCTCTCTCTCTCTCTCGCTCTCTTCCTTTCTCTGTCCTCTCTCATTCAGTCTCAAGGCTACAAGCCCTCCCCCAAACATAATCAAATGCAGGGAAAATCTACTTAACATTTCCTGTACCATATTTGTGCTGACTGTACTGCAAGCAGCAATGTCAGCGTGTTCTACAATTTAAACATGCAGAATAAAACTAAACACGGGATTAGGTGACAACAACTCACAGCTGTGCAATTATTCTAGATTTGCAGTCCTGAATTACTTGAAACCATTCTGCTTTGTCACGGATAGGAATCTCTCACTACATTTCCACATTCTGACAGGGGCTATCAGTTCAGACTTGTCACTTCAGTAACAAACTATAATTGTGAAATAGCATCTACAGAGAGTGCCACATAATCTTTATTGGCTTAATTTATTATGTTTTTCCAGACGTTCTACAGACTGTATTGTTATAATATCAACTGAAATAAGATGCTTGTACTTAGAGCAGGGAAATAATGCATGCTGCATTTACTGTTGCTATTTTTTGCATTCACGGTAACCTAACTGCCAAAATTAGTACATAAGCTATTATATTTCTGTACTCACTTCAGAAATAGAAGACTGCATATTTCAGTAAAAAAAGCCTGTTAACTGAGAATCTTCTGTACTCATAGTGCACTGATCTGAAAATAAACATGGAGTCATATGTTTCACAGCCTGAAAGTGTGTTATAAACCTGCAGACAGCAGTAAGGAATTTGTAAAACAATTTCTGGTTATCTTGCTTATTCTATGTGCCAAGCTTTGCACTATGAGGTCATACAGAAACAGAGCATTCATTGATATGATGGACAAGATCATTTTTGAGATGAAGATACACATAAAAATTGACAGCAGTCAGAAAAAATATTGTGATAATGGTATGAGTACATTAATGACTAAAATATCTTACAAATCTGTCCAGTATTTTTTTATTATCTTTACTAACAATCTTCATACTACCACCCCACTTGCTTCCATAGTTCAATATGTGGATGATTCCACCCTGATTTGTGCCAACTCAACACTACAAAATCTCCTAAAATAACCCAGCAGTCATTTAATGCTGTGGAATCTTGGCTAAACAATGCACAACTTGTACTTAACCCTACTAAACAAAACTCATGCTCTTCTATCCAACTAGAGCTGCAGACCTCCATCCACCATTCAGTATCTCATCATTAAACCATTCAATTATTTCAACAATTTCCCAAACAAAATTACTTAGAGTGGTCATTGACCATAATGGAAAATTTGACATATGCATATCACAGGTCTATATTAGATCACCAAACGCTTAAAAAAGTGAACAGTGATTAATCTACCCTATGTAAGTGAAAGCTTACAATTTCGAACTGTTAGAACAGCGATTTTTTTCCTAGGGAAAAGAATCGCTGTTCCAACAAAAATAAAAAATAAAATAAAACACTTTAAACATTACATTAAATGGGGGGCTTCGCCCCCCACACCCACCTACTTAAATATACCAACTCAAGACTGCACTACAGTCCCCAGGAAAGAATTTGCTTAAAAGCCACTTCGATATTTTGCTGTTTCAGGCTTTTGAGTTTGACAAAGACGCATTCGAAAGAATGCGTCTTCAGTCTTCTAATAGGGAACCCATATCACAGACCATAAAAAAGTTCATAAAAAAATAGGAACCCCTGTACAGAAATCTTCAAAGGCCGCTATAGCAAAAACCCATCTTATCTGTATGCTACTATACACTTAACAAATTCTTACAAACCTTATTAAATCTGACCTAGCAAAACTCAAAACATGCTATAATAACATCACAAAATTTTCCACAGTAACAAATTTCTGATCCCATCATTGTTTGGCTTTAAAACAACTATCCTTCCTCGAACTACCAAATCTACTTGCTTATAATCAACTCACCTTCACCAATTGAATACTAAATCAGCCAGAAAAATACCACTCCTTCAAACTCTACTAATACACTACTCCAATAACAGGATATCGTGTTCCAGTAACAAATCCTTCCTAAATATATCCAGACCTAACAATGCAACTGGAGTTTCTCCTTACTCCAGCTGCATAGCCAAAACTTGGAATTCCCTACCATTAAATATCAGAACAACTAACACTTCCAATTTAAAAAAACAAATTCTCAAATCACACCTATCAGAATCATGGACCTGGTCTTGCACAAACCCTGGTTAGGAAATAGATGTCTTAAGGCAGCTAAAGGAACACAAACTGCTATTTTTGTAGTTGAATAATATACCACTACTAAGCGTATGTACACTTAACTTGCTTGTTCTCTACCTACAATCACAGTACTGCTATTCTTTGTATCCTATCTAGACTATATGATTGTATCAGTGAAATGTACAACATGTATTTTCATTTTGTACTTGTATCTGAGACTGAATCAATATTTGTATCTGTACATTGTATATATATATATATATATATATATATATATATATAATGCTTTACCCTAATGTTTGAAATCATCTTGATTATGTTCGTTCTATCGGAATAGTCCATGGTAGTGGTAAGTCAGTAAAATTAAGGAATACAATACAAGGCAGCTAGGTTTTCAGCATGAACCCAGCTCCTATAATTAATTAGAAGCCTGATTCCATGCAGTCACATAGTAGCAACAAATGTTGCTACAAATTAGCTGATCAATGAAAAGAAATTAACAAAGAAAGAAAGCAATGATTCCTTCTGTTAATTAGATTTCAGGCCACATTAGTTATAGCAACATACATCATATTACAAGGACAGTATCTATAGTCAGCCAAGTCTCCATACTTATATTACCACTAATCCTGAAAATTATAGTACTCCACATCTCCTCCCCAATGCTGTCTTTGTAGTATGCATTTATTTACTTGTTTATTTTTGTAATTAGCTAAGAGGTCTAAGTTTAGATCCTCTTCAGCCATGAACCAGGTTTGGAGCCATACAGAGATCAATATAGACGAGTTAAGGAAAGGTAATTATGCATAATGTAGTCAAATGGGTAAAAAAATATAAATGTATATAAAGTCTATTTACAGAAATATTCTGGTAACATTCTGAAACTGACAAGCTTTATCATTACAGAAATATTATGGCAGCATTCTAAAATGACATGTTTTATCATAATAAATGTCCATGGATTTTTAGACCATAGTAGTAAAAGGGATTAGATTATCCAGTATCAAAGTAACATGGGAACTTACACTTGTACTTCAGGTGTTCCTTTAAATTTCTTTTAAATGTAGCACTGTAGCTCATTTCGTAGAGAAGAAGTCTTATTAATCCAAGTTACAGGGGCAACCTTTCTTGAAGCAGGTGAGTGTGGGCCATTTAGGAGTGATGTCAACATGTTTCTCAGATCTAATGGGATAATGATACATAGCCAAAGATAGTTGTGGAGACAGATGAAAATAGTAAATGTGACAGTAGTTAGAAGAAAGGAATATAAAACAATACATTTTCTTTGGTGCATTTTGTAGTATATGTATATTAGCTGCAGTTTGTAGGTCAATAAGAGGAAACGAGTATCCAAGTTTAGCAAAGAATACGTTTATATCCCTGTTGCTGTTCTGGCCTCTGGAGTTTATTGACAACAAAATTTATATTATATTTTCACCTGATTTTCTTCACTTCCTATAACTATCTCAGTATGTAATTTAAAAGGTATATTTAGGGTCCATTCATAGCCTGGGGTATGTGTACTGGAACACATTAGCTAAAGACGTTCCGGAATGTCTTTATCACATAGTGGCTGAGCATTTGTTAGCATCTGCCTTCTGCCAGTCAGTGCAGTTACTGACTTGTACCTGTTCTGCTGATTAGTAGAAAACAAGGGACAGACAAGGTTAAAGTTATCTTGAAGGCTTTAACTAGAACAGTATGTTGGTCTTGTCTTTGAAAAAGCAGGTCATCAGAATGAAAACTGAAACAGTATTGGGCCTATAAATGAAGCCTTTTATGGTTACTACTCAGAGGTGTAACTGCCCACTGAAAATCTGATCCATCAAAGCAGAGAACTGAGAGCTGTGAGGTAGCAACTGTCTGAGCTCAGCAGTATCAAGTGCTATATGTAGGTCAGTATGAACAGCAGCTGTAAGCGGTCCTTTTTCTATATTTGTGAATATAGATCTGTCACATTGTATATAATAGTCTTTGCTGGATGTGTTGATAAAACTACAGCCTGTTCACCATGCTGTAAGTGGACAAGCAGACCATATTTTGAACAGTGTTCATGCCATTGTGTGTAAATTATTTTTTGAAAATCCCGTCAAAGGCTCTTAGCACTAAAACTAACCTACAGTCATTAATAACTTTAGCAGTCTGCTTTTCAGGAATGGGAATAACCATTCAAAAGGTACATATACTGCAGTGAGGTAGAAATTAATAATACATGCCGAAGGGTTTGAAATCATTGGAGCTGTCACCTTAGGAAAGTTTGGTATCATGTTGGTGACGTTGTTAGCTGATATTTTAGCAAAGATGTTAACCTGTAACTTAAGGAGTAGGATTGGTTGATAGCTATTGGGGAAGGTGGTATTGTTATTAGGTTTTGGAAACATTAATACTTTAACTACCAAGGACTCCTGAGGAAAGCTCCCACAACTCTCACGATTATCAAACAATGCTTTAAGAGGTTCTACCAAGAGGTGTTTGAATTTGCTACAATAATCTGCTTTTAGGCCATCAGGCCGTGGAGCATTCCTGGAGGGTAGGCTTTTGATAGCCAGGAGAATTTTCCCACTTGAAATAGGGTTGTTTAATATTTTCACATCATTTAGTGAGAGTAACTTGAGGTCTAATTGGGTCAATAGACACTGACTTGACTTATGTCTAATTGTGTGATATTACTTTCTAGTTTAATACAAGTATTTGTTGTCTATTAATATGCTCAGGGTCAGTAAACAGTGTCCCATTATTGTTTTACAGGACTGTCACTCTCCTACTCTGGGCACAATGGAAGAGTCTTCATGGGGTCTATTCAAGCAGCTTTATTTTATACAAACACATCACCATAGAAGTTTAATGACTTTAACTAAAGTAACTTGTACACAAACTAAGAACTGTGATCATGCATGCTCATGCTCTGGCTACTCTTTCAAAATGGCACTAGGGATTGCACGTGTCTGGAATTTATATCTGCAAGTACAGTCTTTGTTATTCTTAAGACTGAAAACATCCATTTTTGAGAAAAAGATCATGTAACATTATGAGACTATTTGGCATGCAGAGATCACAGGTAATTCTTGTCATGCATTATACAAGATTAGGTGTGTGTATATAATTACCTGTGATCTCTGCATGCCAAATAGTCTCATAATGTTACATGATCTTTTTCTCAAAAATGGAGGATGTAGATCAGAGTGTATGTGCTGTTTTCTATGTCTTTAAGAAGGATGCCAAAGACTGTACTTGCAGATATAAATTGACTTTAACTAAAGTAACTTGTATACAAACTAAGAACTTATATATATATGAAAATCCCGTCAAAGGCTCTTAGCACTAAAACTAACCTACAGTCATTAATAACTTTAGCAGTCTGCTTTTCAGGAATGGGAATAACCATTCAATAGGTACATATACTGTGTATATAATTACCTGTGATCTCTGCATGCCAAATAGTCTCATAATGTATAGAGGTCCCCTACAGAATTTCGAAGCTTAAAACTTCGAAATCCTGAATGGAGATCTGCATACAGTGTGGAATGAGAGATTTCTCTTTTCCTTGCTGTAGTGCAATCTCAGAGTTGGCATAATTAAGTAGTGGGGGGGTTGACTGCTTTTTGGGGGGGTCTTAATTTCGAGATTCCAAGATCTCTATATTCTGAAACTCAAGATTGTGGTATTTCGAAATTAAGAAGTGAACCATATATATATATATATATATATATATATATATATATAGGGCTCCTTCTGTTTATTGAAAGTACACTTCATCGACAAACAGAAGGACGAGCCCACTTCGCGAAAGTGCACTACATCGAAAATGCACTTTTGCGAAAGCCGATCTGCCAAATTGCATTACAGTGAGGATAAGGGAATATATCCTTTTCCCCACTGTAGTGTGATCTCGGGGTTAGTATATTTAAGTAGGGGGTGTGTATGCAGACTTTAAAACAGCATTTAGTTTGTTTTTGTTTTGTTTTTTATTGCTTTATGCATTAATATTGATTTACATTTCAATGAACTAACATGAGCAACTGACATATGTATATTTTTTATATAAATATATATAATTTTATAAAAAAATAAAATAAAAAAAAAAATTAAAAAAATTTTTTAAGGTATTTAATTAAAAATTTAAATTTTTTTTTTATTTTTTTAAATTTGTAAAAAGTTTTATTTAAGAAAAATAAATTTTTTTAAAAAAATAATTATATGTTAATTTACATTTTATTGTTATATTTAAGTTAAATAGGTAGAAAAAAAATTTTTTGTTTTTTTTTGTTTAAAAGTTTAAAAAAATTTTTTTTATTAAAAAGTTGAAAAGATGAAAAATGAAAAAAAGAAAAATTTAGGGAAATAGTAGTAAAAAAAAATTTTATTTATTAATAAAGAATTTGAAAAAAAAAGGTTAAAAAAAAGTTTTTGAAAAAATTAAAAATTAAAAGTGTGAAAAAATTTTGTTTTAAAAAATTATAAAAACAAAATATATTGTTATTTTTATACATATTAATATGTATACACATACATTTTTTTTTTTTGTTTTTTAATATTATATGTATAAATTAATTTTTATGGTGTATGTTAAATTTTAATTTTGTAATGTTTGCTTTTTTTAAAAAAAGTGTAGTAAAAGTGTAATGAAAATTTATTAAAATTTTATATGTGTGTAATTTATATAATATAGTATGTAAATAGGGTTATATAAAATTTATTTTTTTATTTTGTGTGTGTATTAAATTTTTTTTATTTTTTTTTTTATTTTTTTAAAAAAAGTGTGTTTAAGTTGTAAAATTTTAAAATTTTTTAATTTTGTAAATAAATAAAAGAAAGAAATTTAAAAAAATTTTTTTTGTAAATGTAAAATTTGGTGTAGTTTTTGAAAAAAATACAGTTTAAAATATTTAAATAAAATATTAATATATAAAAGAGAAATATGTGAAATGTATGTAAAAAAATTTAGTTTTTTAAAAGAGAAAAAAAAAAAAATAAGGTGTATAAAAATATTTTTGAAAAATTTTTAAAAAAAAAAAAAAAAAATTTTTTTTTGTTGTAATTAATTATTAATTTTTATTTTTTTTTTTAAAAAAAATAATTTTTTTAAAAATTTTTAAAATTATATATTCAACTGAATTTATTATAAAGAGGTGCAATACCTTTATCTGAACTTTTTAAAAAATACAGGCTATTTAATTTGAGTGTTGAGGAATTTTTTAACTGAAGTTATTCTGCTCTTCAGTAACCCAGACTGAAGAGCTAGTGTTGGCTGAATTTTGTTATTTGCTAAGCGTACGGTGTAAAATTCCAGCCACGTTGCGGGATTTCCTGTCTTGCGTGTTTAAACTGGTGCACATGTGGAAATAATTCCTGCTTTACGAGCACTTCAGCTTGACAGCTAAGAGCTTGGCGGATTATATTCAACTGGGCGTATAAAATTCAGTACGCTATCTGAACTTTTAAAAAAAAAAAAATACTAGTATTTAATTTGAGTGTTGAAGATTTTAACTGAAGTTAGTCTGTCTTCAATATAGCTTGAGGCACAAAGCCTGAATGTTGGCTGAATTTTGTTATTTTAAATAATTACAGGTGTGGGAGTAGCCACATTTCTTGATTTCCTGTCCTTGCATATTTAAGCTGGTGCATGTGGAAATAATTCCTGCTTTAAAACTTCAACAGCCAGAACTTGGTTATAGCTTCAACTGGGCCATATAAGAGAATTTAAGTACCTTCTGAATTTTAAATACAGTGTTAAGGCTGAGTGTTGAAGAATTTTTAACTGAAGTTATTCTGCTCTTTAAGTAACGAACTGGAAGCCAGTGACCCAGCAATTTTGGTGGCTGCTAGTAATTACAGATTGTGGGGAGTGACCACATTCACTTTGATTTCCTGTCCCTTGCATATTTAAACTGGTGCCATGTGAAATAATTCCTCTAGCTTTTAAAACTTCAAGCTTATTGTCAGAACTGGTAATATATTCAACTAGACTGGGTATAAAGAGAATTTAAAGTACCTTCATCCTTTTTGAAAAGCAACTGTTTGGTATTTAAAATGTGCTGTATGAAGGAGTGTTAGAAGGAATTACAACAGCTGAAGTTATTCTGCTCTTCAGCTAGTGGAACTCGAAGCTTGAGTGTTACGGCTGAATTTTTTGTTATTTGCTAAGTAATTACAGGTTATTGGGGGTAGCCTGCATTAACTTTGATTTCCTATAATCACTTGCATATTTAAAACTGGTGCATGTGGCAAAATAATTCCTGCTTTTAAAACTTCAGCAGCAAACATTTGGCTAAGAACTTGGTTTACAAATTCAACTGGGTACGTATAAAGAAGGAGATTTAAGTACGCTATCTGAACTTTTTTAAAAATACAGTGCCTGATTTGAACTGTGTATGAGAAGGTTTGAGGGTACACATGAAGTTATTCTGCTCTTCAGTAACCCGAGACTGAAATTTTAGTGTTGGCTGAATTTTGTTATTTGCTGCGTAATTGTTACAGGTGTTAAGGGGTAGCCACATTCTTTGATTTCCTGATCCTTGCATATTTAAACTGGTGCATGTATTAAGAAATAATTCCTGCTTTAAAACCTTCGAAGCTATAGCCAGCTAAAACTTGGTTAATATTCAACTGGACATATATAAAGATTTAAGTACCTTTATCTGCACTTTTAAAAAATACAGTATTTTGATTTAAACTTCAATGGCATACTTCAAAGTGTTGAAGAATTTTTAACTGAGAGTTAGTCTTTTATACACTCTTCAGTATAACATGGCAGACTTCAAAGCTAGTGTTGGCTGAATTTTTTGTTGCTTATTTGCTTTAAAGTAATTACGAATTGTGGGGAATAGCCACATTGTTTAACACGATTTCCCTGTCCTTGCATATTTGAAACTGGTGCATGTAAATAAATTCCCCTGCTTTGCAAAACTTCCAAACGGCTTGTGACTAAGAACTTGGATTTATGCTATTCAGCTTCTAGGACGTATAAAGAGAAATTCACAAAGTACCTTTATCTGGAGCTTTTTTTCAAAAATACACGGTATTTTTGATTTAAACACGTATGAAGGAGTGTTGGTACAACTGAAGTTATTCTGCTCTTCAGTAACTTGAGACTGAAGCTAGTGTTGGCTGGTACAGGTGTTATTTGCACTAGTAATTACAGGTGTGTTAGCAAAATTGATTTCTTTGATTTCCTGTCACTTGCATATTTGGCAAGATTGCATGTGAAATAATTCCTGCTTTAAAACTTCAAGCAGCCAGCTAAGAACTTGGTTATATTCAACTGGACATTATAAGAAGGACCCCAAGTACGCTTTAATCTGCACTTTTTTTAAAATAAAATACAGTGTTGAAGTTTACCCAAAGGCTGGCCTTATGAAGTGTTGAAGGAATTTTTTAACTTCTAGAGTTATTTCTGCTCTTCAGTAACTTGAACTGGTAGTGTTGAGCTGGATTTTTGTTATTTGCTAGTAATTACAGGTGTATAGAAGGGCCAGCCACATTTCTATGCTGATTTCCTGTCCTTGCATATTTAAACTGGTGCATGTGAAATAATTCCTGCTTTAAAACTTCAGCTTGGCTTGACCCCTAAGAACTTGGTTACTCTTATTCAACTGAATACATTATAAAATTAAGTACCTTTATCTGGTGAACTTTTTTAATACAGTATTTAATTTGAGTGTTGAAGGAATTTTTAACTGAAGTTATTCTGCTCTTCAGTAACGAACTGAAGCTAGTGTTGGCTGGAATCTTGTTGTTGTTGCTAGTAATTATACACAGGTGTGGGGGTGCCCAGCCACATTCTTTGATTTCCCTGTCCTTGCATATTTAAACTGAATTGCATGTGAAATAATTCACCTTTTAAAACTTTCAGCTGTTAAGCTAAGAACTTTGGTTATATTCAACTGGACGTATAAAAGAGAATTTAAGTACCCACTTATCTGAACTTTTTTTTTTTTTTTTAAAAATACAGTATTTAATTTGGTTAAACTGTGTATGAAGGAATTTTGAAGGGGTACAACTGAGAGTTATTTACTGCTCTTCCAGTAACTTGAACTTAAAAAGCTAGTGTTGGCTGCAATTTTGTTGCTAGTAAATATTACAGGTGTGGGGGTAATACATTCTTTGATTTCCTGTCCTTGCATATTTCTGAAACTGGTGCGTAATGAAATAATTCCATAACTAAAACTTCAAGCGTGAAAGGCTAAGAACTTGGTTATATTCAGCTGGACGTATGAAATTTAAAAGTACCTTTATCTGAACTTTTTAAAAAATACAGTATTTCAATTGATTTAAACTGTGTTTAAAGTCGTGGAAGAATTGCACAACTGAGGGTGCGAAATTATTCTGCTCTTCAGTACAAGTAGCGCGAGACTGAAGCTAGTGTTGGCTAATTTTGTTATTTGCTAGTAGATTACAGGTGTGGGGAGTAGCCACATTCTTTGATTTCCCTGTCCTTGCATATTTAAACTAGTGTGCATGTGAAATAATTTCCATAACAAAAACATTTGGCTTTAAGCCGCTTGGAACTTGGTTATATATTCCAACTGGACGTATAAGAGAATTTGAAGTACCTTTATCTGCACTTTTTTTTGAAAGAAAAAGTACAGTATTTAATTTGAGTTTAAACTGTGTTGAAGAATATTTTCTCAGTGGAGTGGCGGTTATTCTGCTCTTCAGTTATTCCCACCCACACGCCCTGTTTTTGTTTTGGTGTTAATCTTAGTAGCGAGGCACTGAAACTGCCAAGCCCCTCCAATTTTCTGCTAATTTCTCTCACAGTGCCCATCTCATTTTGCTCACTCAGCTGGGTGCAGGTTGAAAGATCATATTCTGATTTCAGACTGCTACCTGCTATTACAAAGAAAGCATCTGAAATAGAAAAAAAAATTAAAAAAAAAATTAAACTTATTTCCATACGCTTTCCTGTTAAGTGGTATAGACTATTTGTGAGCTTCTGAGCCCCAAGCCCTTCTGTGTTTGAGAGCCTTCTAGCTTGTTTTTTTTCTTGTAACTAGCCAGTTTTCTAGTTTCAGCACTCAAATCTGTTTCTTTGATCTCAGCACTTGTTCAGAAAAAGAAAAAAAAAAAAAATTTCATCTGCTTTTACTGTACTTGTGTTTTTACCTACTTCTTTTTACTTTTTGCATCATCTTAAAATACTCAATTGTATTTATTACTGCTTGGTGTAACTCATTCTAAGCCTTTTGGTTTTAAACACTTGGGCTTCGGACCAGTTAGTTGTTTTGCACTGAGAGGGTTTGTGGTCTGCACTGTTGTGGCAGAACAGGTAGCTTACATCCTTCTAGGTTGGGAACGCTGCTGATTGAGGCTCAGTGTCTGTTATTCTAAAAGTGTATTAATTCTGGTTTAAGCACTTGGGCTTTCAAGCCAGTTATTTTACATTAAGAGGGTTCGTGGTCTGCACTCTTGTGGGAGGAGAGGCTGGACTCTGCCCTTCTGAGCTGGGAATTTCTGGTTAAAGGCTTATAGTGCATGCATATCTGAACTGTTTCTTACTGAAGTTGGTGCGCCTTGTTTGCTGTGGCATAGACTGGATTCAGGCCTGCTGGATCTAGCTTTGTTTGTGTAACTTGAGCACTAATCAGACATTCTCTAAAGTATTCAATGGTATTTATTACTGCTTGGTTGTAACTTGATTAAAGTGTAGCTATCATTCAAGTCTTTTGGATTAAGCACTTGGGCTTCAGACCAGTTGTTTTACATTAGGAAGGTTTGTGGCAAGCACTGTGGTGGCAGGACAGGTAGCTTTCATCCTTCTAAGTTGGGAACTGCTGATTGAGAGCCCAGTGTCCAAGTGTATTAGTTCTGGTTTAGGCACTTGGGCTTCAGGCCAGTTATTTTACATTAAGAAGGTTCGTGGTCTGCACTCTTGTGGGAGAAGAGGCTGGACTCTGCCCTTCTGAGCTGGGAATTTCTGGTTAAAGGTTTATAGTGCCTGAATATTTGAACTGTATCTTACTGAAATTGGTTCACCTTGTTTGCTCTAGCATAGACTAGATCAGGCCTGCTGAATCTAGCTTTGTTTATATGCTTGTTGTTTGTTTGCTTGTTATTTCCCTGGAAGCTAATTCCACCTAATAGCAACTTCTCAGCTTCTGTGGATCACTAGTGATATCTGCATTGCTTACTGTACTTATTTCCTTGTTTCACTTGAAAAGTTACTGTTTGTCGTTTTGCATTTAGTTACTTGTAACACATTGCACTCAAGTTACCTGGCACTTGCTCACTAAAGCAATTATATAAGTCAGCACTAAAATTAAAAGCACTACACCCTCACTCCCCACTGGCCCTTGTTTTCAATTAAGGATTTCCCAATATTATTCTAGCATGTCCAAGGTCAGTTGTCAATCTCCTCTCGGTCCAGCTGGTGAATCTGGGAATCTTGAGGCAATGTTATAACTGCCTCATGTACAGACAACCCTCTCCTCCTCCCACATAACACAAATACTTGCGAGATGCAGCTATTTAGCCAAACTGGAGGCTGAGCTCTCTCAACTCAGGACTGGCAAGACCAGACAGGAGGAAGGCAACTACACACACCACAAAACCAGCCTCACATAATGCTACCACTCCACTGAATCAAACACATAAACACACAAAGACATACCGGAGGCTCTGAGTAAAAATTTACCTAAACAGCAGAGGCCTCAAAGCAGACACCCAAACAACTGCTACCTCAAGACACCCCACAAGCAACACATAAACCACAAAAGCAGTGTGCAAAGCAGTCCCACAGCCCTTAAGGCCAAATACAACACCAAACATACTTGTCATAGGTGACTCCATAGTCAGACACACTGGCGTCCCACTCACCAGGCTGAACAAGGAGAGGGTCACAGTAAGCTGCCTATCCGCGCTAGAATCCGCCACATAACACAAGCACTTTCGGGTCACTCCACGGCAAGTACAAATATGACACAGTCATTGTCCATGCTGGTGTGAGCGACCTGAGGCGATACCTCCCTGGACTACATGAAAAGAGACATAGAGGAGCTCTCTGATTATGTAGCCCAGGCAGGTATGAACCTAACCCTGAGCAGTATCCTTCCTTCACCAAGAATGATGCCACAATATAGAGACAAGATGATCAGCTTTAACAATTGGCTTAATGTCTGGTGTCATTCAAAGGGGATCCAGTGTCTGTCTGCCTGGGATGACATGCTTGACAAGCCACGCTGCTTCGCCAAGGGCTGACACCTGTCACCCTGGGATTCCGGATATTGGCTAAGGCTCTTGCCACCCCATAGTGCCTTTTATAGGCGAGGCTCAAATTCTAAACCTACCACCCTAGAAAACAAAAATGGGAAGAAACTGAGGGTAATGCTGCTCAATGCCAGAAGTCTAAATCTCAAAATGCTTTTCGAGGCCCTTCTCAGTATGGAGCACATCGCTGTCTGTGCTGTAACTGAAACCTGGTTCAAGGCTCCTGAGAGCACCCGGCCACTATTAGGTTTTACCTCATATCATGCGTTCCGGCCCCAAAACCCGGACCACACCACAAAAGGAGGGTGTATCCATATTCATAAGGATACCCACACCTCCAGGTTGGTAACAACGCCGCAAGCAGGAAACCATCCAGGTGCAACTAACCATAGGCAAAACTGCTCTACAAATTGTAGCATGCTACAGGCCACCCTCTCAAACTCAGGAACCCCACACAGCCTTCCTGAAGACACTGGAGGGTATAAATGTATCTCCAAACACCATCATATTGGGTGACTTCAACTAC
>NC_056741.1:747932078-747998465 GCF_019279795.1 Protopterus annectens
TATTCAGGACTGCTAGTAACATGTACAAAGTCCCATTCTCTTGAAAATTTCTGAAACAACTGACAGTAATTTGAGTACCATTGTCGGAAAGAACATTTTCAGACTACCATGGACTGAGAAATGGCGTTTTCACTTAGTAATAACAGCAGTGGATGTTATGTTAGGTAGTAGATCAATCTCAAACCAATTCGAATGAGAGTCTACCAAAAACCAAGTAGTGTTGCTTGTTCCACTCAAAGATATCAGTGGCTGCTGTTGACCAAGGTAGTTCAGGAACTGGACTTAGCTGAAGTGGTTCTCTTTGCAAATGCAGTCTAGTACTATCGCATACTGAACAGGAAGAAAGTACTTTATCAATGTCATTCAGTAATGAAAGTCAAAATACCAGTTCTCTTGCTCTTCACTTAGTGGATGTGGAACCTGGGTAACCACAATGCAAAATCTGGATATATTCTTGTTGTAAGGAAGTAGGAACAACAGTTTTAGGACCTTTGAAAATAATGCCATCTTCCATCAACAATTCATCTCTGTAAGGAAAATAGGTTTGCACTTCAGGTGATACACTAGATTGCTTTGATGGCCATCCAACATTAATGTAATGACTGAGCTTTGCAAAATTGGATTAGTCTTTGTATGAGCTCTTAACTCATCAAATCTAGTGGTAGAAAAATTACGCATTGTGCTCATGTCAAAGTCAAAACTCTCTGCGTCAAGCTGTACTGTTGTATTTCTGGGTGATCTGGTTAAGGTATCAGCCAGACAGAGCAATTTGCCTTTCATATAGACCATTTTGAAGTTGTACTTTTGCAATTGGAGCATCATTCTTTGTAATCTCACTGGAGCAGAATGTATAGGCTTTTTTAGAATAGTAACAAGAGGTTGGTGGTCAGTTTCAATCTGAATAACTCGACCATAAATATAATCATGAAAGTTGGAACATGCAAGTACTATTGCAAAAGCTCCTTCTCAATTTCAGCATACTGCATCTCAAGTTTGGGTAAGTGTTCTAGTACTGGTCTGCCCTCTTGAAGTATAACTGCACCAAGACCAAATTCTGAAGCATCACAGGAAAGAGTGACTGGTTTGTTCACATCATAATACCTTAATGCAGGTGGGGTGGCAATTTTCTGCTTAAGATCTTCAAATGCCTTCTGGTGCTTTTCCAACCATGACCATGCAACATTCTTGCACGTTAGCTATCTTAAAGGTGCTTTCAGCTCACTGACATCTGGAAAAAACTTGCTTAAATAGTTGGCCATGCCTAGGAAACGCTGTAGAGCTTGTACATTATCTGGTGCTGACATCTCAAGAATAGCTGCTTGCTTGGTCGGGTCTGGTCTCAAGCCAGTATTGGTAAATAAATGACCTACATATATAACTTCTGGAAGTCAGAATTTGCACTTCAGAGGACTGAGCTTCAAGTTTACTTCACATTATCTGTCTAAAATTCTCTTTAGGTTTCTGCCATGCTCTGCTTCACCATTGCCTCCAACCAATAAATGATCTACTATTATATCACAAGGATAACCCAAAAAATTTGCTCCATTGCACACTGACAGGCTTCACTTGCAGAATTTATTCCAAATGGCATCCTTAAGAATCTGTATTTGCCAAACAGTGTACCACAAGTAGTTAGAAATGAGGATGTGCGATCAAGCATCACTTGCCAAAATGAGCTTTTTGTATCCAAGACAGAAAAACAGTGGCATTTAGTATTAGAGCTGTGACCTCTTCGACTGTGCGCATTGGATGATATGGCCTCTTCAACGCTTTTTTCAAATCTCTTGGGTCAATACATATTCTGATTTTGTCTGAGCCTTTTTGTGAGCTGCTACCATCGATGACACACATTCAGTTGGTTCTGTAACTGGACAAATTACACCTTGCTGCACCATTTTATCCAGCTGAGCCTTAACTTTATCTTGCATAGCTACTGGGACTCTTCTCACTGGTCTGACTACTGGAGTGACCTCTGGGTCTAACTTCATGGAATACACAACTGGAAATTTGCCCGACCTGTCATTGAAAACATCAGCATACTCTGAGAAAATGGCTTCAGAAAAATTACAACTCGGAAATGCACTTACGTGATGAACTTCTTTAGCAAAAGAAAGCAGATTCATTCTCAAACTATCTTTGAGACTCAAAGACTGTACTGGTCTTCAGACTACATAGAATAACAAGTTGTAACAGTCCTTGGCCAGATAACATGAAAGCATCACTGAACCTTTGGTTTGAATTTCTTTACCTCCATAAGCAACAAGTCTCACCCTACTGGCTACATTGAGTTGTTCATTAGTTCTCACTTTAGAAAATGTGTCTGCTGATATAACATTACACTTTGAACCAGTGTCTACTTTAAGCTGTGTGGATTTTCCATTAATCCGGAGAGTAAAAAACGCTATGCTTTTTGCTAACAAATTACCTGCATCAGTTCTTTCACCAAGTACTGATACACCATCTGCATAGAAAGCTGACTGCTTTGGTTCTACTTGATCAACTTGCCTCTTTGTGTAACCTTTCTTCACAACTGTGTGAGGTTTACTTGATTTGCAAAACTTTTGGAAATGGTTCCATTTTTTACACTTGTGACATTGCTGACCAAATGCTAAGCACTTCTCTCTTTTAGACTCATGATTTGCGCAAATAACTGCACGATGCGAATAAACTGGGCTCCTCTTACCCCAAAGTCAATAACATTTTGAAGTAATGGCACTTTGCGAATAAACTATACACAACACATTGAAATTTCCCCAAAATGCAGTACCTTGCTAGGCAACGCTTTACAGTGCTAGAAACACTCTGTAATGGTGGCACTTTGCGAATAGACACACCCAGCACAAGAACATTTTCAAAATGGCTGTATTTCACAAAATAGTTGCACTTTGCGCACAATAAACTCTTCAAAATATATGCTCAGTAATAAGCACACACTGTAAGCACTTTTACACACTCTGAGATGCTTCAAATAACTTTAGTTATGCCCTTGATACAATACGAAGTCGTAGTTATGCCAAAACATAGCACTTTGCCAAAACACATGCAGGTGCCTTGCCTTGTTTTTGCTTAATGTGCCCTTTTTGCCCTTATTACATTCGTCTTGCTCATTTAAGCCCTTTTCATGCCCATTGCACTTTTCTTGTGCTCATTTTTCTCTAAACATTCCCACTTTGCCTCAGACACACTCGTTTTGCCTTAAACATGCTCATTTTGCTTTACTGTTAATCGTTTCATCAAATATCTTTGTTTTAAACATTTCCCTTAGTTAATAAATCTTTCGTGCCTTCCGCTTGTTTAATAATGCGGTTTGTGCCCTTGTTTTGTCTTTTTTACCAAATAAACAGTTCGTGCTACTTCTCATTACCTTTGATTCTTTTATGTCTCTTTTCATGCACGTTTCTCTTAGTTTTACCTTCACTGTCGTCTCTGCACGTCATGGCTCCGAAATATTATTCTCTCTGATCCCAGCTCTGACACCATGTCGCTCTCCTACTCTGGACAGAATAGAAGAGTCTTCATGGGTTCTGTTCAAGTAGCTTTATTTTATACAATCACATCACTATAGAAGTTTATTGACTTTAAAGTAACTTACATACAAACTAACAACTACATGCTCATGCGCTGGTTGTTCTTTCAAAATGGTACTAGGGATTGCAAGTGTCTGGAATTTATACATGCATGTACAGTCTTTGGCATGCTTCTTAAAGACACAGCACACAGCACATATACTCTGATCTACAAGGACCATAATAAACATTTGTCCGTTTCTCTCTTCTAGCCTTCTGGTAATACATTTTTGAGATGCAAGGCCTTGCACCCAACAGAATGTCTTAAATCTATTCCAGTTATGTATTTTTTCATAGTGCAGATTTCTATTAATCCTTTTTTCATTGTTAAATCTAGTGGAAGTCCCATTTACAGTCTTTTTCTAGTTGTTTAACTAGTTTAAATATGCCCTATACATCCTGTTGTGCCCAAATAGGTACTTTACTGGACTTCCTGGTTGTCTAATACCTTGGAAGTTCTTGGCTTCCTGTCTGTCACAGGTCATGTTGAATTTAAGCACTATGAGGTCAGATCTTCAAGGGGGTGAGGTGATGTTTGATTTTTTTAGGACAAGTTTCATTATAAGTGGAACATATTTGGACCAGACAATGGACTGTATCTCTATCTCTGTCATATATTTTCTTAGGGTCTTGTATAATAGCAAAAGATATATCCTAATGATAATGTTTCATTTCAGGGCTAGAAGTGTGAAGTATTTTCTAAGGCATGAATTGTTCTTCAGGCATCTACCAAATTAGGTTCATCCATCATTGTAACTAAAATGGCAGAAGATTTGGTCCAATTAGTAATACCAGCAAGTAGTTGGCCCAGCCTTGGATCAAGCACTATACAAGACTCCCCCCCCCCCAATAAGAATATGGCCTAGATTGTGCTTGTGCTTCAATACGTCTTGATAACATTTGTACACAGGAATCTGTATCATCAGTATTGATTCCATAGAAATTCCCTAAAAGAATTCTGACTATTCTAGTACCAATAACTAGAATACCCCACCTACCCCATGCAGCCACACACTGTGTTATCTCAGACCACCCAAGTAATCTATGTACCAATGTGTATACACCTCCTTTAGCCAACTGACAAGAACTCACAACACCCCAACCATGCCAAGGTTTCAAAAACCTGTACTTATCTTTAGCTTCTTTCATCCTCGCTTCTTGGAGGCATGCAACTTTGGCTTTTTTTTTCTGCATATAGTTGAAAAGCACTTTCATTTTCCATTGTGTAGACACACCCCTAATATTCAGTAATAAAAATGCTGTAAGGAAATCAGCAACATTATTGACTCTGTCAGATGCTTTTCTATCAGTCTTAGTGTTTCCACCCTGAAGCAACCCTGGGTGGGTATATGTATAATGAGAAAATTGTATATATTTTTTAATTAATAGATACAGCTGATAACAATCAGTGGGATAGGACTGATGACCAATTAAGGAACTATAAACCTTAGATTAGCAGTTTCCACCCTGGCAGAATATGTCTAGTATGGTTGGGCATGGTACAAACCAGAGACTCCTACAACTTAGGAATGTCTCAGATTTAATCAACACTAATAATAAGAATTAAGGGCAACAGACAAAACCTGTATACTATTGGGTAAAAACCCATCATTATAATGCTCATACATGAAGCTTTGTTGTAGGTATTTGCACTGTAGGACATAATAAGGGAGGAATAAAGGGTTATAGAAAACATTAATTATATTAAACGTGTATACTGTCGGTTATATACATGCATAAATGCATATACAGGATATAGCTAGGAAGAGACTATTCACCAGTTATAGGAGCACTGTTAACATGTCACTGTCTCATGCAAGCCATAAGAATCACATCCTCACTCAGAGGATAGGTGAACAAATCTCTGCAAGCCTTTATAGGTCTCTGTGTGAGCAGGCTTGTTTGTTACTGTTTTTAATTGTTTCCTTGGATGTCTTTCAAAAAAACAGTCATCATGATTAAGTGAGAACTGCCTGCATTCAGTTCAGTCCATTGCAGTCAATTGCATGCATAGCTTGAAAAAGGTTACAAACCTAAGGATAAAGACATAGAATATATGTTACATGCATTATCTGGCACCAATATTAATGAAACTATACCATATACCAAAAGTCACATCATATTGATAGGAAGGGGGGGGGGGGGATTCTTCATCTGATATTGTAAATCTTTGTTCATTAATTACTATTAGGACTTCGATTCCGTCCTCAGAAATGATACAGCCGTTTCCAACCTCGCGCCAGCCAAAAACTCTCAGCTAAGACCTACCCATAATGCCCCTTTCCTAGTTACTCCAGATCTCGTTTCTGACGTTCCTAGTCAGATGTGCTAGCCATCTCTCTCAAAGCTAAGTAGAAAATTGTCATTTTTAAAATAGTTTCTCTTCAAAATTTTTTATTTTTTAGTCAATTTAGCCTTTTCTCACTGTTACCTGTAACCTAATTTTATTCCCTACCCTTTACCTTGGTAATTTAATTTCTACCATTTTTGGTACTGTGACTGTCCCTCTCTCCTGCCTTTGACAGGCCCTTCCTTACCACTTGTGGTATTTTCTAAATACCATCATTGGTATTCTCTCCCTTTTTCTCTCCCTTATTTTGTTTTTCTATAAGATAGCCTTGTTGCCTTACTATGTCAGACAAAGCTAAGTTGGGGTTTAAACAGTGTGTCAACTCTGGGCGTAAGATGCCTAACTCAGATACACATGCTCATTGTGTCTACTGTTTGGGTGTGGATCATATTAAAGCTGACTGTGACATTTGTGCTAGTTTTAGTAATCGTACACTAGCAGAATGTAAAAATAAGCTTATTTTAAAAGGTTTAATCAAGACACCTTTTTTTGGAGGCTCAATCTGGGTCCGGAGGTGTCACCCCCTATAAAGACCAAAAAAATAAGGAAAAACAGAGTCACGTGGTTCCTGCATCTCTGTCAGTTATGGAACTGAGTCGACTCCGTGCTTTGCCGATGCCCTCGGCACAGACCTCTTCGGCACCAGGCTCTGTATCTTCTCCCTCGGTGTCTCCACTGACACCAAAACTCGAATATCTGCCAAGGACAAGATACTCTCCAACTTACGACCCTTTTTTGGGGCAGAGGTTTAGACCCTTTCTAGAAAGACCTGATTCTCCTTCAGCAGCCTCCTTTAGATCCACTAGGAGTTTTTCTGAATTAGATCTAGTGCGAGTTGTGGACCAGCTTCTGACAGCTAGGAGATTGCCTATTCCAGCTAGAACTTCCGCCCCTCTTGGCTCAGAATCTTTTACTACAGCTTCCCCTGTTTATCCTCCTCCAGCCTCTACCCAGATCCCAGAGATCTCGGTACTGATGTCCACTCCAGTGTATACTGTCTCAGCTCTGACAGCAGTTTTTCCCCTGTCGGCACCAACCACCCTTGCTCTCTCAGAACAGTGCTTGGACCATCCATACCTTGGTACCTAGCCTGGCACCTATTTTCTCGCTGGTGCTGTCTATGTCCACAGCTCCGATGGCTTCCAGTCCTCTCAGAGCTCCTCACCTGGAGATGGACTCCTCAGGGCGGGGTGCGATCCCACTTCCGTGCTCCCATCCCTCCTTGGGCGAGCCAGCTAACCAGGTGATGGAGAGGGTCCTTGACTCCGCAGGCACACAGTCAGCATCAATGACATCAGTATCAGAACCCCCCCCAGCATGCACCTCCCCCAACCCTCTATTTCAGGACCCCAGGCACTAGAGTCGCAAGACCCCCCTTTGAAGGGAACCCCTTCTCCGGAGTCCTCCTCAGAAGATCCCACTGGGGAGCCACCCCAGAAGAAATGGTGCAAGAGGAAGAACCTTGATTCCCCAGTAGAATCTATCACCGAAGACACTGATTGTGATGAGGGGGAAGGTTCCCCATGGTCTCCCCCAGATGACGTCTCATTCGGAGACATTCTCAAAATCTTCGAGCAGCGGGGAGACTGGAAGTCCTCTAACCCTTTTTCTGAGGAATCAGTGTTCTTGCAGGCCTTCTGTGCCTGGCCATCTACTTCCTGGGTGATCCCATGGGCAGATGACCTTGTTAAGCTCATTGTGCAGCATGCCTGGAAGGCCCCAGGCAATGTAGAACCTGTCCCCCGGAGGCCAGGCAAAATTTTATCTATACCTGAAAACCAGCCCCACTGGTCCAAGCAAGTTGATAGCTGATTCTATGGTCGTGGCGGCGGCCACCAAGACAGAACTGGCAGAAGATAGTTCCACTGTCCATCCTCCAAACAGGGAGCCCCAGATCATGGACAGACTAGGAAAGCGGACCTATGCTTCAGCGACCTTCAACATTTGGTCAGTGAACTATCTGGCACACTTTACTCGCCTCCAAAGAGACCTAATTTCTGAAATGTCTCCCTCTTTGGTGGGGGTACTGCCTGATGAGGTGAGTGACACTGTCACCTGGCAGCTAGCTACTCTTGAATCCATCTCAAACTCCTCAATGCATTTGATATCTCACACCACCATGGGGGCAGCTCGAGCTGCCGCATCAGGCATTGTCATGAGATGTAATGCTTGGATGCAGTTGTGTGACTTCGCAGACCCCTTTAAATCTTCCTTCGTCAATGCACCTGTCAACAAATCTGCACTTTTTGGACCCAAAGTACGAGACATACTTGCACTTAGTGAGAAAGATGGAAAGACCTTGTCTGCTGTGGACATACGCTTTTCCAATCCCCAGAGATCCTACTCCAGGAACCAGAAGGGAGGAAAAATGTGGTTCAAGAAATCCCAAGGATCTTTTCGTGACACTCATGTGAACAAATCCCCCTGGGGCAGACGGAGCAACTCATATGGAAGATGCCCCTTTCGGGGTAGAGGGGGGTCTGCGTAACCAGGGCGCTAGAGATTCTTTTTCCAGCAGACCCTACCAGTGCTCCTGAGCAGTGGCCCAATTGCTTTCCTCTGGAAGCAGTCGGCGGTTGTTTTTCTCTGCACCTACCAGCCTGGCATCTTATTACAAACAATGTTTGGGTGCAGAGAATAATATTCAGAGGCTACCAAATACCATTCGATTTAATTCCCAGATCCATCAAACGAATCTCCGATGTACCACCCAATCAGAGGGAATTAGCAGCCTTAAAAATAGAAAATCTGCTAAGAAAGAGTCATCCAACCAGTCCCACGAGACCAGACAAGATCCGGGTTTTATTCCAGGTTCATTTTAGTGCCAAAAAAGACAGGGAACTGGAGACCAATCCTGGATCTCAGCCTATTGAACAAATTTATCAAACCTCAAAAATTCTGGATGGTCATGGCATAGTCCATTCTTCCCTTCCTAGGGAGGGACAACTGGACGTGCTTTATAGACCTCTGCGACATGTACTACCACATAAAGATGGATCACTGCTCCCAGAGGTTTCTCCGCTTTCGGCTGGGAGACCATCACTACCAGTTCAGGGCACTGCCATTCGGTTTCTCGACAGCTCCCCAAGTGTTCACCAAATGTATGGCAGTTGTGATAGCTCATCTTTGACTACAGGGATTACAGGTGTATCCGTATCTATACAATTGGCTCCTTACCGCTCCAACCAGGAATCTCCTAGTCCACAGCCTCTCTTACACTCAAGGTCTCGCTCTCCGCTTTGGGATTACAATCAACAAGGGCAAATCTTAAATGTCCCCAGCAAAGACACTGGAATTTATTGGAGTAGTCTTTGACACAACATCCTGTCAAGCTTCTCTCCACCCTCACAGGCTTTTGAAAATAAGACACCAAATCCAAGACCTTCTTCCTCAGACCTATGTACCAGCAAGTCTTGTATTGCAACTCTTAGGCTCCATGGTGGCTGCCATTATGTTAGTACCACAGGCAAGGCTGCACATGAGAATCCTGCAGTGGCTCCTTTCCACACAATGGTCATTTCTAACTCACCCACTCTACCACATGATACGTCTTACAAACCGTTGCAAGGAAGAAATGCTATGGTGGATGAAGCCACAAACAAATCTTTGGTGTCGACTGTTCTGTCTTCCCCAGCCCATGGCCACGGTGACCACAGATGCTTCCCTGTTAGGGTGGGGGGGGGCATTTCCAGGGAAAGATGGTTCAAGGCACCTCGTCCCCCATAGAGGCCAATTTGCACATAAATGTCCTGGAACTGAGGGCAGTTCTCTTAGCGTTGCAAGCGTTCCATGCATCCCTACCCTCTGGGACCATTGCAATTCAATCAGACAACATGTCAGTCGTCTGGTATATCAACAAGCAAGGCAGAACCAGGTCTTACCCCCTGTGTCAGGAAGCTATGAGGATTTGGCACTGGGTGGTAGCTTCCAACCACTTTCTTATAGCAATGCACATTCGCAGGAGTTCCAACCTTATTGCGGACAATCTGAGCAGGAACATCCTGATGCCTCACAAGTGGTCCCTCATCCCTGTAACAGCGGATCGGATCTTTCAATGCTGGGGCAAGCCTTGCTGTGATCTGTTTGCTTCCCCCCTTAAACTACAAATGCAGAAGCTACTTTGCCCTGATCCCCCCCCCCCCCGGCAAACCCCTGAGGGATGCTCTAATGCATGATTGGCCTCTGGGTCTTCTGTATGCCTTTCCCCCATTTCCCCTCATTCCAAAATTTCTCCAGAAACCTCAGAGGTTGAGAAGCAAAGTGATCCTCATTGCCCCCCTACTGGCCCCATCAAGTCTGGTTCCCATTTCTATGGCCTCATCTGATTCACATCCCGTGGATCCTGGATCATTCCCAAGACCTGTTATCTCATCCTCAGGGACTGATTCATCTAAATCTCCACAGTTTTAAGCTCACAGCTTGGTTTCTCCACTTCCAATAATTGCCAGGCTGTCTGACATCCCATCTCCTGTTCATGAAATTCTTCTGGCTTCACACAAACCTTACACCAGGAAAGTTTATTCTAGTAAATGGACTAGGTTCTCTATTTGAGTGAAAGATCTGAACTTAGACCCTTTCTCTATGCCAATTCAAAAGATCCTACAATATCCGACTACTCTTTTACATGCAGGAGCCTCAGCATCAACGATCACTGTACATTTAGCAGCTATCGCCAATTTTCATAATGGACTTGATAATTCTTCGATTATGTCACACCACCTATGCAAGACATTTTTGAAAGGAGTATCACATATTAAACCTCTGGTCAAGCCTCCCTTAGAGCCCTGGAACTTGACTTTGGTATTTCAATCACTCACAGGTCTTCCTTTCGAGCCCTTTGATTCATGTGATTTAAAATTTTTGTCATGGAAAACCATACTTCTAATAGCACTTACCTCAGCGAGAAGAGTATCTGAGCTGCAGGGCCTTGAGTGTCAAGAGACCTTATCTGATCTTCCACATAGATAGGGTGTCCCTTCCTACTAACACTTCTTTCTTGCCCAAGGTCATTTCTGGATTTTCCATTAACCAATCTATTGACCTGCTGGTTTTCTTCCCTCAGCATTCTAATAGAGGGGAGTACCTTTTGCACACCCTTGATGTGCATCGGCAGCTTCATTGTTATTTGGACAGGACTAAATCCTTCAGGAAAACAATCAATTGTTTGTGACCTTTGCAGGACCCAGATTGGGTAAAACTGTTTCCAAAGTGACTTTATCCTCCTGGCTTAGAAACTTCATTAACTTTATCTACCAAGAGAATAAGCTATCCTTACCTTCCAGAATAAAGGCTCATTCTACCAGATCTATGGCTAATTCTGTAGCATTTCATTCCAGAGCCTCTATGGATGATATCTGCACAGCAGCCACTTGGACAAGATTTCATACCTTTATTTCTCTACCAATTGGATTTGGCCTCCAGGGGACGAGCATCTTTTGGTTCTATGGTGCTCAGGAATATCCTTCCTTAGGGCCACACAGGACTCAAGTAGCTGGGGACTCGGTCCTAATAGTAATTAATGAACAAAGATTTACAACATCAGATAAAGTTATGTCTTACCATAACGTTCCATCTGTGTTGTAGATCTTTGTTCATTCATTACTTCTCGCCCTCCTTCCCCCTGCCTGGATTCCTGGTGGACTTTAGGAACTACTGGTTAGGGTATTTGCTCAGACAGAGCCTTCTACTATTTTTCTATTACTACATCTATTATATAGGGGTGGGCAAACTTGATCTGGAGTAACTAGGAGAAGGGCATTATGGATAGGTCTTAGCTGAGAGTTTTTGGCTGGCGCGAGCTTGGAAACTGCCGTATCGGTTCTGAGGATGAAACCAAAGTCCTAATAGCAATGAATGAACAAAGCTCTACAACACAGATGGAACGTTATGGTAAGACATAACTTCTTTTTTTTCTCCATTATCCAACTCCTTTAATCCTTCATTACTTTCCAGCCATACTCTTATCTTTAAAGGATTAAAGGTGAAGTTTTAAATGATCTCACTGAAGGTCTTGTCTTCTTCATTCATGTGGTAGGAGAGAGACGCCGTCTAAGTCTTGCTGGTTATGGGTCTGTAAATTCACTCCCATGAGGCTACAATATTTTCTACTTTTTCTCCTTCAATGATTTCAATTTCAGGAGTAAATAGATCTATGTCAACTGGAGCAGATTTTCTAATTCTTGGGCAGTGTTGAGAGAAGCATATCTGCTACTGATGTGAATAGCATTTTTATAAGGCACATCAAAACTATTCTGTCTGGATGGGCATGTTGCTTTTGTCATATTTTCTTTCAGCCCATTTCCTTTTATTTGAGATGGGGTAATAGGTCTTTGTCTTTTTTTTTTTTTTTTTGATATTGGAAATTTGAATTTGTTTCACTGCTATTTCATAGTAGATCTTTTTCTTTGGGTTGGGTTATAGACTGAGGAACTTCTTGGTGTCTTTCACAGAAAATAAGTTGTAGGTTTGGATTCCTTTTGAGATGCACAAGACTGCAGGACATTTAAGCTGAACAATGTACCCCCTATCCCAACAGCCATAAATATAGTGCCAGAGCCTTCATTTCAAAAAAAAAAAAAAAAGGAGGGGCCATTTGGATTTGTGCTCCAGTAATTTTCAGGACGGTTCTTAGCTGTATTTAATATAGGCTCTATGCCTAAGTAGTTCAAGCATTTAAATATAAATTGACATGGAAATTTTTTAATTTGAGGGGGTAATCCTATGGGCCCTTTCAATCATGGGACTGTGTTCCCCTCACAGCAGCTTTCTTTTTAACTTTTCAGTTATAAAACTTGGGGTTACTGCATTCCACATTCTCTGACAGTCCTACGATATAGATATTATTCCTGCATGCCATAGTTTTGAAATCATCAATTCTAATGTTCAGACTAGTGCAATTTGCTGCAGTTTGAATGGTGCTTACTTCCAGTTGTTGTAGTCAGTCCTTGTTATGGTCTTTGTCTTGTTGAGAAGTGAGAAGAGTTTGTAAATGACTTAATTTTGCCTTATGGTTGGAAGTAGTTGTTGTAATATGAGCAATGTCCACTTCTGAAGTCTGCATCATTTTAGTCAGTTCCTCTAACTTGTCTTTAATCACTCCCATCACCTGCCAGGTTACCCACCATTTCCACTGTCTATTCCTGTACCACAGTTCGTCTGCTGGAGCTAAATGCCAGAAGTCTGAAGTTGAAAGGAAACTAAGTGAAGGAAGTAATCCCCAAGAACTAAGCAGTCATATAATGCTATGTACGTATTTTAGTACTTAATATCCTTTTACATTAACCAATTATGACTTTTTAACTGGTTTAGTTTATTGACAAAACAGGGAGTCCCATGCATGGCCCCATTTCTGTTCCTAACTTCAAAAAGCTGACATTGTAGGGGACTGGATTTGTCAGGATGTGATTCAAAAATGTCACAGTAACTGTCCAAAACATTTTTTTAAGTTATATAGTGAGAAAAATCAGGATAGTTGTCAGGACTTTATCCGTATTGGAAGTGAAAACAGGATATAGATTTGGTGGGTCTATGGTTAATCATAGAAAGAAATAAACATCAAACAGTTATTCATCGAATGGCCATCCATTGAACGTGCAGTTGTGAGATGGGGAAAGTAACTACAACAACACCGCCCCATCTCATGCATAGTAGTATTTCAAACCCACCCAGGTGGGGGGCTTTGGCCCCACACCCCTTAACGTGGGGAGCTTCACCCTCCATCTATATATATATATATATATATATATATATATATATATACACATATCAACTCTGAGATTGCACTACAGTGGGGAAAAGGGGGTTGTAATGCTGCCGTGCATGAGACAGTGAAGTGCTGGCCTAGTAGTTATTTTCCCCATCTCACAACTGCACGTTTGAAGGATGGCCATTTGATGAATAACTATTTGACATTTATTTCTTTTGATGATTAATCATAGACCCAGATTTGGTGGCTAGCCTGCTATTGCCTGTGGAGGTCCTGCTACAAGTCACTTACAAACTTGAATTGTTACACACAAAAGAGATGCTTCCTTGGCTGTCCAAGGCACACTAGCTACCAATGAATCACTGGAAATAGATGTACTATATGTAATCTCAATAGGTGTACAGAGATTCCACTCCACACAGTGCACCACAAACATGATGAAATCACTACAAAATGTGGATTTTTTACTGTTTTCCTGCATACACAAGGTTTGGAATGGTTTGAGGATATTTTGTACATATTGCCTCACTTATCAGCAAATGACATCCAGACCCTATGTGATTTAATGGAGCTAGTGTTAAAACACAATTATATATACTATGAAGGAGAAATGTTTAAGCAAAGCAGTGGAGTGGCAATGGGGGCAGCATGCGCCCCTATTTTTGTGAATTCGGTTTTATATGCATGGGAGTTAGTTTGTTACAACAGTGCATGTAATACACGAGCTTCTTGGAAGATATATGTATATTAGGAAGGGGGACAAGGATCAATTGAGAGAATTTAGTAAATATATTGGCAACACTACATAATTTCTCAAGTTTACCCATGACATTTTGAGAATGAATTATATTATTTGGATGTATCTGTTACTAAAGATAAAAAAAAATCTCCCAGTATATTTCAAAAATTTATCAGAAACCCACATACTGCAACTCTTTCCTGCACATATTTCCCAAAAACAGAAACATAGTAAAAGGACAAATAGTAAAAGTTGCATGTATAAGGTATATTGATTTTAAGGAAGAATGTAACAACATTAAAGATGTATAAGGTGTATAAAGATTAAAGATGTATAAAGATGTGTTTACACAAAGAGGGTATCTGGAGGGCCTTATAAAAGTACAGGATGAAGTTATTAACAGATGGGGGATGAGGTATGTACCTATTATAAAGGAAGGTGGTAGCACCAGTTGTGACAATGGTACCTCTCCAGGAAGTATAGGTCAGGGTAATAAAGAAACTGGTGATTCTGAGCAAGCTCTATGTATACAGTTTAATCAATTTTCGTATAATATCAAGAATATGGTCCAGAAGTATTGACAAATGTTTCAACAACTACCTGAGCTATATAAGGCATTTAATAATTTTCCTAAGGTGGTATACAAAAAGATGGAACCTTAAAAAAATATCATGAGATGAAAAAAGCATACATAGATACATCAAAAAAGTGGGAACTTATAAATGCAGGACCTGTAAACAATGTTCATTTATGAATAATTCAGAAATTATACAAATAGTTCCCAAAAAAGAGGATTATAAAGACAAAGGCATATTTCAATTGTAATAGTAGTGGGGTGTAGTATACATCGCTAAATGTGATCAATGTATGTCTTTCTATATAGGGAAAACTGAAAGGACTCTAAGGAAGCGGATATATGAACATCTTTATGATATTAATAAAAATAACAAAAATAAAGCTCTGGCAAAACACAAAAGATACTGCCAGCATGGAAAGCTTAGTTTTTCTGTATTAGAACAAATAAAGAGGGACCCCAGAGGGGGGTACTGTCAAGATTTTTTTAGAATACAGAAAATTAATGTGGCAGTTGGACTTAGAAGCTAAGAAACAGCCAGGGTTGAATGAATGTATCTCAGCTGTGCCCGCTTTAAAATTAAAGGCAGTTATATTGTGACTGGAATATAAATTTTATGTATAAAAAAATTATATATATATATATATATATATATATATATATATAATATGTGTATGTGTGTATGTATATATATATATATATATATATATATATATATATATATATATATATATATATATATATATATATATATATATATATATATATGTATATATTTATATGTATATATCTATATATATTTATATGTATATATCTATATCTATATATATATATATATATATATATATAGATATAGATATATATATATAGATATATATAGATATAGATATATATATAGATATATATAGATATAGATATATATATATATATATATATATATAGATATATATATATATATATATATATAAAATGATATTTAAGTATCTATATAATTATAATTTTGTCCAATATATATCTGGAAAGTAATTTTGTGGAACTGAGCTGTCCTAGTGAGAGCTTTGTGTCAAATGTTGGTGTTAAATGAGTGTGTCCCTTTAAGGGGTTAATCGTTAGTTAATTTTAATAATTAATTCATTAATTAGTGGTTGGAAGTATGTAAATTAAAGTTTTACCATGTAATTCTAGTTCTGATGATGTCCTGAATGAGAACAGGATGAAAGCGCTAAACTTTGTTTAAATAAAGGCTTCATGATTTTATTTCATTGCTGGTGTACTGTGCGGAGTGGATTTTTTTGTACACCTTTTAAATTTCAATGCAATTCATTTATATTTAGTGATTTCATTACGTTGGTGGTGTACTGTGTGGAGTAGAATCTCTGTACACCTGTTGAGATTTCATATAATATGTCTATTTCCACTAATTATTTAGTGATGCGTGCCTTGGACAGTCAAGGAAGCAGCTCTTTCCTGTGTAGTGTTTTTAGTCATTGCTTCAGAGCTGTGGGACCCTTTGTGGTTTGATTTTTGGTTACAATTACTTGAATTATACCTTCATAATTGCTTCATTATCACAGGTTCAGGAACTCAGTGGACAAGATAACCACACTGCTTTTATTCAGTACTAGCAGCTGTAAGCATTGGCCTGTTAATGACTATGGAGATCTTTTTCCATTCAATTAATTCACTGGAATTGTAGCTTCCTAATTATTTCCTTATTGCAGGTACACAAACTCAGTGGACAGGATTTTCACAGTGCTTTCTTGTATTAAATCAATTTTTTTTATTCAGTGATTTAAATAAATTATTTCTTATATTAATTTTTTATTTATTTATAATCATTTTCTTTATTAAAATGATATAACACCAAAGTTATAATCTTGAAAATAATGTTTGTCTCCGTTTAATTTTACCACCACAAATACTTTTGTGATCAGATATTAAAGATACAAATGAAAATCATTTCACACACAGGACAACACTGCTTGTGTTTCTGTCATCCATTATATCACACAAATGTTCCTGCATTTTCTGTTTGTAGGCTCCTGAACTCTGATCAATATAACATTTTGGCAACAGCACCAAGCTGTATCAAATCTCACCTCTAACACACATTTGGTTAGTCTTAACAGCTGGCATAAGTTCACAAATACTACACCAATACTATTTAAAAATGCCAATAGAAAGGAGCAATTCCCTAACATCAGTTAATAACGAGGAGTTCCATTCAAACTAACGCTGGATCAATATATCCTTAAGTCTTCATCTTTTTAAAAAGGTCACACCAGGAGACACAGAAATACATTTTCCTGTGCTTGAATCACTTAGTAAAATGACTAGTTTCTAATAAATTATAGTGACCTCTTGACCTGATAGTTGATTATATATTGTAACAAACAGTACAATCTCTTGAAAATCTATTAATAGCTATCTTTAAATGTTGATTTTTAGTGCTATTAAAAATGAGGGAATGTCTATCCCCGACTGCCAGGTTTTCTAGCACTGATCTGCATCACCCCCTATCTTTCAGCATGTAACAGGATCAAGCATTTCTCCAACTGTAATCAACTGTGTATTACTGAGGTAAGGTTTGATGTAAACCAAGTTAATTGAATGTCACACAATGTATGCTATGTAGTTTGTTGCAAATGTCCACATTTTATACTGATCAGAGAACAAGAACATTCAGACAGACAATACAAAAACATTTATATGGTAAGATTTCCCTTCCCTCATCAGGATAATTTTGCTTCATATGAAATAGTTAGCAAAAAAGAATAAAAGGTGAAAAAATTTTACTGTGAGAGCTAGTGGTAAATAACAATGTATTTCCAGCAGGAAGTATCCTGTAAGTTGCACTTTATAGTCTAATGTGTCTACTAACTGCAAATCCAAATATTTAATATGAGCTTTAGACATATCCCACATAAACTATAAAAAGGAGTTATGAGCCTCTACATCTCTCTGCCCCCACGGGTTTTTTCGTGTGCTAGTTTCCTCCTACACCCCAAAAACATGCTATACATAAACTGCTGAACCAAACTGCTCATATGCTTGCATGCATGTGTCAGTAAGTGTGAGACAGATCAAGAGTGTGTGTGTGTGTGTGTGTGTGTGTGTGTGTGTGTGTGTGTGTGTGTGTATGTGTGTGTTGTGTGTGTTTAGCTGGATGCAATTATCCTGCAATGGGCTAGTACAACATACAGGATTAGTTTTTCTGCCTTATGATCACTGTGTGACACAATATGCATTAACTTTTCACAGTCTTGAATTAGTTTCACTGTATTCAAAGAATGAATGGAGACACATAAATACAAAGACATTTATTTAAGTTGCATATTTCACCGCATTAACCATATTCCATTGACCTATGAAAGGACATACCAAAGCACTGGCTCACATTTTGCTTCACTTTATGCAAAAGATCTACGAATACTGGTATTAATGTCCTGTTTTTATATAATAAAAAGTGAAATACATGCATGCATAATCTGGCCTAACAATTTCCAAAACAGATCGAGAATTATTGCATGCTTAGCTAGACAGTATTCTCATCTTAGTATTACAGTAGAGAGTCGATTATCTGAACAAACTGGGACGTAGGGTAGTTCGAGTAATCAAATTGTTCGGATAATCAAACATACATTTAACCAGATAAAAAAACTTCTAAAATTGTATTTTTTCTGCTTGTAGGGAGCACACTTTTCAACCATTAGGTGATTCCAGTGGACAATAAAGAATATTTTTCAAGCACAAGTGAGTTACAAGCTCAAAAAACATGCACAAGCAAATATATACACTGTTTACATATTCAGACTTTATGATTTTTCCTACTCGAAAATTTTGAAAGGCTGGGTTCAGATAATTGACGTTTCTGATGATCAACGTTCAGATAATCGACTCTCTACTGTACTTAAATACATTCTGACTTGAATCCACAATCAATATAATGCATGTTAAATAACTTATGTTCTACAGATAAATAAAAAGGCATTAGGAAGAACTAATAGGCCAATGTGAGGGAAGATTGCACATAAGGTAAAAGGTTATGACATACAAGACTACACACAAGATACATTAAGGAAATGGTATTAAAATTGAGGTACTAAAGCAGGAAAAATACTTTTAAGCATCTGCTAATTTAAAAGTACTTATGTCTAACCACTTTTATAACATTCTGGTGGTGTTGCGATTTCCATTCAGATAACAAAAGCCTTTTAGCAACCATACATACCAAATGAAGCTCACAAATCCACAGTTCTGTATTTTAGCAACACACACACAATAGTGCACTGTTTCAGATACAGTAAGCAACTCTACACAGTGTGTTGAGCCATGCAAATACAGTTAACACTGTGTCATGCTAATTCCAGCATAAGCAGCTGAACTGTATGCTATTCAACAAGCTATAAAGCAACTGTGTAGACTCAGTGCTGGTTTTCCCTGCGAATTCCAAAACTTATTGGAATACAGCCATAGGAAGGAGTCTACACAGAAAAAATGCTAGGGGCTACTGTTGCCTTAATTCATGTGTGTGTGCAACAAGCTGAAGTCTATGCTGTTGCTGCTGTTGCTAATAGACCATGGCCAAGAAGGAGAAGAGTTTTTAGACCCCATTTAACTTATCACAATCTGCATGAGGTAGAAACTGTAGAGCCTACAGGGTGGATAGAGACACACTACAGGAATTCTGCAAACTCTGTCATCCTCAGCTCAGACCAAGGGCAAATCAAGGAGACAAAATACCAGTGCAGACAAAGTTATGTGTAGTACTTAGAATTTTAGCTACAGGAACCTTTCAGAGACCAACAGGGGACATGCTGGGGGTGTCACAGGCACCAGTATCCAGGATTCTCCATCAATTCCTGAATGCTATACTCCAACATGCAAGTGACCACATATATTTTCCCCAAACACACGAGGACAAGGCCACAAATATGCAGGAATTCTACCTTGTAGCACACTACTCTGAAGTACTAGATGCCATAGACTGTACACATACAGAGATCAAAGCACCACTCAGGGAACAGGGAATGGTGTACATAAATAGTAAGGGCTTCCATTCCATTAACTGCCAAGTTGTGTGTAACACTAAGGTTATCATCTTCAATGTATGTGCCTGCAATCCAGGCAGTTACCATGATTCACATATCTGACAGAACTTCCAACTGTATAACATGTTTACTAGGGGTGATGTTTAACAGGGTAATTTGCTGGGAGATGCAGGTTATGCACTAGAAATGCGGCTGATGATACCCATCAGAAATGCACACACACCAACTGAAGAACACTATAATAAGGCACATGCTCAAACCAGTAATATCATAGAGTGTGTTTGGGCTGCTGAAGTTGCGGTTCTGGTGCCTAGATACATCTGGGGGAGCCTTGCAGTACAATATATGTACATGCATTGAAATCTTCACAGTCTGTGCCATGCTTCACAATATCATCCTGAGAAAACAGCTTCAGCAGGATCAACAAGGGGAAGGGGCACACATCCCACCACCATTGGCAAGGTCACCACAGGCACACACAGGTGAGGAGTCAGAGGGGGAATCAACAGCTATTGTGGGTGTAAGCAGATATAGGCATGTTTAATATGCTGTCACATTGGCTAAGAGGCAATGCATCCCATGCTGACTCACCACCTAAGGGGCTAAAAACATCATCCTTTGCACATACATACAGTAACACTGATGCCAGGCAACTCTTACAACCAGAGTCAGCCCTGAACTAAAACTGTAGCAACTGCTGGATTTACAAAGTAAGTGTTGAACCAGGAATATTAAAAAAAAATGTGTAATAATACAAATTACAAAGTTACAAAGACATGTGTCAGGAGAGTTTCTCCCCGGTCCTCTGAAAATTGGCTTTGTTCCAAGTCAGACTTTCCCAGTAAACAAATGTTAAATAAATAAATAAATGGCATATTCTTATGTACTGTTACTTGGTAATGTAAGTAACTAAAAGGTGACTGATTTTTACAGCAATTACTTCAACATGTGACAGCAGTGACTTCTGTGAATATGTGTTCCCTATCACATAATAGATCTCCGGCATCAAAGATTCACAAATTCATACCTCTCAAAAGTACTGATGGTCACCAAATGACCTCAGTTTGGCCTCATACTTTAGTACTAGCAAATCGTTAAAGAGAAAATTTAGAAATTAATGATACATGTTTCAGTTTCAAACTTCATATCCCTCTGAAAAATCTTAAAAATAGTGATGCAAAAACTGTTTGATTCTATAAACTGTCTAACTTTGTAAGATGAAAATGTTTTAAAAGTCTCCCTATTATTTAGCAAAGCAAACCTCTGTACAAACAATTTTGTTTGTGCCAACACAGACATGGAATTTGGCTCCCCAATTCCCAAAACAACAGGCAAATGACATTTTGCTAACAAAGGAATAAAAACATCAGTGAATTGTTGTAAGTGCTATCAAATAAACTGTCCCAAAATCATGTGGACACTTTTACCACAGAACATTCATTTTTATGCAGTTGCCAGTCTCCTCTAACTGTGGGCAGCATTCCCCTAGAGGTGTCTAAGGACCATCCTGGAAGGCTAACACATCTGTGTCATTGACAATACAGGACATTTATATTTCACTGAAATAATAACAGAAGAATGTAAAGAGAAACAGTTGTAACATTAACACTTTTGATGAAAGTTAATAAGGCTGTGCATCTGAGAAAGTAAAATGCCCTGACCAAAATGCCTATGCCATCAATAAACTTCTAAGACATGCATAAAGATAAAAGTAGCATTTGCTAATGCATATATAAAATATTTTTCTAAGTGACATCTGAGCATATCCAGAATATAACTAAAAATGCTATTATACCTTCTCAAGATCAGTAGTCTTTTCTGCAGATAAGTCCACAGTAATAGCAATCTTTTTCTGTTATCCACATAAACAAGTCTCCTCACCTTCAGGTTCCCTAGCTACACGGTTACCTTTTAAAGTAGTGATTCAAGGCTGTAAGCATGATAAAGTTGCAAATAAGGTATGAACTCATTAGAACTGCTGAATCCCAAATTTGTGGCTCTGTGTAGCAGATGTAAACATATTGCAGACACTCCCTCAGTGTTTGTTGCTAATGGATTGCAGATGTGAATGAATACTGGAAGGAAAAAGGTAAACACAACAGCAGTTCAGATTCCCTTACCTCCAGTAGGTGTGACAGCCATGTTAGACTTACAAAGTGTACAAGTAATCTATCAATATTTTAAATGTACGTAAGCAGCATACCTTTCATAGTTTCTGTTCAGTAACATCTAACATCCCCTGCATTTGTTGAAAACTGTATACTATTGCTATTTAATATTCTCTAACATTTTAAGGACAATTATACAAAATGCCTTATAGACTGCGTGCCTCAGTTTACTGCTCAGATAAGAGAAGAATGATCACTCATTGCACTACATCTGAAATTAATACATGTACAAACAAATCAAAACTGTACAATCTATATGTCATGTTGATGATTTTGGACTTGCTTGTATGCACAATGATTTTAATTCTCTGCTGCATAGCAGTTTCTGTGGCAAAGAGGGATAAGACACCCTTACACTGTGTTTTGAAGGTTCATTTGTGTGAGAGTTCAAATCCAAACTTGTGTAAAAATATTTCATGTGTACTAACATATATCTTGTAGTGTTTTATATTTATAGATTTATTTTCTTTTCTTTTTATGCTAGTATTAGTGCAGTGCAAGGCTTAGCGCAAACAAGGGAAACTGATAAACACAATAAATGTCATGTAATGTGCTTCTTTGTTAACCAATACATAAAGTACCTGTGAATCACCTGTGTGTGTAGACCATCTGCTAAACACATTGATCCACACAGTATGTACTATCTGTAGATCAGGGTTCAAGTCCCACTTTTGTCTTTCAAGGCTGAAACCTAATAAACACTGCACACAAGGATAAAACAAGTTTAGCTTTGCTTGTCTTGTTTGTGCAACACTTAGCATCGTGCAAATTTGGAGTAATGGCCCACACACAAAGCAGGCAGAATACCTGCAGGCATTCTTAATCTCAAAAAGAATACACTGTAACATTTTTTTGCTTTCCATCTGGCAACACCAATTAGTGAATTGCATGGCAGTTAGCAAGCTTCTCTAATACCTGCAGGGAGGAAGTAGACAATTTCAAAATGGATACATCCTATCAATTCTTTTTGGTACTGCGCAAACACTGTAAGTGGTGTCACACAGCGGTTAACACGCAGAAGTTAATAATGAATACAGAAATACCCAACTGTTTAACTATTCCTTTGGCAGCAAGTGTAAGTGTTGGGCTGCAATACAGATGTTTCTGGGTTCTAATACAGGAAATTCCAAATAATTTTACTTTTGTTCCATTTCACTTTATAGTAAATGTCACAGAAAAGTTAAACATAATTAAAAATAACTAAGTATGTAAAGCAGTGGAGCTCATATGAATTATATGTATGACTGAGGATATACAGACTACTATGTTTCTGTAATTATAATTGTGCTATCTGGTATTGGATGGCCTTCAGATTTTAATACAACTCATACACACATGAATGTACAAACCAGGACCTTGTCATCTCACACACATACATGGTTAACACCTCAGTCATGTGTAATTATATTTAATTCATGACTTTGTCTGAGAAGCACTTCTCCTGTAGCAAAGATGGAAAATCACCACTGTGAAAGAAAGTGCTGTGTCTCTTGTGCCTAGGTTTGAATCCCACATTGTAAAAATAAATGTTATCGGTGTATAAAGCCAAACCAAAAATGTGTCAGGTCATGAAATGTATGCCTCAGTACATATCTGCAAAGTGAAATCACCTATAAGTTCCAGCAGCAAACAACCCTCAAACTAATGCCAACTGTCATCTTACCCTTCCCATTGAAAAAAACAGCTTTTCTCTCTGTTTTTTTACTGCTGCTCTTCACTTAACATTTTGCAAATGTGGTTGGCCACATTGTTTGGGTTTGCACAGTACCAGTAAATGCAATAACAGGGATTGGTGGGAAATCATTATTAGCTATTGCTGTTCTGTCTGGTTAGACATGTCTGGTGGTAGATGGGAAGGTGCCCAATTTAGGGCATAGAGGTGGGATGTTGAAGAGTCCAGAATCATTACTGGACTCCTTGTAAAGTGCTACAGCCAAAGGATTGTACAGTGGGACTATGCCAGCTCCCAGTACAAGTCTGAGGCTTGAATAATCTGGCTGTCTATCTCCAGTGTTACTGGCATTTCGCACACTGGTAAACAGTGTAAGCATCACTTTAATGACCTGAAAAGGTGAAAGAGGGATACACTCAACCAGTGGCTGGATGAGCTCAGAACTGGTAGCATCTCACAGTTGTGTAACTATACTAGTAAAGAGAATTTGTAATAGAAAGCTACATATAGGCAAGACCAGTATGCATAATGCTTTTCTGTTCTTGTCTCTTCATTCCACAACTAATGAATGATAATTGTGAATAGAGAAGCCAATGCTGAGTGTCTAGGGAGTCTGAGGGAAGCAAGGGGTATGTATGCAGTACAAGAGAAGTATTATTGTAACTTTTAAATTAAAAAAAAAATATTTTCTGTACAGTTGCAGCAAAGTAAACATGCATATCCTAACGGTAAATGCAAGCATGCATGTTTAAATCTGTAGCACAAAACAGCTATAGGAGTCCAGTGTAAGACTGTAGTCTGACATTGTGGGTTCAGATACCACAAGTAACAAGTATAAAATAGTGAAATCCTTTAAAATTTTACATAAATTAATGTGTACACAAGAGGCGTAAATGCCCTGCTGTTAACTTCATCTGTATATTTCGACCAAGCATTTGTGCAATATCTGCACATTGCAATGATTACTTTGAGCAATGCTTAATTATAGTTTGTAGTTGTTAAGTATACTTAAATGTAAACTTTAAGATAAAACAGTTGTTATTGTGATAATGCATTGGAAGTGACATACAATGGTACTAATTTTCTTTCTTTTTTCTCTCACTCCAATGCAGATCTCTTTTTCTTTATGTGTCATCAAAACATTTCCATGTCATCCATCTCTAACAAATCCAATAATGCTTTACAGCACAGGGAGGTAGGCCAACCCAGTGGCTCAGCCTGCCCAAACTCCACTGGCTCTGCCAACGATGCCCAGCACATCTGGGACACAACCTGGCAGTACTGCCTTTACCACCCCTGCACTACCTGCACCCTCAGGTAACACTACCCTCACTGCTAGTGCTGTAGTACCCTCCAGGAGTACTGGCAAAGGTAGGGATTTTATCACTTGCCAGAAGATGCCAGGTTTGGTGCATAGGGTTATGTACAGTGCCATTGGTGCATGCCTACCCCAGATGGAGAGGCTGCTTTTCCTCATGGTCAGTAGGAGGAGACATCATGCACTCCAGAAACCAGCAGAGTAAGGGGATGGTGATGACAGTCCTACAGGTGAGGACTAAATTCTCATTGTCCCCATGTTTTATGGCAATAGCTTCTGCTTCCCCTCCATAACTCTAATCATGGTGTCACCCAACCTTTTGTGTCCCTTACTGTCCCTGTGCTTTCTCTTGTTTGTTTACATCTAACCTACCCTACTTACCTGACTCAGAAATTCCAAAGTCCCTTACTCAACATTCCTCTCTTACTGAAGTTAAAAAAAATGGGCACCTGTCCCACAAAAAAAATTGTCCCATACGTAGCTCTTTACTTCACACCTGTCTTCTTGACACACTTGATTTGGTCCAATTGGCTATACAACATGATTGCATTTTTATCACTCCTCTTTGTTGAGGTAACAGTCCAAATTTAGCTAATATTCTGTACATATTTCTATTTTATACTGTTAAAGAAGTGGATAGCTATGCTTTTTTTTCTATCTCCCTCCTGCACATTCCTATATTGCTTTCCCTTTGTTCTTCCTCCTGATTGCACCTCATTTCACCACTTTCCTATCTGCCCCATTTTAACACCTTTAATCTTGTCAAAACATAGAATCATACTCAAAACACGTAAGTTATAAAAAAAGCAATGGAGCCCTTCACTTTCTGGCCTCTGTGCTTGCACAAAGTTTGACATCACGTACCAATGCCAAGCGATGGTGAATGGCTATTCAATGGTGCAGTTATCTCTGTGCAATGCTGCTTAAACACTCTGCGGTAAGGTAACACACAACTACACACAGTAAATGTAGTGCAAAGAATTATTTTGTTGCATTATCAATACTTAATTATAACTATTACATGCACCTGGATTCAAACCATATATCATCTGGACTCCAAAAGAAATGTGTCAATGCATTTACACCTGCTTCCACAGAGTCAGCTAAGTAGCAGGTGTGTTTCATGCAGTCAGTACTGAAAACTCTCATAATTGTAGCAATGAGGCTCTTGTTTGCTGCCTGCTTAACTACACACAAACAGGGAAAGCTTTAGAAATGTGCATCCCACATGTGCAAACACTTCACCATTTATTGCACAAACCCACTGGTTGGAAGTGTGCTATGCAAAGTGGACAATAGCATGTATTACTTATGTTCATTTTCCATTTAGTCTTCAGCTCATGAAAGTGCATAGTAAAACACAAAGGAAAGGGACGTTTTAAGAAAAGAACACATATTTACACTATAGCCATCTGTTACTCCCCCCCCCCCCCGATGCACTGCAAACTTGGTATCTCAGTACTTGTTTCCAAATATATCAACTACACTACAGAAAGAAATAACAAATGCTTTCTATTATAACACACACACATCTTTACATTGACAATACACATTCAGGATTTTCAGTACTTGTAATAGTGTGGAGAGCTGTTTCCATGTAGTTTGTAAAGCTCTCTCTTAAAATATGCCTGCACATTGGAATCACAACAACACATACTAAACATTGCACACTTATCAATATGGTGAAGTGCAGAACTTTAATATCTTGACAGTTGCACATGGCTAGCTATCCATTTCATGCAGTTCTCCCAGGATCTTCTCTTCAACATCCAGTGTTGTTGTCATCCACTATAAATCGTCTTGCAGCCTTGTAAACATCAGACTTGTGCCATGACATATGCATAAAGTACTGAGTTCTGTAGTCTGTGTACTTAGATAGGTAGGCATTCTAATCTCACTGTAGTCAACTGGTGTGTGTGTGTGTGTGTGTGTGTGTGTGTGTGTGTGTGTGTGTGTGTGTGTGTGTGTGTGTGTGTGTGTGTGTGTGTGTGTGTGTGTGTACATGCATGCATGCATGCAGATGCACGTGCGTGTGTGTGTCTTGTCAGAAGAGCATAATCACGTATCCCTGAAGTTACCACTACAATTCCATGTAATACCAATATTTTGACAGTTGGACATGCCTACACATCCATTTTATGCAGGCCTACCAACCTCTTCTTTCCAACATTCAATGCTGATGTCACTGCAGTCAACTGGTGTTTGTGTGTCTGTGTCTGTCTACTCAGAAGATCATAACTAGGTATCCGGCAGTCACCACTACAATACCATGAGGTACATATATTTTGACAGTTGGACATGGCTAGCTATCCATTTCATGCAGGCCTCCCATCATATTCTCTCAAACATCCAATGATGATGTCATCCACTATAAATTGTCCTGTGGCCTTGTAAAAGTCAGACTTGTCCTGTAGCCCTTGTGTTAAATATGGATGTCTCCAGTCGCTGTACTTAGATAGGTAGGGGTTCTGTTCTCATTGCAGTCAACTGGTGTCTGTCTGTGTGTGTGTGTGTGGGGGGGGGGGTTGTACTTACTTGACATTAGAGAGAGCGTTTTACACCAGCATGTCAGACATTACTATTACCATCTTCCTCTCACTAGACTCTGCTGATGTCATCAGCTATTGCTGTCTCTCAAGCATGTTCTGTTAATGTCACAGGCTAAGTTAAGATCCCTAGAGTGAGTGACTTTTGTGCCATTAGATTTGCGGATGTGCAGTATTTACTTTAGGCCAGGCACAATTCACTTCATTCTATATGATACAAAGTACATTACAGGACTTTTAGTCTATCCTTGTACATCATGGTATGGTTTGTAGGCCCTGTATTTTCTTGTTGAGAAACCCCTGTGGTCTCTGCAGCTGTTGCAGGTGTCTGGTGAGTTGCATACAAAAGGGAGTGTTGTACTCTATTAGTGTTCTGATGAGGGTGGAGTACAGTATTATAACATCCTCAGACCTGGATATGATGGCCTGACTTATGAGGTGCACAACGTAAAAGGCTTTCCTTACATCAGTGGAAACTTGGTGGTCCAAGATCAGATTGCTATCTACATGTATTCCCAGGTCTTGCACCACTGGGTTTGAGCTTGGGAGGGTGTTGTCAATGCTATAATTAGCAAGTAATCCTACTTTGCAAAAGGCAAAAATAATGGAACATTTTTGCATTTATTTTCAGACTGTGTGGCTTTGACACCAATCATTTGTCTATGTTAGCCCCTCCTGAAATATGTTTACCTCATTGGTGGACTCACAATTTGCAATCATCAGCAAACTTGGTATGCCAAAAGCTGTATACTTTAGCCTGACCTTAGATTCCAAACAGTAAAGGGCCCAGTACAGATCCTTGTGGTATGCCACTGGTGACAGCTCTACTGGTAGAGCTTGAGTCACCAACTTTGACAGTATGTGTTCTGTCTATGACCCAATTGGCTAATCATCTAGTGATGTAAGAGCTAATCCCCAGCTGGGAGAATTTCTCAATACCTGAATGGGGGATTGTATCAAAACCCTTGGCCAGATCAACATAGATAGTACACTGTATATCCTTCATCCATGGCTTTGGTGACTTTCTCAAAGTAGTCTACTAGGTTTAATAAGCATGATCTACACTTAACAAAGCCAAATTGGGTTGGGTCTAGAATGTGAAGATCACCTATGTCTTTGTTGATAAGGTCCATGATGATTCTTTCCATGGACTTGCAGATGAGACTAGTTAGATTTATAGGTCTACAGTTCCCAGGTTTGGATGATGGCCCCCTTTGTGCAAGGAGATTACTACTGCTGTTTTGCAATCCATTGGAATAAAGCCAGATCTCATGAAATGGTTAGGATGCTAATTTGGTCCACTAAGTCCTGTTTTAGATTGCTTAGTAAGCAACCTGGGATGTTATCTGGTACCACTGAGGATTTTAGCCTTGGAGAGCTCAGATATGACCTGATGTCTAGAGATACTAGGCAGGGGACTAGTGTTTGGTATGCTTTGGGGTATGGCCACTGGGACCAGGGGGGATGAAGTTAGCATCAAATCTGTCGGGTCTATATCATATAGTTGAACTGCAATAAGTTTGAATACATGAATATTGAACTGCAAACTCTGAAGTCTAAGTACAATGAAAACTCAGATCAAATTTTGAAACTCTGTAGCAATGGTTGGCCAGCTCTACACCTGTTCTACCTGAAATAATAAAAATAACACACAAGCACTACACCGGTAAAACATTCCAAAACACACAAGCACTACACCGGTGAAACATTCCATAACACAACCTATCTGCCACGTGAACACAACAATGTATACATTTACGTGAATAAAAACTAAAATGTGCCACTGGATATATCTGTCACATGTACATTAAATCCCTATGAAAGTGTAACATATTGTAAACTAAACTGAAGCAAAGACAGTGAACCTAACTATTTACAACTCATTGTGCGCTTTACCACTGACATCATAGGACTACACTTTTAAAAGCATAGCTACAGCATTAACAAATTCCATGGCAGTATACTCTGACCTGTTTTGTAAGACAACCTGCAGTCTTCATTGTCCTTTAATGTTTTTCCTTTTTTTGGTGACGAAGGGCAACCTGATCTCATAAGTAACCTCATGTCATCAACTCTGTTCTGCTCTCTTACAAGAACGTTAACGACAGATGGTATATCAGCAATGTGTCTACCTAGCAAGCATCTAAGATGCCTATGCCATCCCTTGACATAATCTTGTGTTCTGGGCAATGATAGCTGGCTCAGAGAATGTACATTCCAGAACTCAAGTGGAAAGATTGGAGGAAATCTAGTAACTCCAGTAGTTTTTGTTTGCTGCTTTCTAGGACGACCTAGGATATAAACTTCTGAGAAATACGACAACAAATCCTTAGCATCAGGGTAAAAGGTTTCACTAATGGAGTTAAACGCTGCTACTACATCTTCCACATTGAGAAAGGAAAGAGCTATCAGTCTTTTTACATCTAATTGCAATTTAGCACTTTTACCATAAACACTAAGTACCCGCGGTGGTGGTGCTGCGGTAGCGTTGTCGCCTCACAGCAAGACATTCTCCCATTCATTTCTCAGCTAGAGCGTCTTCTGTGTGGAGGCATACGTGAATGGACGTGCCTTCGTTGAAGGTTGTGTGTCAGGGCTGGCAACTCAGCATGTAAAACTCCACTGCCAATCATTAGTAGACCGGAGTTCCGCTGTGGCAACCCCTAACCGGGATAAGCCGAAAGACACAACAACCATAAACACTAAGTGACAGCTGCGGTGGTGCAGTGGTAGCATTGTTGCCTCACAGCAAGAGGTTCTCCCATTCAATTCTTGGCTGGAGTGCGGGGATTGCCTTCTGTGTGGAGTCTGCATGTCCTCCCCATGGTTGGGTGGCGTTCAAAAGACATGCGTAAACGGGCGTGACTTCGTTGAAGGTTGGACGTTGAGCTGGCACCTCTGCATTCGTGAAAATCTACTGCCAATCATTAGCAGACCGGAGTACCACTGTGGCGACCCCTAACCGGGAAAAGCCGAAAGGCAAACAACAACAACTAGCTAATCCAAGTGACTGTACTTTTCTCCACAATGCTTGGGTAAAATGGAAGAAACATTCCTTGCTTTCCACAGAATTGAAATTATGTCTAATGCTCTTAATAGCAGCCAACTCAAAGTCTGTCACAATGTATTTCACTGTATATTCTAAGTCAAGTGAGGACAATAATTCAAAGACACATTCCCAAAGATAGTTGTATGCCTTGTACAACTTCTTTGACATTAAAGAGAACACTAGTGGTAAACATTTAGTTGAATCTTCAAAAGATATCAACCCATGAATGGTATACAATTGCCTACAAAGTCTTCTGGTTGTAAGGAATATACCATGCATAAACCATATCTTTGCAGAGCATAAATATTGCAGATTTGCTTTAATACTGAACACTAATACACGAGTATTAGTATAGATGTCTGCCTTCCACGTTTGTATGAAAGTTTCCTGCTTTAAGGTACATTTAGTTGTCTACTGCACTAATATTTCCAGGTACTGACTTATAACAGCATTTTTCTCCTTCTCACTCTGTTAACCTGTTGCAGCATTAACCTCCTAGAAGGTAAACTCATAATGCTTTCAATGGATGTGTTACCGACAACATCATCAAGCACTATAGCTGGTGTACTTGTAATTAACTGAGCAGTTTCCTTTAACACATGGCAGGCTTTATACTTCTCAACCTCTGTAACATCAGGAGGATGGTAGTGACTAACAGACTTTAAGAGAAATTCTCTGTCAACTACCTTTTCAGTAATAGTCCTACCTCTAAATTTATGCAACATCTTTAATCTACAAAACCAGTACTGTTTTGTTGATGGTTTTCTCTAGCTTATAGAGATATCCATCAATGTGCAATATGTCTGTTCTCTTTTGTGACATTACAGTCTTGCAAATTGTACCTACTATTCCAGGAGCAGGATATGAAGCGGCAGTCATATTGCAATTTGGTTAGAGCTAAGTGCACGGAAGAAAGTGTAAAAAGTATATTTTTATACAGTTCAGAAACAAAATATGTCATTATACACATCATGACATTTATTTACTTTATATATGTTATGGAGATCTTTCCATGAATACACAATATTTCTGCATATTAAACTTTAGTTTATTAATTACCCTACTAAATGCATATTCATCATTTCGTCACAATGACACTAAACAGCAATGAGTACGGAAAGGCCAACTGTAACTTTTCGGAAACGTATATTGCGAGCTATTCAGTTTTCATTGTACTTAGACTTCGGAGTTTGCAATTCGATATTCACGTATTCAAACTTATTGCAGTTCGACTACGTGATAGAGACCCAAATCTGTCAGCTAGCAGGTTGACCACTTCCTCCTCTGCGGCTTCATGTTTAGACTCCTAGTATTAAGCAGCATAACTTTGATTATGCCTCCAGTGGATGTTATGTCAGGACTTTTGTTGCTTACACATTGCCTAACAAAGGCACTATGGGGGAGGCAAGCGCCTTTGCTAGTATCCAAAAGCCTAGAGGGCACAGATTCAGACCATCTCTGGCAAAGCAGCGTGGCATGTTGACCATGATACAGAAACTGCCCTTGCTATAGAATAGACTTCCAATACATGTCAAACAGAGCTCCTCACTGGCCCTCTTCAAGAGAAACCTTGATGAGTGGATGGGAAATAGAAAATTCACCCCAGGAATCACTCCAGTGGCTCTACTCAACAGAGGCACTGGGAACTAAGGTCAGGTGGCACGATGTCAGGATAATCCTATGGGCTAGGTTTTTAAAGGTTCCAGGGCCATTGGCCTAGTACACACCTATGAACCTATGCAAGCCTAGGCTGAGAGATACTGGATCCCCCTGGACTGACACCAGAAGCTAAGACAATTGTTGAATTCCATCAATTTGTTTTATACAGTGGCATCATGCTGGGTGAAGGTAGAATGCTGCTTAGGGCTAGGATCATACCTGCCTGGCACACATCGAACAGTTCAGTCATGTGTTTCTTCATATATAATCTAGAGAGCTACAGCTACATTATGAAAACAAACGTACAACCCAATGATAATGTAGACCTCACATCTCTATGAGTAGACCAAGTGGTATGTGACCTGTGTACTAAGGTAGATGGTGTGTGGAATGTCCACCAGCATGTACCCACAGTGGTGACTGCTCCCTTGTATGTAACACAACTCCTGAGTATGTGCAGGACATCCACATCAAAGGCCATAATACTTCCGTAGTTCACAGCTTTCATCACACCAACAATGCATCCTTTCTCATGTACCTCCCTACACATCTTCCAGGGATGCATAACTCAAGTGTACTACCTTTGCCACAGAGAGCTCCCACACATCTTATTGGCCATATCTAGGTATTATTTTTGTTGCATAAACATTACTGTCTGATGGTGCGGACCACCATCAAGATGTTATACAAGATGCATGTGTGATACCTGTCTGGGTGATGCACACAGTATATACATAGCTGTGTGACAACAATGATGGCATAAGTTACATTCATAACAGTGTGAATTGTGCAATATATATGCCATGCACACCTGTCAACTAGCCTGGATTGATCATAATGTCACATACAGGTATAGCAGTGTCGCTCCTAACATCTCCAGCAAATGCTACAGTGTCAGAACAGTGTGCTTGATTACTTCATAGAGTGCTGACATGTCATAATAGTTGTACGAATGTGTTCATGTAGAGCCATCTATGATCACTCACAATCACATATGTAATGTTATAGACATGAGATTACTGGTGGCATTAATCTGATATTATCCATGATCATGAGCCTGTAACTGTGTTCCGCTTGGTACAGACCTATGCTGACATTGCAGTCATATTCAGACAACTCATTTTGCACAGCTTCACAGTATGCAGCTAACCCCTATTTTATATAACATCCCTAATAGATGCCCTCTCATTGTTCATGTCAGGATGCTTCTCCTCGTTATGTCACCTTTTGTGTCAGTCACATAATACACATTTTCACTATGTAGGCTGTACTGTATGTCGATATGTGATTAGTGTTCCTGCTACAACTGTCCTCATGTACATGTCCTCATCTGCTGCACATTAAGAATGTTTCACCTGTCCTCTTTCCCTGTGTTCATTCCTTCAATTCATCTGTGTGTCCCTATTCAATACACATACTTCCTCTGACTGTTTATTTTAAATGGCAGCCCTAGTACCATTATGGATCATTTACACAACTTGTACAGAATGCCTGAAATAGGATTCCACAATACTTTGCACTGTATATAATATGTATTGCTATATTTTTAATCCCGGTAATCTTTGTGGCATTCTGCTCAGTTGTGCAGACCTAGTTTGCCTATCAGTAAAGAGATCTTTATGTCTGCTGCTATCCATGTTGCTTTACAGTTTTCTGGCTGGCAATGCTGTTGCCAGCTACAAAACCTAACTTGTTTACATTTCAACGAGCTGCATGACATGAATATGTAATTAGCATTGCTGCTCACTGGGCAAACATGTAAACTCTGTGTAGGCTTCACGGGTAACTTACACAGAGATCACTGAATCGCCTGGAATGTCTCCAAAAAATCAAACACAAGGATGAAGTTGAAATGATATCTTAATTTTTTTTAATTTAATCTTTTTAATCTGACTCCTAGACCTGGAAGAAGCATCCATGCTTCCACAATGTCACTCTGAAGTATGTGAAAATCCTATTAAATACATAATCTGAGGGGTATGATGAAATCCTTGAAGAATTTTGTGTGGTATAACTAAATCCCTTGGTGACTTTTAACTGTCGGAATAAATCTCATTTGACCAATAATTCACTTGCAACTAACTCACTCCAGTTCCTTCTCCCTATTTATACCATGTTATTTTCATCATATATTCTATTTACTTTTCTAAATGTTTTTAATGTTATTTTTCTGGAAGAGAAAAGATACATAGAATGAATGTCTGAAATAAGATATCAATACAAATATTTATCAGCACTTTTTATGATTTCATAAGCTAGAAACCTGTTCTAATCACTTCCAAAATTTGCGTTTGGTAAATTGTCACATTACTAGTGTCCAAAATCATGTCCATTACCCCCAAACAATTCTAAATCAGCTACTTTGAGGTAATATCAAAAACAAAGTTAGGGAGAACCATGGGACCAGTATTTTAATCTATAACTCTTGAATGCCATTATCTAAAGGGGTAATATTTGAAAGATAACTTATAATGGAGAAGGAAGATATGGAAAAAGACTCAAAAGCGGTCACATCGATTCCCAAAAAAGTTTGTCTTATCTATTAGCTGGTAAGTGCTTAAACAGTATAACCTCGGCATATATTTGGAAAATTCATACTGGTTTAAAGCTCAATGGATTCTAGGACAGCTGTGACTTAAAAATGAATATTTTATATATATATATATATATATATATATATATATATATATATATATATATATATATATATATATATATATACACACACACACACACACGTGTGTGGGTCTACTTCACATCACCTAAAACCCATTTGACTGACTTTCATTTCACCAAGACCAAATCACCTAATTTGTCAAAATACTGAAAATTCATTTGACTGAATCTCATTTCATCAAAAGCTTACAATGCTAAATTTCAAAAGACTAAACGTTAAGCCATAAACAAACATACAACAGTAATAACTATCACTTTCCAGAACTTAAAAACGAATAACTTATCGTCTGAACAGAAACTGGACAATGTAAAACCAAATTAAGTGGAGGGCTATTCTCCTCACACCGTCCAATGTAGGGGGTTGTGCCCCTACACCCCCCCTAACTACATATACTAACTCCAGGATTGCACTTCAGTGGGAAGGGGCATATACCTTTTACTTGCCTTACAGTACTCTACACGCTGCCATTACTGCTGGGAGCACAAAACATCTGCCATATTACTTTAGATACTTCCCATAAAAATGTAGAGACATACCCACATTTAAAAACACTACAACACTACTTTCTACATGACTATCAGTATTCTGACAGTCAGCGAAATTCTTTTTTTTCACAAACAAGTCACAGGTGAATAGAAACCCACATCATGGCTTACATATGACTTACAATTCAGTGAAATGAGATTCAGCCAAATTAGTTTTTATTTTGAAAATTAGGTTATTTAGTCTCAGTGAAATGACACAGTCAAATGGGTTTTATATGATGTGAAGTAGACCCATAAATATATGTATGTGTATATGTATATATATATATATATATATATATATATATATATATATATATGTATATATTAACCTTTTGTAACAAAAAATGAAACTACTACATGCATCATCTTCTCATCAGTTTAACATAGCGAGATATCTTTAAAAAAAGCAACGGGGAAAGGAAGATCTCCTTTCCCTTTTTTAAAGCTGTCTCTCTATGTTAAACGAGTTTAACATAGCTAGACAGCTTTAAAAAAAAGCAATGGAGAAAGGAAGATCTCCGTTGCTCTTTTTTAACATATCTCGCTATGTTAAACTAGTTTAACATAGCGAGATTACAGCAACGGAGCTCTTCCGTTCTCCGTTGCTGCCTAACACAAAAAGAGTAAAGACTTATACTAATGGAAAAAGTCCAGGCGACCGAACTTTTTACCATTAGTATAAGTCTGATTTACAACGGGCACGCTGACCAATCGGCATGCACGTTTTGGAATATTAATAGGGGTGTCATTGTACAATTAGCTTTCCCAAATGCAGCCCTCAGGAACCACAGAGGTCAGTCTGTATAGTAGTAGATTATCAAAACAAACCAGGGAAAAAGGAATCTTTGTATTTACCTGTAGAAAGGAGAAACAATGTAAATGTTTGTCCATTTAGGAATAAATAAGCCTTAGTATTTCTCTACAGGTTCAGAATTAATGCAATGTACTGTTCTGTTCTTTATAATTTTTCTAGAGCCTGAAACATTAATTTTTGATTTAATAAAGTGAACTTTTTTTTGGGGGGGGCGGGGGCTTGCTGTCTACTGAAATGTCCTCTTTGAACATAACCCATTCACAGGAAAAACTATACAAATTTGAATAAAACGGTGGTTTGCAATATCTTCCTACTGTGGACAAATCCAAAATAATTGCAAAAATAATGTCTGGTATATTATTAACAATCTTCATACTATTTGCCTTGGTAATTATTTTATTGTCATAGCTAACACTGGACATTGTCCTTTACTCTGCAATAGCAACACTACAGCTGCCTGATTCACAGCAACCACACGTAGCAGAGCACTCTGCACTTTTGGATCCTGATTTCCATTCCCCTGTGGAAAAAAAAAACTTTTCCTCGTCTCTGATACAGTATGAGGTACTACATAACACGACATAGTTAAGCTGCATAATATTAAAAATATAGGAGTGTCAACAAGACCTCCCAATGTCCAGTGGGAGCCCATACGGTCCTGAACATTTTCTTTTCTTAGACTTCTACAAACAAATCTTTATATTTTCATAACTGAAGTGTTGGAATTCAGAATTAACTGTAGTACAAGGATTTTTTTTTCATTTCAACAAAATCTCTTTGGTTTAAATCTAGTCTCTTTTACAGAGATTATTATAATAATCCATAATGTATTTCTCTTTCTGACTTCTAAGTTCTAACATTTGTCCTGTAGGATATGTTATTTGCCATGCATAATTCCTTGTTCTAACCTGCTCATTTGACAAAGCCAGATGATTATACTTATTCTGGTCTCTTTGCTTCAGTTACAACTCATCTAACAGTTTTTTTTTTTACGAGAGACTTTCTCACACACACACACACACACACACACACACACACACACACACACACACAATCACATGAAATCTATATAAACTTGCAACATAATTCAGTTGTGTGTTATTTGTCTACATAAGTCAGTGTGCTTTTTGTGTTTTCTTAAAGTTCTGATTGTGTTATTCAAATGCATCTTTACACCAAAAGGATATAAGAGATACTGGTTGAGAACTATTTTCATGTATAAAAACCCACATACATCCTTTATCTGTACTAAGAGATCAGAGTCTTTCAAACATGCAACAAGAATTTATTTCCTATGATATTCTGCCACAGAAGAACATAAGCTGAAGTCTACAATAGCCGTAAACAGTCTGAAAAATAGCAATTCATCTTGTCAGTCTGGAGTTTTGTATTAAAGAAATAAACTGAAAATAAACAGAAATGATTTTCTAGGAACTTGCCATCTGAATAAGATCAACATATTGTCTAATCTTAAATAGAATAACATATGAGTATCCATGAGTGGGCTGGGAGATTCGATCTGTCAAACTCTTTGAGTACCATATTGTAATCCCTGAGTAATACTAATGGAGCATTAATTGAGTACCCCTCAAAATATCTTCAGGAAAATCCTTATAATTCTTACAATGAATGTAGATGAATTCAACTACAAATCTATTATTATTATTATAATATTTTAAGCTAACAATTACTACAGTACACTAGCTGAGTGTACGCTGGATAGATTCTTCCAGCAATATACATATATATGCTTCCTGTAAACAACATAAATATTATTTCCTAATCTTCAATATTATCAAACTGGATTACACCTATGAAGATGCTTAATACCATTTATACCACCAAAAAATACTTGGAAAGTCTGATAACATAGTTAAGTACTTTTCACCAGTTATTACTATAATGAAAAACTAAAAAGGGGGAAGGGAAGCAATGAGACATACAGATAAAATAGTCACAACACACATACTTAATAAAAAGAAACGATAAACAACCAAAACACAATAAGGCCGCCCAGATCACTGTAGCTCGAGCAGGAACCAAGTAAGGAAACTACCTTACACAGAAGTCAGTAATAAAATATCCACACCTCGATCCAAGTAAAACACAGGTTTATTGACCAGCAAAGCAACACAGGTTGAGCGCTTTCATCCACACTAAGCAGATTTCTTCAGAACCAATTAGTGCAATTAGCTAGGTGTGTTTTTAAAGCTGATTTGGTGCCAAAAAAACAATTAACATACAAAATAATATACAAAATACTGCATATCATTCTACCACAGTTACATCAATACTCCTCATTTAAAATACTAACTATTGTACATATAAAACAAAACATGTTATAATGTACACCCTATGTACAAAAATCTTATGAGACTATATAAAAATATATATATGTAGATATTTGGATTCATAATCTATGTAAAAAATATGTGTATGAAAAAACACATATATGTTTATATAAAAAACATATAATACCAAACGTCTTCATCCCTATCCTGAACTTGGGTTAATCTACATATTCAAAATACATATTTGAAAAACATATTTGAAACATATTTAAAAAACATATTTAAAACATATTGTAATTGTGGGTCTAACCCCGTTCTAGGAGCAGGAAGGGTTTAATGCTGATGCTTTCATTTAAACCCGGCCAAGAGGTGGCATCACACAATATCTGCCACTTAGTCTCTAAGCACGACAATCCTGTCTTCCAATTACCCCCATATTCGTTCACATCAATTTTGTCAATGATTTTAAAAGTGAAACTATGTTGGGTACCCTTTTCACTAATGTGTTTACTTAGTGCGTTCTTTGTATCTACTTTGTTGATTTTATATATATGCTCGTATATACGGGTCTTGAGCTTCCTTTCCGTCTTGCCAATGTAGTAAGCCTGGCAACAAGAACAGGAAGCCAAATATACCACCATAGAGTTGCAATTTCCTTTTTTACCATAGCATATAGTTTTGTTGTAGTTCCCCAATTTTGTAATCCTATTAATATTGATATATTGGCAGTACTTACATCTACCACATTTACTGGTGTGCACATCGTTCTTATCCCTACCCTGTTTTGTCAACTTTCCACCTTCAATGATTCTCTTAAGGTTCACCGAGGTTTTAAATACACTAACGGGATGATCACCTAACACAGAGGTAATGTTGTCAAAACTCATAAAAACATCCCAATGTCTTTTCAGGATCTCCTTAACTAAATTGGAATACGGGTTGAACATTATTACACACACATTCCTTCTAAAACTTGGGACTTCCCTAGAAAAGATTTTGCCAACAAAGGTACTACCCAATAAAGGAACGAACCTGTCACCCCATAATCTGGTCACATATTCAGTAACATCTTCCACCATAACAGCCGGATATCCTCTGGCCAAAAACATCTCTGCTACTATACCCATTTGATCTTCCATGTCTTGTCTTGTAGAACGCATTCTCGCAACTCGGATGCATTGACCTTTGAGTACTTTTTTAAAAATATGGGGAGGATGGCTGCTTCCAAACTGTACATAATCATTAGAAAAGGTAGATTTCCTATAAATTTTTGATTTAAATCCTACATTGGTGTTACTGATATAAGTGTCCAAATATGGGATCCCTAATGTCTCCATTTTGTATGTGAACCTTAAAAAGTTAGTGGTGCTGTTTAAATAGGACATAAAACTGGGTATGTCTTCTACAGGACCCACAATTACAATATGTTTTAAATATGTTTTTTAAATATGTTTCAAATATGTTTTTCAAATATGTATTTTGAATATGTAGATTAACCCAAGTTCAGGATAGGGATGAAGACGTTTGGTATTATATGTTTTTTATATACACATATATGTGTTTTTTCATACACATATTTCTTACATATTTTTTACATAGATTATGAATCCAAATATCTACAAATATCTACATATATATATTTTTATATAGTCTCATAAGATTTTTGTACATAGGGTGTACATTATAACATGTTTTGTTTTATATGTACAATAGTTAGTATTTTAAATGAGGAGTATTGATGTAACTGTGGTAGAATGATATGCAGTATTTTGTATATTATTTTGTATGTTAATTGTTTTTTTGGTGCCAAATCAGCTTTAAAAACACACCTAGCTAATTGCACTAATTGGTTCTGAAGAAATCTGCTTAGTGTGGATGAAAGCGCTCAACCTGTGTTGCTTTGCTGGTCAATAAACCTGTGTTTTACTTGGATCGAGGTGTGGATATTTTATTACTAACAACACACATACTTGACAGCAGCATAAGGTCTGGGAAGGCAAGAGAAGTGGAAGCTCATATCACACTCATCCAAATAAATCCAAATCTTCAGAGGAAAGTGTAGCTGATATCCACTAACCAATGGCACAAACAGCTTTTAACTGTAATTCTGCTTCAGAAATAGAGAGTAAAGTTAGTTAGTTCATTCCAGACTACTTTTAGGATGGCAGCAAAAAGAAAAAAAATGGTTTAATTTTCTTGACAATTTTATTTTCTTGAGCTGCAAGAATTTCCTTACTGCAGCAAACTGTTTATGGCACTATGGTTTCATAGGTTAATACTATTTGTTATAGTAAGCTTACAGCTGGAGAGACATTGAAAAGCTTAGCCATAATATCCATATGATGACAAGTCCTGACTAGTTCCTTTGGGAAATTAGGTCATTCTTATGAAATCAAGAATTAATTGGTGGTTATCCCTCCAATAATCCAAGCTGGCTTTGAATGCATTCAGAGAGGTATTTTACTAGATGTGCAGAGGATATTTATTCCAAAAATGGGTAAGGAGCTAGCTAAGAAACTTAACATGTCAGCAGGTACTATTGCTCTTACAACAGAGGATTAGGTCTTTGAAATGAGTGTTTATTAAATTGTTTGTTCTACAATGATGGAAAAGGCCAAAAAGCACATGTTCTTTCACAATGAGATAAGCAAAGATTATCATGCAAGAGTCTGTATGAGATGTAGAACATGGAAAAGGATTTTAATCTGTCAGGGTAGCTTAAGTGAGATAAACTGGAGGTTGTTTTACTTAGGAATCTTTGAGCCATTGAAGTTGTATATTGTGTCTAGATGAGTGCATTCCAAAGGGGCATTTTGTTTGATGATGGGCCATGATGAATGAGTATTATAAAGCACAAGAGCATCCTTTGACCTAGATGAGCTGCCTGAATAAATAAGCTGCATAGGGCAGAACTTCCTAACCACACCTGAGATATGCTATTAAAAAGAGAGCACTTTAGCTGCAAAGGAACTCACATCTCTTATAACAGAGTCTGTTTTGATAGGTGGATGAAAATGCTGTAATAAAGGAAGGAGGCAGGGCTAAACTGATGAAAAGTATGCTGCACTTCTTGACATTTAGGGTTCTTGTATGTTGGTACTAGCATGCTTATTCTCCAGTCATCTGGGATATGTTCTTCTCTCCATATTGCTATGAGGACCCTTAGGAGCCATTTCTCCTCTAACTCACCAAACATCTTGACCATATCTGCCATGACCTCATCTGAGCCTGCAACTTTCACTGACTTCATTTTCCTTAGTCTTGTTCTTACGTCTTCTAGGATGGGCACCTCTTCTTCCTTCATCTTAGGTTGTGTCTGGGGTAGTACACTTTTTGTGTGGTTTTCATCATTCAGAAGCTGCTGGAAGTACTCTTTCCATCTCCCCTTGATGTCTTGTGGGCTGGTGAGCAGGTTGTTGCTGGCATCCCTTAAAAAGGATGTCTGATGACTATCTTTTTTATCTTTCTGTCTTTGACTTGTAACCTGATGGAGTTTCTTTGTGCCATGTACTGAGTCAGTTTCCAAAAGCTAGTAAAGTGCCTCTGATGCCTTGTTCTTCACTACTGCAACTACTTTCTTAGCCTCTTTGTTAGCCTACCAGTTTTCCCTCTTAGACTGGTCTGTCTTCTCCATCTCCCTCTTTTTCCTGCACTCCTCCTTTCTTTTAATGATTTCTTGGACTTCTGCATTCCACCATCACCTTTCCTTATGCACCTTATTTCCATATCTGGCTGGGACGTATACACTTTTATAGTCCTCACACATGCTCTTTTGAGGTGCTGCTATTCTTCTTCAGATCCACCAATTTCCTCTTCATCTTGAGCTACTAGAGCTCTGAGTATTTCCCTGAACTGTTGTGCTTTCTGTCTCCAGTCAACTTCTAGGTCTTCATCCTGATCTCTGCTGACCTTAGAGTCTTCTCTGACCACTGTTTGCAGCTGATTGAGAGTGACTTTTGCTATTTCATTGGGGATGACTTTACAATCATTGATTCTACCCCAGTGTAAAAGGAAGTCTACCTCAGTTGCATGTTGGCCACTCTTGTATGTGATCTTGTGATGGTCTTTCTTGCTGAACCATGTGTTGTCCATCATCAAGCCAGTTGCCAGACACAGGTCTAGAATGACGTCTCCTTTTTTATTCCTTTTGTCCTACCCATGCAGACTCTGTTCTGTCTATCCAGATATGTGCATTCAGGTTCCCCCATTATCAAGACCAGCTCATGTTGTCCCGCTTTATGTAGTAGGTTCTGTAACTGCTGCATGTGTACACCTTTTTCCTCACTGTTACAACCCTTCTGTAGGGCATATGTTGAGATTATGAATACTACCCTATCTTTACAATGGTATCTTATTTTCATGAATTGGTTAACAACTCTGATGATATCCCTCATTGTCTACTGCAGCCTTTCCCTCACCACAATTCCCACAACATTTCTAGTCTGTCCTCTTCTTGAATAGTAGACTGTATTCCAATCCAAGCGCTTTGCTGCACTGCTCTTCCATCTTGACTCCTGGATATATAGAATGTCCAGCCTCCTCCTTAAAGTCATGTTACCACTGCCAAGCTCCATATTGCCAGTGAACTTATACTGAATATAGCCATCCTTAGTTCATGTTTGACAGGTTGATTGGTTTTACATCCAGGTTTCACTCAACAGAACTATAACAGGTAACTCAAGTTGGGCAACTAGACCCCAGTCAGCCAGTAACTTATTGACCCAGGGCTTCTGGGCTTAATGGTGGGCACACACAGGTCAATTGCAGTATAGAGACCCCTCCTACCATTATTAAGGGTCCCTGGTATGGGTCAGAGTAGGCCAGGTCCTCAACCCACTTAACACTGGCAAATATTCAATGCCTGGTGATATTAGTCAATGAGACAAAATCACCTAGTACCAATATTTACACCATTGAGTGGCTAGCCCTGGCATAGCAATGATCCATATTGTCCTGCCTGATGGATACTGTGCACCACAGTTAATGCCCAAGATGTTTGGTCTATACAACTCTTCCCAATTAGGCACCATCTAGAGTCTGTGCTGCTGCTGCCCACAACTTCATTCTTCAATGAGTTTGAGGTAAAAACATTCAGTGTGTTTTGGAGAGGTGAGAAAACATCCACATGAAGACTGCATATAGACATTGTTCAGAGGTCAGGATCAAACCTTGTTCCTTGTGCATGGTAGAAGACTTTAACTATTCTACCAATTATGTCTTAAATATGGGCATCAAGGATGGAAATGACAGCTGTACCTCATATATAAGTTATCCATGAGTTTGGTTAGCCCAAAGACCTTGGATGCCCAATTTCAGTTCTGAGAAGTAAATACCAAATAAGGGGAAACTCAAGATGGAGCCCTGTAGAACATTGCTAGTGGCACAAAATTGTAGGAGGCACAAAATCAGAAATTAGTGATTGTATTAATCATTTAAAAAAACTGCACTTGCAAATGAACCATAATTCTTTTGCTAGTGCCTACCTGTTCCATTCCCCATTTCAGCTCACTAAATGCAAAGGTAAGCTGTGCTAATCCTTACATTTTACATAAGGTATGAGCCTCAGGCATCACCGTAAAGCACAGGCAGCATTCTGACTGGCACAGTGAATGCAGCAGGTGGGGCAGTGATGCCAAATACATTACTACCTGGTGAGGAATTCAAAGCCAAATGTGTGCAAGCTGTGCAGGAATGCTTTCTTTCTTTCTATTTTCTTTTTTTTTCCAGGTAGAGAATAGAAGGCTTGATACCATCCACATCATTGATGCAGAAGCGGTTAGCAGCAGGTAGAGTAGATTTTAGGCAGTTTCTGACTTCACTGAATGCTAGTAGAGTTTGCCTTATATGTGTGTACTTTTCCCCATCATAATTTGGTTTACAGTTTTGTGAAAATTGTTAAGGACTGCAGATAGCAGTCACTAAAGAATGACAGACTTCATTAACCCTTTGTACCATTGCTCTCAGGTATTCATAATTTATGTTGTACATTAATGCAGTATTGTCATTAATTTATTAATCCTGATACTGTATTTACCACAGGGATGAATTGCTGAGGCACTTTGTGTGTGTGTGTGTGTGTGTGTGTGTGTGTGTGTGTGTGTGTGTGTGTGTGTGTGCGCGCGCATGTAATATAGCAAGCTGCTTGATGCAGTTCTTTTTTTTCCATAATAAATCTTTATTGTTATATTATTTTCAAACACAAGTAAGATCAAAAATAACATATATTCACAAATCAAACATTAACTAATATCACTAATAACCACACTCTATATACAATATTTACAAGAATGCTTCCATGTAATACATTTAAATATAAAATAGCATAAGAGTAAATGCCAAGTAATAGACAGTTGATTACTAAATTCTCTCCACAAACATAAATAATTATTAATATTTCCAAGTTGAAAATACTATGCTAGTATAATATTAAAAATCTGTTCAAATTTTTGGATTATTAACATTTTTATTTTGTGGGTTTAATAGTAATTTATGAGCCAATATATGTTTTGTTGCTAGAACTCTAAAGTTCTGCCATGAAGTTTTAGATGGGTCTAACCAATTTGAAGCTATATAAAGCTTCATTAATAGAAAAATATTAATATATATAATAATTTGTGATTTGGGGATCTCTTTCGGGGGAATATGCAGAATCATAAATTTCCATGATAACGTTGTACTTTGGTAACCCACCTTCTGAAGTTGACTCTTAAGGGAATTCCAACATTTGAAAATACATTTACAACTCCAGAACATATGAAGAAGATCAGCTGGTTGATTCTTACAATATGGACAAGTTGGTGAATTTTTGGGATTAAATTTATGCAGGGTAAGGCGTGTATAATATGCATTGTTCCAAATCATCAACTGGGTATATATTAATTTTTGAAGAAAAGTAGATTTGATGGTCAAGTCAATTGCTTTTAACATATTACTTCTATCTGTCAGTAAAGTTTTCTCTTCCCAGTAGTTTGATAACAAAATTTTATCATGAAATTGAAATTCTTTAATTAATAGATTTGCTGTTGTGATATATTTAAGATCCTGTTGGAGAGCTTGCCACAACAAAGAGCATCTATTAATAGCCTCTTCTTCTGGTTTAAAACTTTTAAAATAGCTTATAGTGAGTTCTCTAATTTGTCTCAGAATAACCAGATACTTTTTAGATAAGTTAAGTTCTTGTCTTATTTGGTTGGCCGAACTGTCAAGATGTTTATATATATCAATCAAAGTTAGATTAACTATCAATGGAAACTCGTTGAGATCAATTAGTTGATTATTCAATTTTAAATTAGGATTCTTATGAAAGGGTTGAAAAACCATCATATGTTGAACCAAATCTAATGAATGAAATAAGTTATGTAAAGAAAATATGTTTGTTTTGATGTGTTCAATAATCCCATAGAATTTCAGCGTATCCTTACCTAAAAAAAGTATTGCTTTAGGATTGATATTTAACTTTAGAATATATTTATAATTCAGAACTACCCAAAGTGGTGTCCACTTAGTATTATTTATATCATAATTGGCAATTCTTAAAATTCTATTAGAATTTACAATTAAATAATACATTTCAAAATTAGGTAATTCCAGTCCTCCTCTATTTTTTGGGGTCATTAATTTATCATAAGATATCCTGGTTTTCTTTGGTTCCCAAATGAATTTAGCCAATTCTTTATGAATCTTTTTAAAAAATGTCTTCGAAAGTAATAAATTGGATGACCTAAAAATATATAATAAGCGTGGTAATATGTTCATTTTGATAATTGAAACTTTTGCTAACATTGGCAGTCGTAAATTTTTCCATCTCCCAAAATCCGAAATTATTTGTTCCCAGATTGCTTTAATATTATTATTGTAAAAGTCTTTATTATCTGTAGAGAACTCAATACCTAGATATTTAATATTTTCTTTAAATACTTGTCCCACTAAGGGCAATAACGAAAAGGGTTTAGGTATGTTTAAAGGGAAGATATTGTTTTTTTTTCAAGTTAATTTTATAATTAGAGACTTTTGAGAACTCATTAACGGCCTTCAATAATTTTTCAGTATCTGATAATGGAGATGCACAATAAATGCTAAGATCGTCAGCAAAAGCTGCCATTAATATTTTAGTTCTATAAATTATTGGGACATTATGATAAACATTTTGTTTAATATATAAAAACAATGGTTCAAGATAGATATTAAATAATAAAGGGGACAAAGGGCAACCCTGGCGTGTTCCATTCTTAATCTGTATTCTTTTAGAGAAGTTTTTATTAATATGCAATGTAGTATAGGGATTACTATATAATATTTGTAACATTTGGACAAACTCATGTGATATATTAAAATACGGTAAAAGATCAAACAAGAAATTTGTATCAACCCTATCAAAGGCTTTCTGGGCATCAATTATAAGGGCATAAATATTTAAATTACTTTGCTTAGCATACCTGCCATAAAACCAGTCTGTTCTTTGGAAATGATATGAGTCATGATTCTCTTCAGTCTAGATGCTATAATAGAGGTTAGAATTTTCATGTCTACATTTATTAATGATATCGGTCTATAATTATCCAGATTTTGAGGATCTGAATTGGCTTTATGTATAAAAATAGTTTTTGAGGCGTTAAGATGTGGATCATTAATTTTATTCCTAATTATGTAGTTAAACACAACTGAAAGTATCTTACCGAAAATATCTGCAAACGTTTTATAAAATTCCACTGTCAAGCCATCAGGACCTGGTGATTTATGTGATTTCATATGCTGAATTACATATACTATTTCTTCTTCAGATATCGGTTTAACCAAGTCATTTTGAATGTCCTTTCCTATTGTTGGAAACTTAATTGAATGTAGAAATTGTTCATAATTCCTGTTAGGGGTCATATCCTTTTGTCCAGCATAAATATTAGTGTATATTTTCTCAAAGATATTAAGAACATCCTCAGTTTTAGAATATATTTTATTATTAAATTGCATTTCCGAAATCTGCACTGTTGGTTTCGTTTGATTAATGATCCTAGCTAACGCTCTTGATGGTGTTTGAACATGATTGGCATACCTCACTAACGTCTTGTATTCTTGAAATGTTAATCTACTATTCTGAAGTAAAAAGAGATCCTTTTGACATTTAATCAGTTCCTTCTGTGTTTGCTCACGAAAATCCCTAATCAGTTCTTGATCAAGTAATTTAATTTTTATTTCTAAAGTTTGAATATCTTTGTTTAATATCTTTTTATAATAAGATGCTTTTTGCAAAAGTGTCCCTCTTATTTGAGCTTTAACTGTTGCCCATTCAATATCTGGGGCAAATTGTTGTTTCCCTAAACCAATCAATAAGTCTTTCAGGTACTTTGTAATTTCCAGTATTATATCCTCCTTATTCAATAAATTTGGATTAAGAGACCAATTATAACCACTTTGTCTCAAAGTATCCTTTACCCCCTTAGTAAACGAAATTTTAGAATGGTCTGATATATAACGGGCATGTACAATAACTGTAGGTTCTAGATTGATCAATACTCTTGATATGAGGAAGAAATCAATTCTGGACCACATTTTGTGACATGGGGAATAAAAGGTAAAATTGCTTGTACTATTATCGTTATTCAGATAGTGAAATGGATCATATAATTGAAAGTCTTCTTTTAGATCATTCAGTGCTAATACAGCATGCTTGTTAAGTGCTCTTTGTGGACAAGATCTATCCAACTTCGGATTCTGGTAGGTATTCCAATCACCTCCAACAATTACATAATATCTATCAAATTGTGTTAAAATTGAATATAGTGATGCTATGAATAATTGTTGATCATTACAGGGAGCATATATATTTAAAAGTAAAATAGGTTTATCAAATAAGGTAGACGAAAGAATAACATAGCACCACCGTCCATTTTTATCTGTATTAAAATCTAATATATTTTCCTTGTATTGATCTTTAATAATTATGGCTACCCCGGCACTATTTGACTTACCTTCAGATACTACTACTTCTCTAATCCATTTCTTTTTTTTAACATCACCCCATTGATCATTCATTAAATGCGTTTCTTGGAGTAGGATAAACCACGCCTTAGCCTGCAACAATACATGTAACACCAGTTTCCTCTTCTTCAAGCTCAGGAGCCCTTTAACGTTCCATGAATCTACTTCCCACATTTCAAAGATTCACTGTAAAATGAAAGTTTTGGAGAGAGAGCATAGAAAAAACAAAAAACAGTAAATTCAAAACCATACATAATCTGGAAACAATCCTTATATCCCGTCCTCAACCAGTGCATACCCACTCTAACCCCGGACCAGGAGATGTATAGGTCCTGTATAATATAGAATGACAAAGGGTTTAAAAGAAAAAGCAGATATAAAAACGCCACAATGTAAAATTTCACACATGTATCACAATTAAGACCTATAAAACCTAACTTCACTACGACAAAGCCTAAACTAAACATTCCCTAACAAACACTGCCATAAACTACATCTCTTTGGTTAATTACTATTTAAAGAAATCAAATTAAAAATGTAACAGTACAGTACATGTAAAAAGCATAAAGTAAAAAAAATAATGCACTTTTAGTAGTTGGATTAGCTATGTATACATAAACCACATGCATTAAAAAAGAGAAAAAAATACATACTAATATATAACCCTATATTAAAGCAAATAGACAGCAAATTGTTAATATCCTTTGTTATACATTCACCTTATACTAGTTTCATAATAAAGCAAGCTTCTAACTAAATAAAATAATAAAAATAACACAAAACATTAAAAACTATGCTGACAGGTTAAATAAACATTGCTAAATCCCTGCACCCTCTCTAAATAATATAACTACAAAATGTTGACTAAAAGTTAATAAATGAAGTTCCTAACAAGTTCCTATGTGCTTAAATTACTATAGAACAGTGTTATTTAATGTTAAATAAACAAGAGAGTGTTTAAAACAGTTCTCTTCAGTTTTCCAAACCAGGAAGTCCTGTGAAATGCTCGTGATGGGGGACCGCTTTTGCAGACGGAGTCCCGGAAGTGCCACAATGAAATCTGCGCCCTTGACAGCATTTTAAGCACTTCCTGTATTCTTCCTTGTCAAAAACAGATCTTAGAAGCCATAAAATGTCAGGAAACAAGTGCAGGAGATCAAGATAAGGAAAAGCAAACAGTTTTATTACTCAGGAAAAGGCCTAAAGCTTTACAAATGCAAACAAAGGATTACCCAGTCCTCGAAGCACAGTAAACAATGAATCTAGCCTCATCAACATGCCAGTCCCAGCAAAAGTTCAGTTCAAGTCTCTGATACAGGTAAAGCCTTGAAAATTTTAATTTCTTGCCTCATTCTTGGTGGAAACAGAATGTTTAACTCCATCCACTGTAAATATAAGCATATTAGGATATTTCATTTGAAACTTAATTTGTTTGTCAATAAGAAATTTGCAGTAAGGAGACAGAGACTGTCTAGCCTGTCTGATCTGTATAGGTAAATCCTGTGTCAGAGATATTTTATTGTTTTTCCACATAATATAGCCTCCACCTTGTTTTGCAGTAATAAGTATTCTATTTACATCTTGATAATTAAGCAGTTTAACATACACAGTTCTAGGAAAATTAGAAGCTTGTACCTTTCTCAAAGCTCTGTGTGCTCTTTCCACGATGATTTGTTTCACACTATCAGAATCATTTAAAAGCACTGCAAATATTTGTAGTATGGATGGAATTAGTTCATTATACTGAATGGATTCAGGAATCCCTCTGACAATGATATTGTTTATTCTGGATCTTGCTTCTAGGTCTGTAAGCTTACTTTGTATAGCCTGTATATCCACATCATGCAGATTAGCTTTTTTTTCCAGTAAAACTAATTTGTCCTCAGTATCAGAAATTTGAGCCTCCATCTTATCCATTCTTTCCAGCAACTGAGTACATGAAATTCCAAATGATTGTATTTGACAAGTCAGTTCTTTTAAAGCTTCTTGTATAGGCAGAAGTGCAGTTTTGATATCCTCCATATTTAAAGCTTGATCAGCTTTAGTTTTAGTCCCTAGTTTCTGTTGTTCCTGTGCTTTAGTAATTTTTTGTCGTTTAGTAGTCGCATCTTTTTCTGGTGATTGCAATTCCGATAATTTTGTTTTAGTCGTAGTTATATCCATGCTTTTGTCGTCTTTTGACATATTATTGGAACACAAAAAGTTGCAATATAAAAAGCACACAGTTCCTTTGTGTATTCCTCTCTGCAGAGCTAGCTAATCTGTTGTAATCCAGTGAAATATATTCCTTTTTTCCGTTTTTTCTTCTCAATCCAGGATAAATAAGTGTAGTTAGAATAAGTTTATCGAAGTTTTGATGTTAAAAACTTTATAGTATCCACTCAGGGTTTTGATTTCCTCAGGTTAAATGTAGAGCTGCAGTTCAGCAGTGTTCACAGAACAGCAGACATCTTTGAATCCCTTGATGCAGTTCTAACAAATGGCAGGTGCAGAGAAGAGCTTTATTTATTTATTAGTCAAGTGGGGTGTCAGGGTGAGGATCTGCACAGGGCACTGTTAGCTATGCTTCTGTCTGTCAGTTACCTGATTTTTAATTCAGCAGATAACATAGGGGTTAATGCTGAAAAATGGTGTCAAAAGCCATGGGAAGGCAAAGGTTGGCAGTGTGCACAGTCTGGCCCTCATCTAAGTAGACACAACCAATCTTTAACAAATACAAACTGATTAAGATCAAGGGTTTGAAAAATGACAATGTCATTGTTAATTAGTTCAGCAATAATACATTCCATGGCTTTATGGATAATGTTTGTAATACTAATAGGTATATAGTTACAAGGGTCCATCGTGGGTCTATCATGTAGGGAGGTACAACTATGGAATTTGTCCATGTTTCAGGTACATAGTCTGTGTACAGAATGGGATTTAGAGTGGGTTGGGCTATGCAGTGTTTGACACTTCCAAGTAGGCATCCTGTAATACTGTTGGGGCCAATGGAACTACTTTTTCTTGTTTTGGAGAATGCTGGTTTGACTTGATAAAGTGTGACTACAAGGAAAATAGTAAGTGAAGAAATTGAGGAAAAGCAATGGGACATATGAGAGGTATGAATATGGAGCTAAATTTATCAGCTATGATATTACCTATAGTATCTGAGTTACAGATAAGGCAAAGAGCGGGAATGTGTATTACTTCAGGGATTCCTAATGGAGCTCAAGTGTTTGTAGTTATTTCTGGCACTGGTAGTCCCCGATAGTACACGTAAGTGTCTTGCTTAATAATTTTAGACTACTTCTATAATAAGGAGGAGAGGATTTTTTTAAGAGAGTCCAGAGCATTTTTATGCAGTTGATTTGTATAGGAGTTTTGCCATACGGGCTTAATTTTGAATTTAGTATCTTGCGGCAGTTGGGAACAGTCTTCTGAATGCATTTATTCATAACTGTCTGAATTACTGCTGATATGGCATTTTGCACCACAACTCGAATTTCACACCTGTTTTTAGCATTGTGCTCTAAGCTACTGCTGATACCAAACCTGCTTCATAGGTTCATAGATCAGTAGGTTCATAGATTAGTACTAGGCTAACTGCCCTTGTGGGCCACTTTAAGCCTAGTCAGTTATATGTGAGAAACCCTACACCTTGTGTTTGTAAGGTAAACACCTTACCATTATGCCAACCTCCCTCCCAAATAAGATGATGCTGATGTGATTCGAACACGCAGCCTTCTGATCTGGAGTCAGATGCACTACCGTTGTGCCTCAAGGTTTGCACACATTGTGTTTATCAGTCTCATGTAGACAATCAATACAAATTTAGGTCAAAGTTCAGCTAATTTGTTTCTGACTGTGGTGGGAAGGGGGTACTCCAGACCCAAGTGGGTTAAGATCCACTGCACATACTCCAACTAAATATACTTTTATGTAGTAACTGTTAGTCATTTTCACTGAACTATTCATTTGCTTCATACTTCCATTATTCATTCTGACCATTACTATTCATCTGTCCTTAAAGTACTTCTAACTACTACTTCCACAGTGGGCTATGTGGTTCTAACATGCCATCATTCATCAGCATGTTCAAATCACTGCTGTAGTTCAGGTCCACTCAGCCTGGCTGAGTTATTTGAAAGTGTTGATGAGGACATGGATAAGGAGCACATACACAGTCAACACTGCTTACCTGGAATTTGCCACTGTATTTCACACTATTCCCAATGCTGGGATTATTGACAAATTCACTTAACTCAACATTAATGCATAGACAGTTTGCTGAATAGTAAATTGGCTATCTTACAGAACCCATATTATTAAAATTGTGAGTATTTGCCCTGCACAAAAAGTTAAGTCCATGATTAAAACACTGAACATTTGTTTGGTCTAGCACTTGTTGGAGAATTGGAGTATCAACATGGGATTCAATAACTATCACAAGTGGTGTCCCATATATTTCTGTCCTGAGCCACATATTATTTGGTATATACTTCTCTGACATAAAAAAAAAAATTGGACTATGGCTAATGAACTTTCTTGGTGACTGCAAACTGGAAGCAGTTATCAAATCTCACATTGATACTCCAATTCTCCAACAAGTGCTGGAGACTTTAACTCTTCAGTCTCACTGTTGATGGGTTGTTTTTGATGAATTCAATGGATTGAAACTTGGTGAAATCTGTACCTCCCATCTGAATTATATCCATTATAGACTGCCTGGGCTCACCTGTATATGTTGTTCATTTAAAGTGATCTCAATCATTTTTTATAGATTACCTGTTCTCACCTGTATATGTTGATTATTTAAAGTAACCTGAATTATATATTATAGATTGTGTTATGTATGTTCACCATCCACAGGTAGTGGTATATGTGTATGTCAGCTGTATGTGCTCACCTGTAAATGTTGTTCATTTTACCTACATAATAATGTGAAAATAGGAGGAGTGTTAGGTATGTTCAACATTCATGGTTGCTGGTGTGTGTGTGTGTGTGGGGGGGGGGGGGGGGGCAGATGAATATGTCATTCATGAAGCACAAGTCAGTGAGAAAAGATGCATTACACAGCAGCTCTTGTCACTATGTATTCATTAATGCTGTACTGTGAATGCATATACAGAGCAAATACATTTCAACTATCATTGTCTCTAGTCTCCTTTATGCTCCTTTGTGTGCTAACAATGGTTTGCATTGTTCTCCTGTGTTCCCATAATACGAGTGTGTTCATTTTTTTTTGTTTGTTTTTTTTCTTCCAGATACTCTCAGCTGTTTGCCATGTGCTGAAATACATCCTTAATCTTCCACTCTTCCCTCTGATTTACACCAGTATTATTTACCTCTTCAGACTAGGACCCCCCAAAGCAGAATGGGGCAGGCCATTTGATTATAAGGCCAGTGGTAGGACAACAGACAGAAGATCAGAATGTACTGGTATCCTGTAATTGCATCTTCCACACAACCATGTACGGAATTTTTTTTTATCAACCCTAACTTGGCAGAGATGCTGCTGATGTCATGTGCATCATCACATATGTGTGCATCAATTATCTCCAGACACACCATACGGAATTCTCTGGCAATATGCCATGCAATCACTGCACTGCACCCAATGTGGAGGGATGTACCTGATGATAGTAACTTCACCCTCCCACATAGAATGGGTTAGCTGGCAACTGTTGCTCCTTCTACCCCCCTCCCCCCCACCTGGTTCTTGCAGCATCCAAGCCATTAATCAGACTTTGGTAATATGGAATGCAGCCATAGCTTCATTCTTCCATGTCACAGAGTCATGCTCACACTAAAAGATTTTAATATCTTTGTTGTTTTGTACTTGGCTACCTATATAGACACTTTATGTGGACTAGGATAATAAATAGATTGTGAGTTTATGCACTATTATTACAATCCTTGATTAAAAATTTTCATTTTATTTGGAAATGTTTGAGTGGTTGGCAAATGTCTCGGTGAGCCTTGTTTAGAAAAGGGTCAATGGGCCTGCAAGAAACAATGTAACTGCATTCTCAGAGCAGAGAGGCATTAGCAAACAAGGCAGCATTTAGTTTCCAGGTTTCCCTGCAGACATTCATTGCACGGCAGCACTTTATGCATTTTTGTTATTCTCATCTCTACAGGATGTATAGAACAAGAGGCAGCAAAAGTGGCAAGTAAAACTGCAAGAGCTGCACCAGAGTCCATAATGACAATGAGATTAACAGAGATTAGTATGTCGATATTGATTAAAAGGAAGCCTTCCTGTACATGATCGAATGTCTTAAAGTCAAAAGCCTATATAAAGTCTAAGATTGCAGCATGTTTTAGAAAAAATACATAAGAGCAAAGATATACAGTCTCTGAAAAAAGAGTGCAAAGGAGAATCTGCTACAAAGCAGTGGAAGGAAGGCAATGATGGATGCCAAGCGCTACATTTACCAGGAAAAGTTGTTTTTTTTTTCAAAACCGCTATGAAAAATGAAAGATTTTCTTTGATATACATAAGAAAGTTAACCTGAGGGATGTGACAGCAAGCTGTTTACAGACTACAACAGCAGTTTGGTTCTCCTATAAGCAAAGTAGCTCTCAGAAGGAGTGTATGTACTTCTTCCCATTTAAATCCAACCTGTTTTTATTTATTCTACTATATATTCCAGTTCCTTTCAAATCATGCTTTCATACCTCTCAGCATCCAGAATTTTTCAGAACATTTCCAATTTTCCTTCATATTTTTGCCTTTCCCTCATACAATGTATGAGTTTCAGATACATTCTTGAGGACTATAGTAAGTCAGTAACACCAGACTTTAATGTTCCATACCTCTTATTTTTCAGAAAATGGATATAGGTTCAAAACCTGCTGTTTTGTTAACTTTTTAAGGGAACTTGAGTAATATTTAAAAAAATGTGTTTGATTTTGAACTTTTATCTCTCCATTATGTTTAACTTTATCTAGAATTCTTCTGCAAAAAAAGTTTAGTGTGCCTCCTGCTTTGTGTCTAGTGTGGCAGCGAAGTGATGCAGCAGTAGCATTTTTGCCTCACAGCAAGAGGTTCTCCGGTTCGATTCTCAGCTAGAGTGTCTTCTGTGTGGAGTCTGCATGACCTCCCTGGTTTGTGTGGGTTTCCTCTGGGTGCTCCAGTTTCCTCCCATGTTCAAAGACATGCATCTGGAGTGTTTCTCCCCAGGCCTCTGCTGAAAATTGGCTATGCTCCAAGTCGGACATTCCCAGTTAACAAATGTTAAATAAATAAATATTTATTCTACAAGAGCTCATCTGAAGTGCTCAAAAACCACCGTCTATCCAGAGAGTAGAGTGTCTTTTTGCTTGGATAGGCTGCCATTCATGCTCAGACTCAAATATAAGTTTGGGCAAGCAGCTACTGCACCTTACTCAAACACATTAAAGTTAGAATGAGGTAAGTGCAGCAGGAATGGAGGGGACTTAGGTTTATGGAGTGGGAGGGGAGTTTAGGTTTAGGAAGTGAGAAGAGAGTTTTAGAGTTGGGGAGCAATCTGGAATTTAGGTTTAGGGATCAGGAAGGGAGTTTTTGGTTTAGGGAGTGGGGACTGGAGATGAGAACTGTCTGTGAGTTTTAAGGTAAGATTTAGGGCTCTGGGAAGGCTATAGAGTGTTATAGGGTCAGGTATTCAGAGGGTAAGTGGATACAGGAGACTAGGCTACTGGGAGTTGGAGCAATTGCATTTTTGAGCAAGCGGTAGCGAGCAAATGTGTTGTGAGCCTATAGCATGCAAGTGCCTGTAACAGACCCCTGTGTCTCCATCCATTGTCTCCAGTCTTCCCCAGGTATACTGTTTCCTCCAGAGTTCTTGTCTTTGCACTTTCCTAACTCCTTCCTGTAAAGGTTCCTTGTCCCATCTCTCCTCTAACCGCTATATTCCATTGCAGATTACCGTTCCTAAATAGCAAGTATCGGTTATGGACAGTCCTGTTCCCATGCTGCGACTCCTACTCACCCTCGCAAAGCTCATATTCTTCCCCTTCTTCTTCCTGTGGTCTCCATATTTCCTGATTTACTTTGTCAGATAAAGGACAAAGGGCTACATAGTAAACGAACCACAGACTTTCTGTGGTTTCTCTTCTGCTTGAGCCATTCTCTTACCCTTTACTCACTTCTTCCTTCTTAGTGTGCTCAGTGCCTTACCTTGTTAGTGTGCTCAGTGCCTTACCTAGCACCTATATCACATCCAATATGATGTCTAGCCTGTTATATATGTACAACACTATGCATGCCATATAATTTACAAGAAAACTATATACCCCTCGGTTGTGTGTCCCCCCATATTTCTGCCACATCTTACTTGAAACTCTAAGCTGCCTGGCAACATTGAGGCGACATATAAAAAGACAACTGAAACTGCCAGCTCACTTGGCTTTGCAGCCCTTCCTAGGTATGTATCAAACAGTGACTTTCAAAAACCAAATGCATGCACAGAGAACAATAAACAAAACTTCCCTACTTACATAGTATGTTTCTAATTTCAAGGCACTTTGCACACACAGTGATAATGATTGAATGTATGTTGGCATCTATGTCTGTGCCACCTCATTCACACAGGCTGAAAAACATGCTCACCACAGGGATTTTAAAACAAGAGTTGTTGGTCAGGGAAAAATTCCTCTTCCCTTTCACCGGCACTAGGATTGCTAGACAAGACCTGAAAAACATCTCTGCTAAAGAAGAAATAACCCCACTATAGTATCCCCTTATGCTGCAGTCAGATAGCATTGTTTTTCATGAATGACCATAATCTCCATCTAAGACTAGAACCCACAAACTTCAGATTCAGAGGAAGATGTACTATTAACTTGGCAAACAGACAAGAACTTTAGTTTTTTTTTTGTATCTCAGTGTTTCATCATTTTTAGGACTTTGCTTTAACATATGCACAATATGTGATCAAAGTTAGCCAGAAACTCAGAAATAACCTTACAAGACAAAAAAAGCATCATGCTAACATGTCAAGTCCCCTCACAAAAAACCTACATTGAATAATTTCTGATTGGGGGGGGGGGTGAAAGCTTGCAACCATTAACATGAGATTTGCATGACAGATTGAAACACTGGGAGCTCACAGGAATGAAAGTGCATGCCTGGCACAGCTCAGAACAGCTTTTCTTGATAGAACCTTCTTCGTTCCAAACAACAATCTGCTACTTTTCCTTTTTCCACACAATACATTTCTCTCCTCCCAGTCAGAAACTCCTAACTCCCCTGGGCTCTTGCATCCATTTAACTTCACTAATGGAACTCTTTCTGCTCTGTGGCAGCAAAACAATTTCATTTTTTTACAGTCAGCAAAATCCAAGAACAACAAATGCTAATCTATTTTTAATTCTTGGTACAGATGGACAGCGCCTCTTCTAATGTCTGTTTGCTAACTCTCTTGATTCAGACAATATTCATATTTTACAAGTCACACACCATTACTCATTTTAGCTGCACACCCCTTCCTCAATGCACTTGTGTGTGTGTGTGTGTGTGTGTGTGTGTGTGTGTTTATACATATGTATCTATATGTATATATCTCTGTAGATCTATATCTATGCAAACATACACACACTGTGTTGAGGTGGCTGCATAGACACACACACTTGTTGAGGTATGTATGGTGTATTTTTCATGTATACACAATTAAAATACTACAGTAGCATTGTTAACATCGTTTTGTATTTACATTTCCAATGTTGACTGTTTTTTTCATCTGTATGCATCTTTCTTTTTTATTATATGTTCTATTGCTTTTATGAAACAGGTGCACTGTATCTGGGGTTATTAGATTATGAGTATAATTATTGTTTGTAGTAAGAAAGCCTGTGCTTTAAACCACATTGTTTTGTGTAAAGCCAAATGATTATGATGAAAGTAGAAAACCTCTACTTGGAATAAAGGATAATGACAAACCGTGACAGCTCTGATGCCACAGCTGCAGCAGTTCAGTAACAGTTGCTAAGAAAGTAGCGACAGCTGACAAGTAGTATTAACTGACTTGGCTCTGATACAATCAGCTGCATACTAATGGTGCAAATTTTAGGGAACCCAAGAGGGAGGAGGAAGAGAAGACTCATTTCTGATGACACAGATGGGGGGGGGGGGGTCATCAGATTCTACCCTGATCTCTTAGCCATACAAGCATGATTGTCGGGGTGCTTTTCGATGGCAGCATGATCATATTTCTTCAGATGTACAAGAGCCGTAATGTGCTCAGGGATTTCAGAAATAACAAATACGTTGTAGATGACTGTGTAATCCCCAGGAAGACCCAGTACTAGCAGTTGTATGTCATATCTCAGATAAAGAAAGGTATGGTTTAGGAGAGAAACACTAGGAACCATACAAAAGGATGTAAGTAGTGAAAAGAATATACATCCTGTTACTGAGACTGTATCACTGGAAGAATTCAGATGAAAAGAAAAAAATGGCAATACAATGAATATAACAGGTACAGAAAATGCAGCCTTACCTGAGATGGTACTATTAAAATTATCTGTAAGAAACAATTAGTGATTCTGGACACTGCTGTTGTTACTTAGATAAAAGAATAACTGGATTCACATGGACTCTCTCTCTCTTTTTCTGACGAGTCACAGCCAACTCCTAGAATGACCCCGTAGCCAGCCACCAATATCCACAGAGTGAGTTTCATTAACTTCCTGGTCACTAGTGCATTAATGAATGAAGCAGTAGTAGCAGTATGCAGAGGCACCTACTGCAGCTAATAGTCACTGAGTGGACCTCTTGGGACAGTAAGGGGGAATACATCTCCTGGATGAAGTTTAAAAGATCAGGGAATCTCAGAAAAAAAAGAGGATTACCAAAAATATGTCAATGTGACTTTGCCTTTTATCTGCTGCAGTCTATATATACATTAATGCAGTAAGACATAATGGCAGATTTCCAGTAATGAACTTTATTGTAGCATTACGATCTATGGTCCCTTGCAAAGATTCAGGGCTACCCAAAGCCACATCTACAGACTGCTTCCTCATAACTGGGGATATTTACAATGAATGCCTCTAATTTTCATTAATTATTCTGTCTGCGCATGGTATGTTTCTCTAGGGAATGCAGAACAGGTGTCAGCTTAGAGGAAGAGCACAGTGAGAGATTAAATATCTCCTCACATGATAACAAAAAATAATTTTTGAAATAGGTGATAATATTGCAATAGGCCAAAAGTTAGAGATTCAGGAGATGTGCCACCTTTATGAAGAGAGGACAATATAGGATGTTTTCCATAGTGAGGGCACATAGGATTCAGGTATTGATTTATTGATAAGGATAGAGATTGAGTATGCTATGGTATCAGCAGCTATCTTTAGGTATTTAGGTAGGAGATTGTAAGCTGCAGTGGAGCAAGGTTTGAGTTTAAGCTTATCATTGTTGTGGAGAGAGATAAGTTGCTAGCATAAAATTATAAGGTTGATTAGCAAGATATATGAGGGCTCGGAGGCAAAAATTAAACTGGGTGGGCTCCTCCCTGATAATTTCTGTTTGAGTAAAGGAACCAGGCAGGGGTGTCCTCTTTCCTCTTTATTATGTGCACTATATTTAGAACCAATGGCAAAGCAAATAAAATACTTGGAAATTCAAGGATATAATTGGCATGGTAGTCAAGAAAAACTGGTTCCATTTACAGATGATATTATTTTATATCTGATAAAACCAGAAAGGGGCATTTAAGTGTTGTGGAACATTTTGAGGAAGTTTCAAATCTTTTTGGGATACAAAATTAATGAAGCTAAAACAAAGGCAATAGCTGTAAATTATGTACCCACACATGAATTGATTCAACAGTATCCATATTTATTAGGACATGATAAAATGAAGTACTTAGGAGAATGAATTAAAAAGGATTATGGTGTGGCAGTTTAAGATATGTGGAAAGAGACTAAACAAAAGATAATACAAAAACTGAAAAATTGGAAATTCTGTTATATGGACATGGATAATAAGATAAAAGCAGTTAAAATGTTTTTATTCCCTTTAGTTTTCTACACAGGTCAAACATATTTTTATCAACCAGAGGAGACGTTGTGGATAGGAATTAATAAAGAGATGAAGGATTTTATCTGGCAGGGGAAGATGGCAAGAGTCAAGTGGGATAAGCGGATTCTTTCAATTGAACAAGGTGGTTTGGGGTACTTAATTTGAAGGGATATTTTAGAGCTACACAGTTAAAGCATAAACCAAAACCTATAATTCAAAGTAGAAAGGGGTGATGATGAAACTGGGGAGAAGCTCAAGAAACAAGGAGAGACTGGGATTTTGGACGCAGATCCTTAAGGAGAATAACACAATAATCATGCAGAATATTATATTTATAAAGTAGCAGAAGGTGTTCTAAGAACTAAGCCAACACAGGAATGGAGAAAAGAGATTCTGCTGATAGGGATGACTGCAATTAGGGGTACAGATGATAGGAAAGAGGGGGCTGGAATTTATTGGAGAAAACTGGTATAAGAACCAAAGTATTGGGAGCAAATAACTACATATGGAAAGGTAATAGAATGGGAAAAGGCCAATAATTTATTTGGACTGCAGAACAGAGATTGCATTCCCGAACAAGGACTGATATCAACGTATAGGCAAAGAGAAAGAAATAGGTGGATTCTAAGCCAAAAGACCAGCACTGGTAGAGTTTTTAGTAGAATCTAGAAGAAAAGTTGCTGTTAAAGAACAATTAGTAGAGCATACGAAATATTGCATGATAACTATAAGAATCAATCAGAGGAGGTTAAAAAGGACTGGGAAGAGAGATTGAATAAACAATTCAGAAAGAAACAATGGGTAATATATGTTTGTCTCCCAAATATGCAACAAAGTCTAGAAGATTTAGGATCTTTGCTTGTAAGTGCTTACATAGGTATTTTTATACCCCAAGTAGACCCCAAAGAATTTTTCCTCGGGTAGACAGCATATGTTGGAGGTGTGATGAGGAAGAAAGAGGTAACTGGGAACATAATTTCTGGGAGTGTAATGAGCTGACATACTTTAAAGATTCCCTGCGGACTGCTCTGTCAGGTATACTGGTGACCAAATTGATGTAACTAAAGAAATTATTTTTTTGAGCTATGATACAGAATCAGAATTGCCTAGCTATAGTAGGCCTTGCTGAGTCTAATTATGGTAGCTGCCAAAAAAAGCAATTACTAAAAAATGGAAATCAAAGTCTAAACCAGCGGTGCACAACGTCTGGCCCTTGGGCCAAATCCAGCCCTCGACACAACACCATCCGGCCCCCAGAGAGTAACCAACAATTTTTAAAAAAGTGAATAAATGCTATGCCTTACTCCAGTCACACAAACTTTCCATCACGTATGTATTTAGATACCTAATTGACTGCAGTTGTGCACACCTCTAATTTTAGCTGCAGAAGTAACTATTCTTTGTTGTTTACAACTTGTAGTCTGTAAACAGTAGTAACTTTCTGCAAGAGTTGTAATAAGTCATGACTGCAAGTCAGAATAAAGTTAAACACAAAGTTGATGTGGAAAACAGGTAATTTCATGACTGCTGTCTTAAGTAAAAATGCCAGTCACCTGTACCTGTTGTTAACTCATAATGACTTATTATGTTTTGAGGTGACCCGCAAGTGCATTAAGAATTTGTGTAGTGGCCCTCCCCACAAAAAGGTTGTGCACCACTGGTCTAAACCAACTTTACTAAAAGCAGCAAATATAGTACCAATAGATAAAACAACTGGAACTGGAATATTTCGAAAAGGATAGGAGCAAATTACATAGGAAAAATGGGAATTATGGAAACAATACATGCAGAGGAGGAAAGAGGTTCAAAAGAAGTCAGGATTTGAATGAGCAATGTAATGTTTCACTGACAATGGCTGAATGGATTATAAGTTATGTATAATGTTTGCAATTACAATTATGTCAACATGGTTTGTGATATATAATGTTTGCAACTAGAATTATGTCAATATGGTTTGTTTTCATTTATAGAAACATACGATTGCCTATGTCATATGTGATAATTTAATAAAAATGTTTCTTGTTAAAACAAAACTTTCTAGACTGTATTGTATACTTGGAAGCCATACAAATGACTTCCCACTGGTACTTTGTATATTGCCTTTCCATTTTCTCTTCCCAATCTTTTCTAACCTCTTCTGATTGATTCTTGTAATCATGCAATGTTTTACATGCTATGCTCATTATCCCCTTTTTAACAGTAGGTTCTATTCTATACTCAATTAAAAGTTAAGTACTAGGCTAACTGCCTTTGGTGGCCATTTTAAGCCTAGTGGATTTCTTTTCAAAGGTGAGAATCAAACTCCGTACCTTGTGTCTCTAAGATAAGCACTTTAAATATTATACCAACCACCCCCCAACTCTAAGAGTTACTGCTTCAGTTTACTAGGTTGAGTTGTTCCAGGTTCGTAGACAAGTTCTAAGCTAGCTACCCTTGTGGATCATTTTAGGCCAAGCCAATTTTCCCTTGGTGAGAATCAAACAGTGCACCTTGTTTGTGAGGGGAACACCTTAGTCATTAGACCAAATCCCAAGCTAAGCACTCCGATATCCATTTCTCTTTGCATACACTCTGTTATCAATCACTGGTAGGGAAGGCACTTTCTAACCTGCAGTCCAGACTTCAGCTTGGTGTCATCCTGCCCTATTACCTTTCCTTCCATAGCTGTTTAATCCTGATAGTTTGGTTCCTTTGCTAATTTTCTCCAATAAATTCCAGCACCTCTTGCCTATTTTTCTTTGCCCCTACTTGCAGTCATTCCAATTTGTAAAATTTCATTTTTCTATGGTGATGTTGACTTAAGTTGTCAGACACTTTTCTGCTATGTTAGAAATCGAATACATATATATATATATATATATATATATATATATATATATATATATATATATATATATGTTTTTATTCTCCTTAATGGCCTGCATCCAAAGTCCTATTCTCTCCTTCTTTCTTAAACTACTCTGTTTCATCATCATGCCTTTCCACTTCAATTTGTAACCTTCTGCTTGTGTGTGTGTTTGTGTGTATCTATCTATCTATCTATATATATATATATATATATATATATATATATATATATATATGTACATATATTTTATTTATTTTACATTTGTTTAGCGGGATGGTCCAATTGGGACAGTGCCCATTTTCAGTGGAGGCCCGGAGAGAAAAGCTCCCACTTAAGCTTACATACAAAGTCATCACATCAAGTAATAGAAATTATAGACAAAAAAATGAGTGTTAACACATTTACAGGATAAAAATGTAAAAACAAAAGATATACATAGTATCAAACAGAACAAGACTTTAAACACTTGAATATAGACAAATATGTGATTGAACTTCTATATGTGGAGGAACATAACATTAGTTAGGAAATTATGTAGGGAGGATCACTTAGGCAAAGTAGTGCATACTTAGTAATACTTCCGTGGTGAGAGTTGTAGCAAGGAATGTAACTACTTATAGAAAAGTAGTGTTGTTAGAAGGGATATGTTAACAGAGTTAGTATGTACAGCCAAATTGTAATTAACCTGGAGTATTACATGTGCAAAGCCAAAGAGATGTTTTGAAATGATTATGATTATTTATGGATCTAGTACTATGTGGAAGGGTATTCCAATTTTTGGCAACAAAGTTAAAGAGAGTTGCCTGCTGTATTGGATACTTTGGTTACTTGGAGTAAGTCTTTGTTAGATGATCGAAAAAAGTCCAGAAAGACTGAAGACACTATTTTGCCATCATCTCTGAATTTATTTACAGTATTTGTGAAACTTAGAAGAGCTGTAATAGTGCTATGATATGGTCAGAATCCATGCTGTGATGATGTTAGAATAGGGTTGTAGAAGATTTTTTTAGGGAAGTTACATTGTCAGGATTGTGCATTATTTTGTGAGCCATTATTAATTGGTTATAGTTCATAACATGAGATAGTTCCAACCAAGAAAGATGTTTGAGGTATTGACAGGGGTGGGTTGAATGTGTGGAATCTGCTGCAAATTTGGCAATCTTATTGTAAAATTATTCGAATTTACTTAGTTCTGACTTTTTGAGGTTGATAAGTATGGGGGATGCATATAAGAGTGAAGAGAGAAGGTGTGTTCTAGCTATGGTTATTCATGCAGCGTCTGTTAAGAATTTTTTGTTTCTATACATTGTTCTCATTTTCTTGTGAACTTTTTTGATTGTGTTAGAAATGTGTATGTCAAATGTTAGTCTGTTGTCAATTATGATGCCTAATAGTTTTGTTTGAGAATCTGGGAAAATCCTAGTATTATTACTGGCAGTGATATAAAAGTTAGCTGGGAAGTTTGTAGGTTTAGATGGATGAAAGATCATAAGTTTAGTTTTATTAAAGTTGAGAATGAGTTGTGAGTTTGCTAGCCATGTTTCAATATCAGAGAAGACTTTTTGTGTGACTGTAAGAAGTTGAGTTATTGTGGATGCTGCACATATGAGGCTTGAATCATCTGCATATTGTGTGATAGATGCCTGACAGGAGGCAGTATTAAGATTATTTATGAATATGCTGAAGAGGAGGGGCCCTAGGATTGAACCCTGAGGGACTCCAAGTGTAACAGGAAGGAGTGGGGATAGATCTTGCTTCCATTTCACAGCCTGCTGGCAGCTAGATAGATAACTTTGAAACCAGTTAACAGCATCAGGGTTGATATTAAGATTATTCAAAGTGGACATTAACTTAGGATGGAAAACTGTACCAAATGCTTTAGACATGTCCAAAAAGACTGAAGACACTATTTTGCCATCATCTCTGAATTCATTTATATTATTAGTGAAACTTAGAAGAGCTGTAATAGTGCTATGATATGGTCTTAATCCATGCTGTGACAATGAGAGGGGATTATTGTTTAGAAGGTGTTTAAGAAGTTGAAAGTGGATACATCTTTCCAGAAGTGGTAAAAGTATAGCAATGGGCCGGTAGTTTGTTAGTTCTGTTGAATTGCCTCCTCTGTGTAATGGTGTAATATATGCACTTTCCCAAATAGCTGGGACATACTGTTCTGTTACAAAGTGGTTTATAAGTACTGACACAGGGGAAGGTAATAACATCTGCTGTTAATTTTAGATATTCTGCTGGCAAGTTATCTGCTGCCACTGAAGTGGGTTTCAACTTCTTTAATAGTTCTGCAATACTTTATTTTGGGACTGTCTAAAATGAGAATGGATCTGCAAAATTGCTTGGATTGTTGGGTATTGGCATTGTGGGAGATCTGCTGTTCTTAGTGCTAAAACACATTCAATTAAAAATATGTTAAATTGTTCAGCAATATTTTTTGTGTTATCAGGTAAGTTGGGAGGGGGGGGGGTTGTGGTTTAGCCAGGTTGAAGTATGTTACTGATTGTATTTCAGAATTTCTATGGAATCATTCTGTATTTTCTTTGTAAATTAGAATAGTAGTGTCGTTTCTCTAGTTTAATTTGGTGTTTGGCACTGTTTCTAAGTTGCTTGTAAATTAACTGGTTTTGAGGGATTTATTTTTAGCCCAAGTTTGCCATGCTTTGTCACTTTGCTTTAGGAGGGCAAGAGTCTCATGGGTTAACCATGGTGTGTAGTTGGCTTTGACTTGAACTGTTCTTGGAGGTGCAAGTCTGTTTAGAATAATAAGGAAGGTGTCATTGAAGTGTTGCCCAGCAGCATCTAAGGGCAGTGGCTGAAGAAGAGTCCAGTCTATTTTTTCAAGAATATTAAGTTA
>NC_056741.1:747998965-748008965 GCF_019279795.1 Protopterus annectens
ACCACCAACTGTAAAAGCATACTAATTCTGAGCTAACACTACTGTGTGTGTGTGTGGGGGGGTGTTAGCTGTCACAGCACCACATGTAAAGGTATACCAATTCTGAGCTAATACTACAGTGTGTGTGTGTGTGTGTGTGTATAGGGGGGTGTTAGTTGTCACAGCACCACATGTAAAAGTATACCAATTCTGAGCTAACACTACAGTGTGTGTGTGTGTGTGTGTGGGGGGGTGTTAGCTGTCACAGCACCACATGTAAAGGTATACCAATTCTGAGCTAATATTACAGTGTGTGTGTGTGTGTGTGTGTGTGTGTGTGTATGGGGGGGGTTAGTTGTCACAGCACTGCTTGTAAACGTAAACCAATTCTGAGCTAACACTACAGTGTGTGTGTGTGGGGGGGGGTTAGCTGTCGCAGCACCACATGTAAAAGTATAGCAATTCTGAGCTAACACTACAGTGTGTGGGGGGGGCGGGTTAGCTGTCACAGCACCACTTGTAAAAGTATACCAATTCTGAGCTAACACTACAGTGTATGTGTGTGGGGGGGTTAGCTGTCACAGCACCACATGTAAAAGTATACCAGTTCTGAGATAACGCTACACCACATATAAAAGTATACCAATTCTGAACTAACACTGCAGTCTGTAGGGGTGTGTGTGGGGGGGTAGCTGTCACAGCATGACAGTGTGGGTGGGTGGTGGGGGGGGTAGCTGTCACAGCGCCACATGTAAAAGTATACTAATTCTGTGCTAACACTACAGTGAGTGTGTGTGTGTGTGTGTGGGGGGGGGGGTTGGCTGTCACAGCACCACGTGTAAAAGTATACCAATTCTGAGCTATAAAAGTATACCAATTCTGAACTAACACTGCAGTCTGTGTGTAAGTGTGTGTTTGTGCGGTGGGGGGGTGTTAGCTGTCACAGCACCACATGTAAAGGTATACCCATTCTGAGCTAACACTTCAGTGTGTGTGTGTCTGTGTGGTTGGGTTAGCTGTCACAGTACCAACTGTAAAAGTATACTAATTCTGAGCTAACACTACAGTGTGTGTGTGTGGGGGTGGGTGGGTGTTAGCTGTCACAGCACCACATGTAAAGGTATACCAATTCTGAGCTAATACTACAGTGTGTGTGTCTGTGTGGGGGAGTTAGCTGTCACAGCACCACATGTAAAAGTATACCAATTCTGAGTTAACACTACAGTGTGTGTGTGTGTGTGTGGGAGGGGGGGTGGCGATTTTCTCTCACAACACCACATGTTAAAGTATACCAATTCTGGTGTAACACTATAGTGTGTGTGTGCGGGCGGGGGGGTGGTTAGCTGTCACAGCAATACATTTAAAAGTATACCAATTCTGAGCTAACACTACAGTGTGTTTGTGTGTGTGTGTGTGTGTGTGTGTTAGCTGTCACAGCAGCACATGTAAAGGTATACCCATTCTGAGCTAACACTTCAGTGTGTGTGTGTCTGTGTGGTTGGGTTAGCTGTCACAGTACCAACTGTAAAAGTATACTAATTCTGAGCTAACACTACAGTGTGTGTGTGCGTGGGGGGGGGGTGTTAGCTGTCACAGCACCACATGTAAAGGTATACCAATTCTGAGCTAATACTACAGTGTGTGTGTGTGTGTGTGTGTGTGTGTGTGTATAGGGGGGTGTTAGTTGTCACAGCACCACATGTAAAAGTATACCAATTCTGAGCTAACACTACAGTGTGTGTGTGTGTGTGGGGGGTGTTAGCTGTCACAGCACCACATGTAAAGGTATACCAATTCTGAGCTAATATTACAGTGTGTGTGTGTGTGTGTGTGTGTGTGTGTGTGTGTGTGTAGGGGGGGTTAGCTGTCACAGCACCACTTGTAAAAGTATACCAATTCTGAGCTAACACTACAGTGTATGTGTGTGGGGGGGTTAGCTGTCACAGCACCACATGTAAAAGTATACCAGTTCTGAGATAACGCTACACCACATATAAAAGTATACCAATTCTGAACTAACACTGCAGTCTGTAGGGGTGTGTGTGGGGGGGTAGCTGTCACAGCATGACAGTGTGTGTGGGTGGGGGGGGTTAGCTGTCACAGCGCCACATGTAAAAGTATACTAATTCTGTGCTAACACTACAGTGAGTGTGTGTGTGTGTGTGTGGGGGGGTGGGTTGGCTGTCACAGCACCACGTGTAAAAGTATACCAATTCTGAGCTATAAAAGTATACCAATTCTGAACTAACACTGCAGTCTGTGTGTAAGTGTGTGTTTGTGCGGTGGGGGGGGGTAGCTGTCACAGCACCACATGTAAAAGTATACCAATTCTGAGCTAACACACTACAGTGTGTGTGTGTGAGAATATGTGTGTATGAGTGTGTGTGTGTGTGTGTGTGGGGGGGTTAGCTGTCACAGCACCACATGTAAAAGTATACCAATTCTGAGCTAGAAAAGTATACCAATTCTGAACTAACACTGCAGTCTGTGTGTAAGTGTGTGTTTGTGCGGCGGGGGGTGGGGTAGCTGTCACAGCACCACATGTAAAAGTATACGAATTCTGAGCTAACACTACAGTGTGCGTGTGTGTGTGTGTGTGGGGGGGGTTAACTGTCACAGCACCAAATGTAAAAGTATAACAATTCTGAGCTAACACTACAGTGTGTGTGTGTCTGTGTGTGTGTGTGTGGGGTTAGCTGTCACAGCACCACATGTAAAAGTATACCAATTCTGAGCTAAGGCTACAGTGTGTGTGTGTGTGTGGGGGGGTAGCTATCTCAGGACCACATGTAAAGGTATACCCATTCTGAGCTAACACTACAGTGTGTGTGTGTGTGTGTGTGTGTGTGTGTGTGTGTGTGTGTGTGTGTGTGTGTGTGTGTGTGTGTGTGTGTGTGTGTCTGTGTCGGGTTAGCTGTCACAGCACCACATGTAAAAGTATAAAAATTCTGAGCTAACACTACAGTGTGTGTGTGTGTGTGTGTGGGGGGGTTAGCTGTCACAGCACCACATGTAAAAGTATACCAATTCTGAGCTAACACTACAGTGTGTGTTTGTGTGTGTGTGGGCGATGTTCGCTGTCACAGCACCACATGTAAAAGTATACCAATTCTGAGTTAATACTACAGTGTGTGTGTGTGTGTGGGGGTTAGCTGTCACAGCACCACATGTAAAAGTATACCAATTCTGAACTAACACTGCAGTCTGTGTGTGTGTGTGTGTGGGGGGGTTAACTGTCACAGCACCAAATGTAAAAGTATACCAATTCTGAGCTAACACTACAGTGTGTGTGTGTCTGTGTGGGGGAGTTAGCTGTCACAGCACCACATGTAAAAGTATACCAATTCTGAGCTAACACTTCAGTGTGTGTGTGTCTGTGTGTTTGGGTTAGCTGTCACAGTACCAACTGTAAAAGTATACCAATTCTGAGCTAACACTACAGTGTGTGTGTGTGTGTGGGGGGGTGTTAGCTGTCACAGCACCACATGTAAAGGTATACCAATTCTGAGCTAATACTACAGTGTGTGTGTGTGTGTGTGGGGGGGTTAGTTGTCACAGCACCACATGTAAAAGTATACCAATTCTGAGCTAGCACTACAGTGTGTGTGTGCGTGTGTGTGTGTGTGGGGAGGAGTTTGGCTGTCACAGCACCGCTTGTAAACGTATACCAATTCTGAGCTAACACTACAGTGTGTGTGTGTGTGGGGGTGTTAGCTGTCGCAGCACCACATGTAAAAGTATACCAATTCTGAGCTACCACTTCAGTGTGTGTGTGTGTGTGTGTGTGTGTGTGTGTGTGTGTGTGTGTGTGTGTGTGTGTGTGTGGGGAGGGTTAGCTGTCACAGCACCACTTGTAAAAATATACCAATTCTGAGCTAACACTACAGTGTATGTGTGTGGGGGGGTTAGCTGTCACAGCACCACATGTAAAAGTATACCAGTTCTGAGATAACGCTACACCACATATAAAAGTATACCAATTCTGAACTAACACTGCAGTCTGTAGGGGTGTGTGTGTGGGGGGGTAGCTGTCACAGCATGACAGTGTGGGTGGGTGGTGGTGGGGTAGCTGTCACAGCACCACATGTAAAAGTATACCAATTCTGTGCTAACACTACAGTGAGTGTGTGTGTGTGTGTGGGGGGGGTTGTCTGTCACAGCACCACGTGTAAAAGTATACCAATTCTGAGCTAACACTACTGTGTGTGTGTGTGTGTGTGTGTGTGTGTGAGAATATGTGTGTGTGTGTGTGTGTGTGTGTGTGTGTGTGTGTGTGTGTGTGTGTGTGTGGGGAAGGGGGGGTTAGCTGTCACAGTACCACATGTAAAAGTATACCAATTCTGAGCTATAAAAGTATACCAATTCTGAACTAACACTGCAGTCTGTGTGTAAGTGTGTGTTTGTGCGGGGGGGGGGGGTAGCTGTCACAACACCACATGTAAAAGTATACCAATTCTAAGCTAACACTACAGTGTGTGTTTGTGGGGGTGTGGGGGGGTAGCTATCACAGGACCACATGTAAAGGTATACCCATTCTGAGCTAACACTACTGTGTGTGTGTGTGTGTGTGTGTGTGTGTGTGTGTGTGTCTTTGTCGTTGCGTTAGCTGTCACAGCACCACATGTAAAAGTATACCAATTCTGAGCTAACACTACAGTGTGTGTTTGTGGGGAGTGTTAGCTGTTACAGCACCACGTGTAAAGGTATACCCATTCTGAGCTAACACTACAGTGTGTGTGTGTGTTTGTATGTGTGTTTGTGTCGTTGGGTTAGCTGTCACAGCATCACATGTAAAAGTATAAAAATTCTGAGCTAACACTACAGTGTGTGTGTGTGTGTGTGTGTGTGTGTGTGTGTGTGTGTGTGTGGGCGGGGGGTTAGCTGTCACAGCACCACATGTAAAAGTATACCAGTTCTGAGCTAACACTACAGTGTGTGTGTCTGTGTGGGGGAGTTAGCTGTCACAGCACCACATGTAAAAGTATACCAATTCTGAGCTAACACTACAGTGTGTGTGTCTGTGTGGGGGAGTTAGCTGTCACACCACCACATGTAAAAGTATACCAATTCTGAGCTAACACTACAGTGTGTGTGTGTGTGTGTGTGGGGGGGGGGTGGCGATTTTCTCTCACAGCACCACATGTTAAAGTATACCAATTCTGGTCTAACACTACAGTGTGTGTGTGCGGGCGGGGGGGTGGTTAGCTGTCACAGCACCACATGTAAAAGTATACCAATTCTGAGCTAACACTACAGTGTGTTTGTGTGTGTGTGTGTGTGGGGGGGGTGGTAGCTGTCACAGCACCACATGTAAAGGTATACCCATTCTGAGCTAACACTTCAGTGTGTGTGTGTCTGTGTGGTTGGGTTGGCTGTCACGGTACCAACAGTAAAAGTATACCAATTCTGAGCTAACACTACAGTGTGTGTGTGTGTGTGTGTGTGTGTGTGTGGGGGGGGGTTGTTAGCTGTCACAGCACCACATGTAAAGGTATACCAATTCTGAGCTAATACTACCGTGTGTGTGTGTGTGTGTGTGTGTGTGTGTGTGTGTGTGTGTGTGTGTGTGTATGGGGGGTGTTAGTTGTCACAGCACCACATGTAAAAGTATACCAATTCTGAGCTAACACTACAGTGTGTGTGTGTGGGGGGGGGTGTTAGCTGTCACAGCACCACATGTAAAGGTATACCAATTCTGAGCTAATACTACAGTGTGTGTGTGTGTGTGTGTGTGTGTGTGTGTGTGTGTGTGTGTGTGTGTGTGTGTGTGTGTGTGTATGGGGGGGTTAGTTGTCACAGCACTGCTTGTAAACGTATACCAATTCTGAGCTAATACTACAGTGTGTGTGTGTGTGTGTGTGTGTGTGTGTATGGGGGGGTTAGTTGTCACAGCACTGCTTGTAAACGTATACCAATTCTGAGCTAACACTACAGTGTGTGTGTATGTGGGGGTGGGTTAGCTGTCACAGCACCACATGTAAAAGTATACCAATTCTCAGCTAACACGTGTGTGTGTGTGTGTGTGTGGGGGGGGGGTAACTGTCACAGCACCAAATGTAAAAGTATACCAATTCTGAGCTGACACTACAGTGTGTGTGTGTGTGTGTGGGAGGGGGGGTTGGCTGTCACAGCAGCACATGTAAAAGTATACCAATTCTGAGCTAACACTACAGTGTGTGTATGTGTGTGTGTGGGGGGGTTAAGTGTCACAGCACCAAATGTAAAAGTATACCAATTCTGAGCTAACACTACAGTGTGTGTGTCTGTGTGGGGAGGTTAGCTGTCACAGCACCGCATGTAAAAGTATACCAGTTCTGACCTAACACTGCAGTGTGTGTGTGTGTGTGTGTGTGTGTGTGTGTGTGTGTGTGTGTGTGTGTGTGTGTGTGTGTGTGTGTGTGTGTGTGTGTGTGTGTGTGTGTGTGTGTGTGTGTGGGTGGGTGGTTAGCTGTCCCAGCACCGCATGTAAAAGTATACCAATTTTGTTCTAACACTACAGTGTGTGTGTGTGTGTGTGGGGGTGGGGGTAGCTATCACAGGACCACATGTAAAAGTATACCAATTCTGAGCTAACACTACAGTGAGTGTGTGTGTGTGTGTGTGTGTGTGTGTGTGTGTGTGTGTGTGTGTGTGTGTGTGTGTGTTGGGGGGTTGGCTGTCACAGCACCACATGTAAAACTATACCAATTCTGACCTAACACTACAGTGTGTGTGTGAATATATGTGTATGAGTGTGTATTTGTGTGTGTGTGTGTGGGGGAGTTAGCTGTCAAAACACCACTTGCAAAAGTATTACCAATTCTGAGCTAACACTACAGTGTGTGTGTATGTGGGGGGTGTTAGCTGTCACAGCACTGCATGTAAAAGTATACCAATTCTGAGCTAACGCTACACCACATATAAAAGTATACCAATTCTGAACTAACACTGCAGTTTGTATGTGAGTGTGTGTGTGTGTGTGTGTGTGTGTGTGTGTGTCTTTGGGGGGGGTGAGTAGCTGTCACAGCACCACATGTAAAAGTATACCAATTCTGAGCTAACACTACAGTGTGTGTGTGTGTGTGTGTGTGTGTGTGTGTGTGGGGGGTAGCTGTCACTGCACCACATGTAAAAGTATACCAATTCTGAGCTAACACTACAGTGTGTGTGTGGGGGGGTGTTAGCTGTTACAGCACCACATGTAAAGGTATACCAATTCTGAGCTAACACTACACTGTGTGTGTGTGTGTGTGTGGGGGGTGTTAGCTGTCATAGCACCACTTGTAAAAGTATACCAATTCTGAGCTAACACAACAGTCTGTGTGTGAATATGTGTGTATGAGTGTGTGTGTGTGTGTGGGGGTTAGCTGTCACAGCACCACTTGTAAAAGTATATCAATTTTGAGCTAACACTACAGTGTGTGTGTATGTGGGGGGGGGTTAGCTGTCACAGCACCACATGTAAAAGTATACCAATTCTCAGCTAATGCTACACCACATATAAAAGTATACCAATTCTGAAATAACACTGCAGTCTGTGTGTGTGTGTCTGGGGGGGTAGCTGTCACAGCACCACATGTAAAAGTATACCAATTCTGAGCTAACACGTGTGTGTGTGTGTGGGGGGGGGTTAACTGTCACAGCACCAAATGTAAAAGTATACCAATTCTGAGCTCACACTACAGTGTGTGAGTGTGTGGAGGGGGGATTAACTGTCACAGCACCACATGTAAAAGTATACCAATTCTGAGCTAACACTACAGTGTGTGTGTGTGTGTGTGTGTGTGTGTGTGTGTGTGTATATGTGTGTGTATTTCTGTGTGTGTGTGTGTGTGGGGGGGGTTAGCTGTCACAGCACCACATGTAAAAGTATACCAATTTTGAGCTAACACTACAGTGTTTCTGTGTGTGTGAGTGGGGGGGTAGCTATCACAGGACCACATGTAAAAGTATACCAATTCTGAGCTAACACTACAGTGTGTGTTTGTGTGTGTGTAGGGGGGTGTTAGCTGTCACAGCACCACATGTAAATGTATACCAATTCTGAGCTAATGCTACACCACATATAAAAGTATACCAATTCTGAACTAACAGTGCAGTTTGTATGTGAGTGTGTGTGTGTGTGTGTGTGTGTGTGTGTGTGTGTGTGTGTCTTTGGGGGGGGTGATTAGCTGTCACAGCACCACATGTAAAAGTATACCAATTCTGAGCTAACACTACAGTGTGTGTGTGTGTGTGTGTGTGTGTGTGTGTGTGGGGGGTAGCTGTCACAGCACCACATGTAAAAGTATACCAATTCTGAGCTAACACTACAGTGTGTGTGTGGGGGGGTGTTAGCTGTTACAGCACCACATGTAAAGGTATACCAATTCTGAGCTAACACTACAGTGTGTGTGTGTGTGTATTTGTGTGTGTGTATGGGGGGGTTAGCTGTCACAGCACCACATGTAAAAGTATATCAATTTTGAACTAACACTACACTGTGTGTGTGTGTGCGTGTGTGTGTGTGGGGGGGGGTGTTAGCTGTCATAGCACCACTTGTAAAAGTATACCAATTCTGAGCTAACACAACAGTCTGTGTGTGTGTGTGTGTGTGTGTGTGTGTGTGTGTGTGTGTGTGTGTGTGTGTGTGTGGGGGTTAGCTGTCACAGCACCACTTGTAAAAGTATATCAATTTTGAGCTAACACTACAGTGTGTGTGTATGTGGGGGGGGTTAGCTGTCACAGCACCACATGTAAAAGTATACCAATTCTCAGCTAACGCTACACCACATATAAAAGTATACCAATTCTGAAATAACACTGCAGTCTGTGTGTGTGTGTGTCTGGGGGGGGTAGCTGTCACAGCACCACATGTAAAAGTATACCAATTCTGAGCTAACACTACAGTGTGTGTGTGTGGGGGGGGATTAGCTGTCACAGCACCACATGTAAAAGTATACCAATTCTGAGCTAACACTACAGTGTGTGTGTGTGTGTGTGTGTGTGTGTGTGTGTGTGTGTGTGTGTGTGTGTGTGTGTGTGTGTGTGTGTGTATTTCTGTGTGTGTGTGTGTGGGGGTTAGCTGTCACAGCACCACATGTAAAAGTATACCAATTTTGAGCTAACACTACAGTGTTTCTGTGTGTGTGTGTGGGGGGGGGGTAGCTATCACAGGACCACATGTAAAAGTATACCAATTCTGAGCTAACACTACAGTGTGTGTTTGTATGTGTGTAGGGGGGTGTTAGCTGTCGCAGCACCACATGTAAATGTATACCAATTCTGTACTAACAATACAGTGTGTGTGTGTGTGTGTTCGGGGGGTGGGGTTAGCTGTCACAGCACCGCATGTAAAAGTATACCAATTCTGAGCTAACATTACAATGTGTGTGTGTGTGTGTGTGTGTGTGTGTGTGTGTGTGTGTGTGTGTGTGTGGGGGGTGTTAGCTGTCACAGCACTACATGTAAAAGTATACCAATTCTGAGCTAACACTAGTGTGTGTGTGTGTGTGTGTTTGGGGGGAGGTTAACTGTCACAGCACCAAATGCAAAGGTATACCAATTCTGAGCTGACACTACAGTGTGTGTGTGTGTGTGTGGGGGGTTAGCTGTCACTGCACCACATGTAAAAGTATACCAATTCTGAGCTAACACTACAGTGTGTGTGTGTTTGTGTGTGGGGATGGCGGTTTGCTGTCACAGCAACACATGTAAAAGTATACCAATTCTGGTCTAGCACTACAGTGTGTATGTGGGGGGGGTTAGCTGTCACAGCACCACATGTAAAAGTATACCAATTTTGAGCTAACACTGCAGTGTTTCTTTGTGTGTAGGAGGGGTGTAGCTATCACAGGACCACATGCAAAAGTATACTAATTCTGAGCTAACACTACAATGTGTGTGGGGGGGGGTTAGCTGTCACAGCACCACTTGTAAAAGTATACCAATTCTGAGCTAACACTACAGTGTGTGTGTGTTTGTGTGTGGGGATGGCGGTTTGCTGTCACAGCACCACATGTAAAAGTATACCAATTCTGGTCTAGTACTACAGTGTGTATGT
>NC_056741.1:748013965-748035084 GCF_019279795.1 Protopterus annectens
TGTAAAGGTATACCCATTCTGAGCTAACACTTCAGTGTGTGTGTGTCTGTGTGGTTGGGTTAGCTGTCACAGTACCAACTGTAAAAGTATACTAATTCTGAGCTAACACTACAGTGTGTGTGTGTGTGGGTGGGTGGGTGTTAGCTGTCACAGCACCACATGTAAAGGTATACCAATTCTGAGCTAATACTACAGTGTGTGTGTCTGTGTGGGGGAGTTAGCTGTCACAGCACCACATGTAAAAGTATACCAATTCTGAGTTAACACTACAGTGTGTGTGTGTGGGAGGGGGGGTGGCGATTTTCTCTCACAGCACCACATGTTAAAGTATACCAATTCTGGTGTAACACTATAGTGTGTGTGTGCGGGCGGGGGGGTGGTTAGCTGTCACAGCACCACAAGTAAAAGTATACCAATTCTGAGCTAACACTACAGTGTGTTTGTGTGTGTGTGGGGGGGTGTTAGCTGTCACAGCAGCACATGTAAAGGTATACCCATTCTGAGCTAACACTTCAGTGTGTGTGTGTCTGTGTGGTTGGGTTAGCTGTCACAGTACCAACTGTAAAAGTATACTAATTCTGAGCTAACACTACAGTGTGTGTGTGTGTGGGGGGGTGTTAGCTGTCACAGCACCACATGTAAAGGTATACCAATTCTGAGCTAATACTACAGTGTGTGTGTGTGTGTGTGTATAGGGGGGTGTTAGTTGTCACAGCACCACATGTAAAAGTATACCAATTCTGAGCTAACACTACAGTGTGTGTGTGTGTGTGTGTGTGTATGGGGGGGGTTAGTTGTCACAGCACTGCTTGTAAACGTAAACCAATTCTGAGCTAACACTACAGTGTGTGTGTGTGTGTGTGTGTGTGTGTGTGGGGGGTTAGCTGTCACAGCACCACATGTAAAAGTATACCAATGCTGAGCTAACACTACAGTGTGTGTGTGTGTGGGGGGGGGGTTAGCTGTCACAGCACCACATGTAAAAGTATACCAGTTCTGAGATAACGCTACTCCACATATAAAAGTATACCAATTCTGAACTAACACTGCAGTCTGTAGAGGTGTGTGTGGGGGGGTTAGCTGTCACAGCACGACAGTGTGTGTGGGTGGAGAGGGGTTAGCTGTCACAGCACCACATGTAAAAGTATACCAATTCTGTGCTAACACTACAGTGAGTGTGTGTGTTTGTGTGGGGGGTGGGTTGTCTGTCACAGCACCACGTGTAAAAGTATACCAATTCTGAGCTATAAAAGTATACCAATTCTGAACTAACACTGCAGTCTGTGTGTAAGTGTGTGTTTGTCCGGCGGGGGGGTAGCTGTCACAGCACCACATGTAAAAGTATACCAATTCTGAGCTAACACACTACAGTGTGTGTGTGTGAGAATATGTGTGTATGAGTGTGTGTGTGGGGGGGGGTTAGCTGTCACAGCACCACATGTAAAAGTATACCAATTCTGAGCTAACACTACAGTGTGTGTGTGTGTGTGTTGGGGGGGGGTTAACTGTCACAGCACCAAATGTAAAAGTATAACAATTCTGAGCTAACACTACAGTGTGTGTGTGTCTGTGTGTGTGTGGGGGGGTTTAGCTGTCACAGCACCACATGTAAAAGTATACCAATTCTCAGCTAAGGCTACAGTGTGTGTGTGTGTGTGGGGGTAGCTATCTCAGGACCACATGTAAAGGTATACCCATTCTGAGCTAACACTACAGTGTGTGTGTGTGTGTGTGTGTGTGTGTGTGTGTGTGTGTGTGTGTGTGTGTCTGTGTCGTTGGGTTAGCTGTCACAGCACCACATGTAAAAGTATAAAAATTCTGAGCTAACACTACAGTGTGTGTGTGTGTGTGTGTGTGTGTGTGTGTGTGTGTGTGTGTGTGTGTGTGTGTGTGTGTGTGTGTGTGTGTGTGTGTGTGTGTGTGTGTGTGTGTGTGTGTGTGTGTGTGGGGGGTTAGCTGTCACAGCACCACATGTAAAAGTATACCAATTCTGAGCTAACACTACAGTGTGTGTTTGTGTGTGTGTGGGGGGTGTTCGCTGTCACAGCACCTCATGTAAAGGTATACCAATTCTGAGCTAATACTACAGAGTGTGTGTGTGTGTGTGTGTGTGGGGGGGTGGGTTTGGCTGTCACAGCACCGCTTGTAAACGTATACCAATTCTGAGCTAACACTACAGTGTGTGTGTGTGTGGGGGGGTTAGCTGTCACAGCACCACTTGTAAAAGTATACCAATTCTGAGCTAACACTACAGTGTGTGTGTGTGTGTGTGGGGGTTAGCTGTCACAGCACCACATGTAAAAGTATACCAGTTCTGAGATAACGCTACACCGCATATAAAAGTATACCAATTCTGAACTAACACTGCAGTCTGTAGGGGTGTGTGGGAGGGATAGCTGTCAGAGCATGACAGTGTGTGTGGGTGGGGGGGGGATTTAGCTGTCACAGCACCACATGTAAAAGTATACTAATTCTGTGCTAACATTACAGTGAGTGTGTGTGTTTGTGTGTGTGTGTGTGTGTGTGTGTGGGGGGTGGGTTGGCTGTCACAGCACCACGTTTAAAAGTATACCAATTCTGAGCTAACACTACAGTGTGTGTGTGTGTGTGTGTGTGTGTGTGTGTGTGTGTGTGTGTGTGTCTGTGTCGTTGGGTTAGCTGTCACAGCACCACATGTAAAAGTATAAAAATTCTGAGCTAACACTACAGTGTGTGTGTGTGTGTGTGTGTGTGTGTGTGTGTGTGTGTGTGTGTGTGTGTGTGTGTGTGTGTGTGGGGGGTTAGCTGTCACAGCACCACATGTAAAAGTATACCAATTCTGAGCTAACACTACAGTGTGTGTTTGTGTGTGTGTGGGGGGTGTTCGCTGTCACAGCACCTCATGTAAAGGTATACCAATTCTGAGCTAATACTACAGAGTGTGTGTGTGTGTGTGTGTGTGGGGGTGGGGGGGGGGTGGGTTTGGCTGTCACAGCACCGCTTGTAAACGTATACCAATTCTGAGCTAACACTACAGTGTGTGTGTGTGTGGGGGGTTAGCTGTCACAGCACCACTTGTAAAAGTATACCAATTCTGAGCTAACACTACAGTGTGTGTGTGTGTGGGGGGTTAGCTGTCACAGCACCACATGTAAAAGTATACCAGTTCTGAGATAACGCTACACCGCATATAAAAGTATACCAATTCTGAACTAACACTGCAGTCTGTAGGGGTGTGTGGGGGGGATAGCTGTCACAGCATGACAGTGTGTGTGTGGGTGGGGGGGTTAGCTGTCACAGCACCACATGTAAAAGTATACCAATTCTGAGCTAACACTACAGTGAGTGTGTGTGTGTGTTGGGGGGTTGGCTGTCACAGCACCACATGTAAAACTATACCAATTCTGACCTAACACTACAGTCTGTGTGTGTGTGTGTGTGTGTGTGTGTGTGTGTGTGTGTGTGTGTGAGAATATGTGTGTGTGTGTGTGTGTGGGGGGGTGGTTAGATGTCACAGCACCACATGTAAAAGTATACCAATTCTGAACTAACACTGCAGTCTGTTTGTAAGTGTGTGTTTGTGCGGGGGGGGGTGGGGGTAGTTGTCACAGCACCACATGTAAAAGTATACCAATTCTGAGCTAACACTAAAGTGTGTGTGTGTGTGTGGGGGGGTTAACTGTCACAGCACCAAATGTAAAAGTATACCAATTCTGAGCTAACACTACAGTGTGTGTGTGTGTCTGTGTGTGTGTGTGTGGGGGGTTCGCTGTCACAGCACCACATGTAAAAGTATACCAATTCTGAGCTAAGAATACAGTGTTTGTGTGTGTGTGTGTGTGTGTGTGTGTGTGTGTTGGGGGTCGGTTTGCTGACACATCACCACATGTAAAAGTATACCAGTTCTGGTCTAACACTACAGTGTGTGTTCGTGTGTGTGTGGGGGGTGTTAGCTGTCACAGCACCCCTTGTAAAGGTATACCCATTCTGAGCTAACACTACAGTGTGTGTGTGTGTGTGTATGTGTGTGTGTGTGTGTGTCGTTGGGTTAGCTGTCACAGCACCACATGTAAAAGTATACCAATTCTGAGCTAACACTACAGTGTGTGTGTGTATGTGTGTATGTTTGTGTGTGTGTGGGTGGGTTAGCTGTCACAGCACCACGTGTAAAAGTATACCAATTCTATAAAAGTATACCAATTCTGAACTAACACTGCAGTGTGTGTGTGTGTGTGTGTGTGGGGGGGGGGGGTTAGCTGTCACAGCACCACGTGTAAAAGTATACCAATTCTGAGCTAACTCTACACCACATATAAAAGTATACCAATTCTGAACTAACACTGCAGAGTGTGTGTGTGTGTGTGTGTGTGTGTGTGTGTGTGTGTGTGTGGGGGGGGGTTAGCTGTCACAGCACCACATGTAAAAGTATACCAATTCTCAGCTAACACTACAGTGTGTGTGTGTTTGTGTGGGTGGGTTAGCTGTCACAGCACTGCATGTAAAAGTATACCAATTCTGAGCTAACACTATAGTTTGTGTGTGTGTGTGTGTGTGTGTGTGTGTGTGTGTGTCGGGGGGGTGGGTTAGCTATCACAGGAGCACATGTAAAAGTATACCAATTCTGAGCTAACACTACAGTGAGTGTGTGTGTAGGGGGGGTTGGCTGTCACAGCACCCCATGTAAAAGTATACCAATTCTGAGCTATCACTACAGTGTGTGTTTGTGTGTGTGTGGGGGGGTTAGCTGTCTCAGAACCACATGTAAAAGTATACCAATTCTGACATAACACTACAGTCTGTGTGTGTGTGAATATGATGTGTGTGTGTGGGGGGGGGGGTTAGCTGTCACAGCACCTCTTGTAAAAGTATACCAATTCTGAGCTAACACTACAGTGAGTGTGTGTGTGTTTGGGGGGGCGGTAGCTGTCACAGCACCACATGTAAAAGTATAGCAACTCTGAGCTAACACTACAGTGTGTGTGTGTGTGGGGGGGGTTGGGTAACTGTCACAGCACTAAATGTAAAAGTATACCAATTCTGAGCTAACACTACAGTGTGTCTGTGTCTGTGTGGGGGTGGGGGGTTAGCTTTCACAGCACCACATGTAAAAGTATACCAATTCTGAGCTAAGACTACAGTGTGTGTATGTGTGTGTGTTGGGGGGGTGGTTTGCTGTCACATCACCACATGTAAAAGTATACCAATTGTGGTCTAACACTACAGTGTGTGTGTGTGTGTGTGTGTGGGGGGTTTAGCTGTCAGAGCACCACATGTAAAGGTATACAAATTCTGAGCTAACACTAGTGTTTTTGTGTATGTGTGTGTGTTGGGGGGGTTAGCTATCACAGGACCGCATGTAAAAGTGTACCAATTCTGAGCTAACACTACAGTGAGTGTGTGTGTGGAGGGGGGGGGGTTGGCTGTCACAGCACTACATGTAAAAGAATACCAATTCTGAGCTAACACTATTGTAAAAGGAAAAAACTTCAAAGACCAATGCATGTTAGGTTCAAGCAAAGCACCCTTTATTACTTGCAGCAAGGAGACAAAGCATGTAGATACAGGATTTGTCTAGCTCTTTGGTGATCAGTATGTTATTCTTATACAGTTCTCTTCATGTCACACAGAAAATGTTACTATTCTTTTGCTGATGTAGTTAGACACAGATTTCTGTATGTTCTACAGAAAATGTTACCAGACTTATTGCAGACTTGGTCAGATTATTTGCTGTATTACAAAACATTTTGAGAAAAACAACCTGGCCTTGGGCTTGTTTTAGCCCACCTCAACTTTTCAATTCTTCAGTTGTTTAGTTCCAATACATGTGTTACATTTTGTCTAGATTCAAGGTACATTTCTAGCTTTAGTACAAGTAATGCTGACTATGGTTTAAACTTTCAAGCATCTATTGTTTTCTCTATCAAAGCTTCTAGCAGCTGCATACTTTCTCATGGCATAAACTGAAATGAAATATCTCTTTAAGTTTCATGACATTATCAGAAATGAAATGTCTCTTGTTATTTTCATGACACTAGCAGAAATGAAATGTCTCTTATTAAGTTTCTAATAGCTGTGCAGATTCATGCAGTGTGAACAGAATACATGTATTAACCCTTTTAAACCTTGAATGCACTAAGCATGCATATTACTATTATATATTTTTCTAACATTTCCCCCCTTTTAATACTTTTATTCTATTTTCAAGATAAGCATAAACAGTTTTTTCTTCCCCTAACCTCTTCCTGCTCAGGATTTGCAGTTAAGAGAGTCATTCAGTTTAAGCTCATGAAAGCATTTTCAGTTTTTTAGCAATTCTTCAAGTTCAGCACCTTGGATAAGGTTTCTGAAACTGAAATGTCTATAAAATTTTTTATCAGTCTTTTTATGCAGGGGATGCAGCAGCACACACATACCACCAGTAGGATTATTCCTACACAGATGGCAATCAGAATATTCATCAGGATACTGCCCCAACCCCCAAACAATTTCCGGAAAATGTCCGTCAATGGATTTGGTCCTGGTTTGGTCATGGCTGACACCTGCTGAATTACCTCAAGATGGTTGTCTATCTCGTGTTTGTGGTCAGGAATATACGAACAGCACTTCTCCTGGATTAAAGCGCACGTACCTCCTGTCGCCGCTAGGGTGAAGTCAAGAGCCATGCGATTTTGAAGCACCACTGTTCTCATGGCAGTCAGTTCATCAGTCACCAGTTCTAGGGCAGAAAAGGTTGCATTGCTCATTATTTCGAGAAGCTTAGACAATTTTCTCAGTTCCCAGATTGATTTTGTTGCTCCATATGCTGGCAGTACACCTGCGCACGATATAACAGTATCACTCAAGTCCATATGTGACGGTCCATTTTTCCCTAAGCCCACAGCATAATAGTTTTTCCAGCGTGCATTGATTTGCCCCACTGGATTGACAGGCTTCTTGATTTCCTCGAACATTCCGAATTTTCCCTTGAGGTAAAACTGCTGTGTGTCGTATGGCCGGAACCAGGTACCCCAAAAAACAACTGCCGGACCAATTCTCAGGTAACCATTTATATGCTTTTCTACCGCATAAAAAGTAACAATCTTCTACTTTAGTAATAACTTTACTATGCCCTGGCTCTGCATGAAACATTTTTTTGTTGATTATAGACAGTTGTCTATAGAGGTCAGCATTATGTTTTATTTCACCAATTGTCCTATGCATCAGTTCAACAAATGAATCATAGCTCGTGTTGCAATAGGATCCGATGTTATCAGGTTTAGTGTAGCATCTATAGGGAACAGTCACATTGCAATTGCTCCAACCCACCTTAACTGTATCATTCTTATAAAAACACACAGTTCCCTTCTGTCGAACAGACAAGTGCAATGCTACTTTATCTTGTGATGTGACATCTGATGTATCATAAATTAAGTTTTCCCAGGTCTTGTTGGCTCCTAGGGGAACTGAAGTTAACAGTAACCCCTCATATGCTGTTGGTAAAGCTGTGCAAATCCAGCAATTTGAAACATTGAAGGTCTCAGCATACACATATTTGATTGCCTGGTAAGTGTTAAAGTTCGGGTGCCACTCTGCATGCTTGTTCAGTTCAATTTGTGTGGCTGAGAAAAAGAATGGCCACAACAAAAAGATTACTGTCACTAGTACAGTCAACAGGATGATTATGTATTGCTTTTGAGGAAACTGTTCTGCATTTCTGTTTTCTCTGACTTTGGCAAGTAGGTGTATTTGGATCTTGCTGGATTCCCTCATCCTTGGACACGTGCTCTTACTCTCTGCCTTAATAGGACCTTCAGTACCGATGGTTTCTTCACTGGGGTTGAGACGGATCAGTCCTATTGATCTGACCCCCCTTTGTAGCCAGACTTTGTGCTGAGGGCCCCGATGGAGAGGTAAGACTTTTGTCCAACTCAAAGTTCTTAACCAGCTTGCAGTGTGTCAGGTGTATCCACGAAGCTCGTTCTGCTATCTTGACTGCAGTGGGTGTCGAAAGAAGCACCTGGTAGGGACCTTCCCACCTTGGCGATGCCCAATTTTTTCACTTGATGTTTTTGATCCACACCCAGTCTCCTGGCGTCACTGCCACTTCTGATGTTTCGGTTTGTTTTCTATCTGAAACAGAATTTGACTGCAGCAGATGTTTAGAACTCAACAACTTTTTCATATATTCAGCTAGTGTGAAATCAGCTTCCCGGTCTGATCACATGAGATGTTTCCACTGGGGTGTATAATAAGCCCTTCCAAATAATTTTTCAAAAGGAGTCAATCCTTTTGCTGTAGGGCCAGTTCTCATGCTCAACAGTGCCAGGGGTAAACAGTACAACCAAGTTTTTCCTGTCTCAGCTATTACTTTTCTCAATTTGTTTTTTAGTATACCATTATGCCTTTCAACTAGCCCTGTAGATTCGGATGGTATGCACAATGATTTTTTAAAGAAATACCAAAATGCTTACTCAACTGCTGTATGGTTTGATTTACAAAGTGTGTACCATTGTCACTGTAGATTCTTTCCGGAATACCAAACCTAGGAATGATTTCCTTGACAAGTACTTTTGCCACCGTAGCTGCATCTGGATTTTTGGTTGGAAAGGCTTCCACCCGTCTGGAAAAGATAAATACAATGACAAGACAATACTTCTTATTTTCACATTTGTTCAATTCTATGAAATCCATACAAATAGTGTGAAATGGATATGGTGGTGTAGGGAAACTCCCTTGCTTGGGCTTTATCGCCCCCTGTGCATATTTGTTACAAATCTGACACATCAAACAAAATTTTTTTAGAGTAGTTTGTAAATCCGTACGTTGTGAACACCTGGTTCACCAGCTGTACCATCCCCCCTGTTGAGACAGGGCACTGCCCATGGCTCAACAAAGCTGCATAGCGAAACAAATTAGAGGGTAGTATCGGTTTTCCCTCTCTAGAGATGTACAGCCCCTTTTCGAGGATTGCTCCTCATTTTATCCATCGTTGTTTATCAGTTTGCGTAGTGAGTGTCTGCATTGTTAACATATCTAAATCTAAGGTTTCAGAGGGTTGTAATTCCTCATTTAAAAGAAATACTTCTGTGGCTGCTTGTTTTGCAGCTGTATCAGCTCTAGCATTACCTTTTGAAATCCTATCTTGTTGCTTGGTGTGAGCTGTGTATTTACAAATGGCTACTTTCTGAGGTAACTGAATAGATTCTAAAAGATCTAAAATAAACTGTTTATGATTTATAGGTTTGCCAGTAGATGTTATCATTCCCCGGTTTTTCCACTGTTGGCAAAAACATGTATAGTAGAAAAAGCGTACTGGCTATCAGTAAAAATGTTTACACATTTACCCTTTGCTAAGGTACATATCTGTGTCAGGGCAATCAATTCTGCTGCCTGTGCAGAGAAGTTGTGTGGTAAAGGTTTTGCTTCTATAATCCCAGTATCAGAGACTAGTACTACTGCATATCCTACTAGGTTCTGTCCTGCAGGACCCCTTTTGCACGAGCCATCCACGTAGTATGTCACCTCGGCATCATTCAAGGGGACATCCGTGAGATCTTTTCTAGGTAGTGTCTTTTGCTCAATTACCTGCAGGCAGCGGTGCGGTGTGCCGTCTGCAGGGGTCGGGAGCAGAGTAGTAGGGTTTAATGTCGTGCATCGTTCAGTTGTCATATGAGGTTGGCTCAATAATATAGTCATACAGGATAGATGCCTAGCAGGGGAAAGATATGCCACCTTTTCTTGTAGTAAAATAATTGCGACTGCATGAGTTACTCTCAAAGTGAGAGGGTGGAACAAGACTACTGAGGCTGAAGTCTGTACTGCCATTGCAGCTGCAACTACTGCTTGTACACAGTGGGGTAAGGACCATGCCACTGGGTCTAGTTGTGATGAGTAGTAAGCAATGGGGCGTTGCTTATCCCCATGCTGTTGTGTTAACACTGATGTCATGTAACCCTGCTTACAATCTACAGTTTGGAAAAACGTTTGATAGTTTGGCAATCCCAGAACTAATGAGGACGGTATTAACTGCTTTTGTTTACAGAAGGCAGATTCTGCCTCTGGTGTCCATTGTAACAAATCCTCCGCTGCCATAGGCTTCGTATATATAAGGTCAGTCAGAGGTGCAGATTCCAAGGCATAGTTTAGAATCCAGCTCCAGCAGAAATTAGTTGTACCCAGGAAGGACATCATTTCCTTCTTGGTAGTGGGTTTTGGTGCTTGCAAAATTGCTATTTTTCTGTCCTCATCTAATGTTCTACCTTCCTTGGATATTACATATCTTAGGTATTTGACTTGTTTTTTCCAAAGCTGCAGTTTATTTTTATTTACCTTATGTCCCTCAGCGGCTAAAAAGCATAAAAGTGCTATGGTATCTTCTCTACAATCCTGCTGGGTGGGGGCCGCCAGCAAGATGCCATCAACATAAAGTAAAATCTGACTGCCTCTTGGTGGGTTGAATCCTGCCAAGTTGCTTACCATTTCTTGTGCGAATATCGTTGGACTTTCACAATATCCCTGTGGTAGTCGCGTATATGTATACCTTTTCCCCTGAAATGTAAATGCAAACCAATACTGGCTATCAGGGTGTATCGGTATCGAAAAGAATGGGTTGCTGATGTCTACCCCAGAAAAAATTTTTTTTTGTTGAGGTTTCAAATCGTTCAACAGGGTGTGTTGGTCTGGCACCGTGGGTGCCCTTGGTATTACCGCATCATTTACGGCTTGTAAATCTTGGACCATACGCCATTCTCCATTGGCCTTTTTAACTGGAAATAAGGGTGTGTTACATGGTGAATCGGGAGAGTCTACTAGTATCCCTCCTTTAAGTAAGGCTGCTATAATAGGCTTTATCCCTGCCTCTGTATCTTTTCTTAAGGGATACTGTCTTTTTTGTGGTCTGAATGCTGACTTTGGCATGATAGTAACTGGTCCCGCTGTACGAATGAGTCCTACATCTGATTTTCCTGTTGACCAGAGAATCTCTGGTATGTCTCATAAGGCATTTTCTTCCTCCTTTAATAGGAGTGTCAATCAGCTGTCCTCGCTAGACTGCAAGTGCACAGCTGGGTTGGTCTGAGTTATCCAATTCAATTTTTGTACTTGTATTTCCTGTTCTGACAGTTCTAGTTCTGTTTGTTTCTCCCATCTCGTGACTTTTTCTCCTAGGTCTGCCCATTATATATTTCTGTTTTTGGTTAAGCTAACGTGGTAATCGATTAGATTTATAAAGTGCAAAGAACTCCTGGGGCAATGAACAGCTGGCTACGCTGTTCCCTTCTGTGTCCCAGTACAGGTTACGCAATATCAATCTGTTTGCATGATTCTTAAATAATTCTTGCTCATATTCCTTATCAGGTACTGGTGTGTTACAATAATACAGGGTACATTGCAACAGGTGTTGTTTATCAATGTCAAGGGAGGGGAACTTACTGATGGCTACATTCATTAACTCTGGTTAGAGTCCCTGGACCAGTTGTAACCAAGTCCTGGCTGTACCAATAAAACATTTCACCCTCCGATTGCACTACAAAAGTGTTAGTTTGTCGCTCTGCTTCCATACCCTGCATGGTTGGGACTACTGCTATACCAAATAGCTGCATGAGGTCTCTGCCAAAGAGGTTTACTGGGCATTTTGCAGAAACTACAATTTTGCTTCTCTGTGTCAATCCTGAAACTGGATCAGTTATTGCGATGTTACGGGAGAGAGGCTCCCAATACAGCTGTCCATTAGCTGCTTTGACCAGTATGTAATCAGGTGACTCTGTGTTTTCTGGCAGTTTGGAGGGATGTCACACAAAAACAGCACGCCTCGCATGTACAGCATGCCCGGCCCAACCAACTTAGCTCAAACACAAGAAGCCAGCAAAGGAAGTTCCACGTAATTAAATTTTATTGTTCAAAGTCAAACAAGGACTTAATAAAGTCCCACCAGTTGAAAATCAAAACTCTCAGACTAGTTTCAGCTACTGCCTTCTTCAGTGAGAGTCAAAAAAGCCAAAATTACTACCAGCATACAATGGTGTATTTCTAATGCAACCCAGCCAATAGGCATTCTAGGTATGTTCCCAATAGAGAATTATTCACGAGTTGATACTTGGGCAAAATTAAAAAACAAAAAAAATCAAACAGTGTTCATATAATGCATGAATGCCATATAGAAATATAATATATAAACACTGATAATGAATGAGTGAATGTGTGACAATGACAAACTGACAGTTATAATTCTAAATATTTGTAAACAAAAATGTAAACCTGAAGCTGAATACAGTATCAGAAATCATTGTGTGGCAATATAACATAATGTCACATAAGGGTTTGCTATTATAAGATATTCATATTACAGTGATATTTCTCAAAGAAATATAAGATGTTCTAAATAAATACTGCTCCCTTATAGATGATCATTGAGACCAGGAGGAAATAAAGCTCCTAGATGGACAATCCAATATTTTTCTTTATGACTAAGTATATTTTCCCATCCTAACTGATTATGTCTGTTACCAGTAATTTCATCTATAATGGTGAACATGAATTTGGCTGTGGGATGTTTAATGGTGTGTTGATATAGGGCATTCGTCAATTTTTTGGTACGAATGTCACTTCGGTGTTCCCCTATTCTAATTCTCAATGATCTTGAAGTTTTACCCACATAAAAGGTGGAACGATGGCAAGTAGCCAGGTAGATCACCCAACTAGTAGAACAATTCCCAAAGATCCTGACATCATATATCTTGCTAGTATTTGAGCTTGTGAATTGTTTGATCTTATTAACCTGACTGCAAGAAGTGCAATGCCCACAGGGGAAAGTTCCTAGAAGTACATCTCCTGTTATCGTCAATTGTTTAAATTTGGCCCCACCACTTTCCCTCTGTTTGTAGTGTGAAAATAGTGAACCCAAAGTTTTACCTCTCCTGTATGAGATAGGCATCGACCCAGGATACTACGCAGATAATCATTGGCTAACAAAATGTTCCAATTATTATTGATAACATTCCTAACCACCTGATGATTTTTGTCAAAAGTGGTAATGAGCCTAATAGTGTCATCCTTTGGGCTGTTGGCACGGTCCTTATATTGAAGCAGGGTTTGCCTATCCTGTTTATCTGTATGTGTACGGGCGGATGTGATATCAAAGATGGAATATCCCCTATCCAGAAACCTGTTATTTAGGTCCATTTTAGCATGTTCATAGTCTAAAGTGGAAGAGTTAATGCATTTAATTCTGAGATATTGGGATTTGGGGATATTGCGGACGGTGTGGCGTGGATGCATACTAGATGCATGTAACAAAGAATTGAATTGTGGATATTTGCGGTATAACTTGGTATTGAGTGTATGGTCTTCATTTCTATATATAGTAACATCCAAAAAATCAATTTGATATTGATGAGATGTTATAGAAAACTCAATACCCCACAAGTTGCTGTTGAGATACTCCACAAATTCCATGAGATATTCAGAATCCGCACACCACACCATCCAACAATCATCCAGGTATCTCCGCCAAATGTCTATTTCTACCTGATAAATATTGTGTAGGGGGTTGTAAATGAGGCATTCTTCTAAATAGGCCATGAACAAATGGGCATATATGGGGGCAAAAGAGGCCCCCATTGCCGTGCCTTGCAATTGCCAGTAACAGTCCCCTTGGAAATAGAATACATTCTTATTAAGGACATGTTCTGACATACAGATAAGCAAAGTATTAAATCCAGGTGGATACAATTCCACCCTATTTAGCCAATATTGTAAAGCCTATAGCCCTGCCCAGTGTGGTATACTCGTATATAAGGACTTGACATCCAAAGTGCACATAATCCATTCCGGTTCAAGTTGTGTATCTGCAATTATTTTCAAAAATTCAGTAGTATCCTGGATTCTGGCCCTGACATGTTTCAAAAGTGGTTTCAAATATTGGGTGAGGAATGCTGACAATGGTTCAGTAAGTGATCCTATACCAGATACAATGGGTCTACCTGGAGGGTGTGTTATGGATTTGTGAATTTTAGGGAGAAGATATAGGATCTGTTTTGAAGGGTCTTTAACCTTAAGATGTTGAACTGTTTTCATGGTTATAATACCTTCCTCTAAGGCAGAATCTAGGAATGTATCAATCTCCTGCTTGAAGCGATCTGTAGGATCAATGCCCATATGCATACAGCACTTAGAATCAGATAGTTGTCCTAGACCCTCTTGGACATAATAATCCATATTTAGAACCACAACCGCACCCCCTTTGTCAGCCTGAAGTATTGCAATATCATGGTTAGATCTAAGTTCAGAAAGTGCTTCCTTCTCCGCTGGAGTCATATTATCTGGTAAAATATGACATTCAAAATGTGGAAAATGTAAATCTTTCAATACAGCCTGTTGGAATATAGCCACATTTTTGTTCATGGGAGGTTGGAAGGTAGATCTGTGAAAGGTAAAATCAGAAGATCTTTGAGTGTGTGATCTGTCCTGTTCTGAAAAAAATATTTTTAGATTAAGTCTATGACAATAATCCATTATGTCCAATGTAGTCTGGTACTGATCAGAAAAAAAACCCGGAACAAAACCCAATCCTTGTTCAATATTGTGTATTGTTCATCTGTTAATACATGGTCAGATAAGTTAAGAACATTGTCAAAATTCTTAGTTATTGTTCCAGTAGACATTGTATCAATCCTGTCATGGAATCTGTTCCGAAGTGACATTCGTACCAAAAAATTGACGAATGCCCTATATCAACACACCATTAAACATCCCACAGCCAAATTCATGTTCACCATTATAGATAAAATTACTGGTAACAGACATAATCAGTTAGGATGGGAAAATGTACTTAGTCATAAAGAAAAATATTGGATTGTCCATCTAGGAGCTTTATTTCCTCCTGGTCTCAATGATCATCTATAAGGGAGCAGTATTTATTTAGAACATCTTATATTTCTTTGGGAAATATCACTGTAATATGAATATCTTATAATAGCAAACCCTTATGTGACATTATGTTATATTGCCACACAATGATTTCTGATACTGTATTCAGCTTCAGGTTTACATTTTTGTTTACAAATATTTAGAATTATAACTGTCAGTTTGTCATTGTCACACATTCACTCATTCATTATCAGTGTTTATATATTATATTTCTATATGGCATTCATGCATTATATGAACACTGTTTGATTTTTTTGTTTTTTAATTTTGCCTAAGTATCAACTCGTGAATAATTCTCTATTGGGAACATACCTAGAATGCCTATTGGCTGGGTTGCATTAGAAATACACCATTGTATGCTGGTAGTAATTTTGGCTTTTTTGACTCTCACTGAAGAAGGCAGTAGCCGAAACTAGTCTGAGAGTTTTGATTTTCAACTGTTGGGACTTTATTAAGTCCTTGTTTGACAATTTAATTACGTGGAACTTCCTTTGCTGGCCTCTTGTGTTTGAGTTTGGAGGGATGTATCAGGGTTCGTGATGCCCCTGAGTCGCACAAAATTTTGACTTCCCTCCCTTCTACCAACAGTGTAACTTCTGGTTTCGTGTCTGCTAAATAGAGCTCCAAACTCAATAAAGCTAGGTCTAATATTTCATTTTCTTCATTGTCACTAACTTCTCTGTTTAAGTTATAACTCAACCTTATTCCTTGTAAATCTTCTGAGAATTTTCTAAAATTAATCTTTGGATGGGCAATTCCCTCTGTGGCTTTCCGGATATCTTCCAGAGTCCAAGGTCTATACACTAAGATAGTTGGGTCCTGATTGTCTTGACCTGCCTGAGGATTGGGTACTTCTGTAAGTGGGCATATTTCTTCTTCTTCACTTATAGATCGTGAATTTTTAACTATTTGCCATAACTCAATACCTTCTTCTGAGTTACCTGCCTTTGTTCAGGACCTGGTCCCGATGGGATCTCTAATTTTAGTCAGTTTTAGTTTCACAATATCTCCAGTGATCACAGGATGTAGTGGTGGTGGACTAACCTGTTCACTTGCTTCATATTCTGGTAAAGGAGGCGGAGGTGCTGATGCTATTACTAAGTTATTGTCCTCCTTATCTAAAAACATTGTTTTTGAATCTTTGCTCTTTTGTTCCCTACGGTTTACTTCCTCCAGCCACCTGTGTGCCTGAGGAATTCCTAATCGACGTTGCCTTTTTACCTGACCTTTGGAATCATTTTTGAGCTGTTTGATAAGTGAGGATTTTTCTTTTTGCGTCTTCCGTTAACGGCAGGTTTTGGGGTCTTTTTGCGCAATTATTACCCATTTTGTTCTACCATTTGATCGTTACATAACTTTTCTTAATGTGGTACCACGGATTTTGTTATAGTCTCTTCAGAATGACTGCCTACTTATTCTGTTTCTCCTGATCTATGACAAGACAGTAAACTTTTTTGTCCCTGACTTGTAAGAAAAAATACAATCTGACAAAAACAATACACATCTAGGCCCTGATCTAAAACAGAAAACAGAAAAAAGTAGATTCACCTTACCTGAGCCCACGTGATTGATCACCGATTCATGGAGACCCTTCCTTCAGTCACAGATCAGAAAGTGGCTGGCCTCTTTTGAATGACAATTCAGTCGGAGGGCTTTCCATATAAGAAGAACCAATTTGGTTTCTTCCCCGTACGGTTTCACCCACCTGGCTGTCTGATCCGAGGTGAAGAGAGGGTTCCGGTCCGAAGGACCAGTCTGTAAAAGGAAAAAACTTCAAAGACCAATGCACGTTAGGTTCAAGCAAGACGCCCTTTATTACTTGCAGCAAGGAGACAAAGCATGTAGGTACAGGATTTGTCTAGCTATTTTGGTGATCAGTATGTTATTCTTATACAGTTCACTTCATGTCACACAGAAAATGTTATGAAATGTCTCTTGTTATTTTCATGACACTAGCAGAAATGAAATGTCTCTTGTTAAGTTTATAATAGCTGTGCAGATTCATGCAGTGTGAACAGAATACATGTATTAACCCCTTTAAACCTTGAATGCACTAAGCATGCATATTACTATTATATATTTTTCTAACAGCTATAGTCTGTGTGTGTGTGTGTGTGTGTGTGTGTGTGTGTGGGGGGGGGGTTAGCTGTCACAGCACCACATGTAAAAGTATACCAATTCTGACCTAACACTACAGTCTGTGTGTGTGTATGTGAATATGTGTGTATGAGTGTGTGTGTGTGGGGGGTAGCTGTCACAGCACCACTTGTAAAAGTATACCAATTCTGAGCTAACACTACAGTGTGTTTGTATGTGGCAGGGGTTAGCTGTCACAGCACCACATGTAAAAGTAGACCAATTCTGAGCTAATGCTACACGACATATAAAAGTATACCAATTCTGAACTAACACTGCAGTCTGTGTGTGTGTGTGGGGGGGGTTAGCTGTCACAGCACCACATGTAAAAGTATACCAATTCTGAGCTAACACTACAGTGTGTGTGTGTGTGGGGGGGGGGGTTAGCTGTCACAGCACCACATGTAAAAGTATACCAATTCTGAGCTAACACTACAGTGTGTGTGTGTGTGTGTGTGTGTGTGTGTGTGTGTGTGTGTGTGTGTGTGTGTGTGTGTGTGTGTGGGCGGTGGGGGGCAGTTAGCTGTCACAGCACCACATGTAAAAGTATACCAATTCTGAGCTAACACTACTGTGTGTGTGTGTGTGTGTGTGTGTGTGTGTGTGTGTGTGTGTGTGTGTGTGTGTGTGTGTGTGTGGCGGGGGTGGTCAGCTGTCACAGCACCACATGTAAAAGTATACCTATTCTGAGCTAATACTACAGTGTGTGTGTGTGTGTGTAGGGGGGTGTTAGCTGTCATAGCACCACATGTAAAAGTATAGCAACTCTGAGCTAAAACTACAGTGTGTGTGTGTGTGTGGGGGGGGGGGTTAGCTGTCACACCATCACATGTAAAAGTATACCAATTCTGAGCTAACACTACAGTGTGTGTGTGTTTGACTGTTCATAGGTTAGTACTAAGCTAACTGCCCTTGCGAGCCATTTTAAGCTTAGCCAATTATCCCTTGTGAGACACGAACCCTGCACCTTGTGTTTGTAAGACAAACACCTTAACCATTAGGCCACCCTCCCAACAAAGAGGTAATCAACTTTACATAGGTTATTACCAGGCTGCCCTTGTGAGTATTTTTTTTTTAATTCTAGCCAATTATCCCCTGTGAGATTGAAACTCTGCACCTTGTGTTTGCAAGGCAAACACCTTAACAATTGTGTGGAGGGATTACCCGTCACAGCACCACATGTAAAAGTATACCAATTCTGAGCTAACACTACAGTGTGTGTGTGTGTGTTTGTTGGGGGGGGTCGGTTAGCTGTCGCAGCACCACATGTAAAAGTATACAAATTCTGAGCTAACACTACAGTGTGTGTGTGTGGGTGTTTGTGTGTGTGTGTGTGTGTGGGGGGGGGTGGGTAGCTGTCACAGCACCACATGAAAAAGTATACCATTTCTAAGATAACAGCACCTTTAACTTCAGAATGCTTTTTATTGATGCATATTCATTAAGGCCTGGTGGGATATGTGCTGATGTACGAATTTGCCACACTAATTCATTTTCTTCTAATTTTAGTTGCCACGGTCCACCCCTTATTTCACATTGCACCTGTTGCTATACTGTATATTGAAATCTGTGATTTGGATTGTCTACTATGTGTTTATCCAATGCGTTTGTGGTCTCCCTTCTATTAATGCAATATTGATGCTCATAAATCCTTTGTTTAATTTTTCTTTCTGTCTTTCCAATATAGTATGATAGGCAAACTGTCTAATAATTTTATGATTTTTGATGGGCAATTCTACCTTCAAAACACGGGAGTAGCGATGGGGTCACCCTGCGGTGGAAGTTTTGCAAATTGTATAATGGCATATTGGGAAAAAAACATTACTGTTCAATAACACTTTGTTCCAAGAAAATGTTATATAGTATAGCAGGTACCAGGATGACATGTTCCTGATATGGCAGGGAGAAGAAAGACTTATAGAGGCTTTCACAGCAAGCATCAGTACTATGACCAACTTTCTAGAATTCACATATAACATTGAGTTGGACAACATTCATTTCCTTGATAAAAACCTAGCCAAGGATAGAGTCAACCATAGATCCAGGACCACAATTTATAGGAAACCTACGCACTCAAATGCTTTCCTACATTTTTCTAGTAGCCATCCTTATCAGAAAAAAGCTGTTGTAAAGGGACAGCTGGTAAGGGCGGCAAGAATGGTCCCTGATTACTTTGATTATGTAAAAGAATGTGAATTATTGAAAGCAATGTTCATCAAAAGGGGCTACCCAGAAGTGTTTGTGGAAGAAATTATCTAGGAGGTCAATACTAAAATGACTTCAGGGCATTTTAGACCATTATTACAAAATGGTTATGACTATAACCCAGTGATAATACCGGACCAACAAAGCACAAGCATAGGGGTTTCAGCCCAAAACTTGGGCTTGAATTTTTTATTTACCTATTCTCTACATTATAAGAGAATAAGAGATATTTTTAACACAAACTGGGCAATTATCCTGGAAGACAGTAGTCTGAATAAAATCTTGGGTGATAAGCCTGGATTCACATACAGAAGGGGGCCGAATTTAAAATGTTCGCTAGAAAAGAAAAAGAAACAAAGTAAGATCGCGGGAATGAATAAGTGTGGAACATGTCAGCAATGCAAATTCATTAAACTGGGAAACAAAGTGAGGATAAGAGATATGACCTACTTAATTAATGGTAGATTTAATTGTGAATATGAAGGGGTGGTGTATTCAGCGTGCTGCGAAGTTTAAGGGGTGGACCGTGGCAACTAAAATTAGAAGAAAATGAATTAATGTGGCAAATTTGTACATCAACTCATATCGCACCAGGCCTTAATGAATATGCATCAATAAAAAGCATTTTGAAGTTAAAGGCACTTTTTAGGTAGAATGGTGGTGAACTATAAAATTCATATAAATTATAGTAATAAATAGAAGGGTCAAAAAAAAAAAATATATATATATACATGCATATATGTTTTATATATATATATATATATATATATATATATATATATATATATGTATATATAGATATACACATATGTACACTAGTAAAGTTTTAAACAGAAGGAATTTTGGTAAGATATAAATGTGAATTTAATATAAGATGCTAAATAGGGGTAAGCATATAGACATACGCATAAGGTAGGGCATATAACCATTTTAAAGTATATTTACACAATAACGAATTTTAGGATTTTGAACAAAGTCCGTGTATTATTAGTACTATTATTATTTTTAAATTTTAGCATAAGCATTAGGCATATGTGTATTGTATTTAATGAGGTTTTTAATAATAAGTAAAAAGCAATGTTTAAGGTTGGACAATGTGCAACTACGTGTCATTATGAGTTTTGATGCCAAGGCTGTTGGTTAAATTTATTATGTTTGAATATCAGTATTTAATAGATTCGCTTAGATAGTGTATTTTTTGTATTTACATAAGCACGAATTAATGTTACACTGCAAGTTTTTAAATAAAGTAAAAACAGATAAAGTAGTTCAATTAAGAAAGATAATTGTATAATTAATTAATGAATGTACGTCTATATAAGGACGCTATGTTAAAGTTTTATTTTGTCTGATGAAGGTAGGGCACTGACCCCATCGAAAGCGCTCATATTAAATTGGAATTTTTAACATTTAATAGACTTCTGAGTAACCTTTCTTGGCTTCACTTGCTTTTTGTGTCTTTTTCTCTGGTTTTTACTTTTGTATTTTGGTACGGGCTGGTTAGCTGTCACAGCACAGCATGTAAAAGTATACCAATTCTGAGCTAACACTACAGTGTGTGTGTGTGTGGGGGGGGGGAGGTTAGCTCTCACAGCACCACATGTAAAAGTATACCAATTCTGAGCTAGCACTACTGTGTGTGTTGGAGGGTTGGCTGTCACAGCACCACATGTAAAAGTATACCAATTCTGAGCCAACACTACAGTGTGTGTATGTGTGTGCGTGTGTGTGTGTGTGTGTGGGGGGGGTTAGCTGTCATAGCATCACATGTAAAAGTATATCAATTGTGAGCTACCACTACAGTGTGTGTGTGTGTATGTGTGTGTGGGGGGTTAGCTATCACAGGACCACATGTAAAAGTTTTTTAAAAACCAATTCACAGCACCACTGAAGTG
>NC_056741.1:748035584-748073211 GCF_019279795.1 Protopterus annectens
AGCCTTCATGGCCCCGAAGGTGCATGTACTGGGGGCTGAGCAGGAGGGGCAGGCTGACCCTCTAATTGCACCATATGGCTCTAAAGCTGGCATAGCAGATCTCCAAACTCCCTTTGGAGCTCATTATGCACCAAACCTTAGACCTGGCTTTGGGTGACAGGATCCTGTCTGCGCCCAATCCCAGGGGGGATAAGCCCCATCCCCTGAGGTGGTTCCACCCAAAGGTGGTGCAGGACCAGCGGAGGAGGAGGTCCTGGGGTGGGTCCCAGACATGCTGGGGCCTGGTGCCACTGCTAAATGAGGTGGGAGAGGTAGGTCCTCTGGGACCAGCCTTCCCAAACGTGCTATGGTGTTACAGTTTTAGAACATATGTGGGTTAGTAATAGTCAACACAAACCAGGATTAGTTATAACAGCATGCATAGATATTCCCATTAACCCAAAATGACAGCTTTGGAACAGTTGCATAGCAAACAGAACACATGCATATATGGAACCACAGTGGCCATTACAACTGCATGCAGGTTACGTTGATAGCAACAGGCTACTAATGATAGTATTTAAACATGGAACATTAATAGAAACACATTTCAGTATTTTTTGAGCAATAAGACATATGTCCCAACAGTAGGTTTGGTGTAAACATACCCATTGATTTTATGTGTTTAGATTATTGTTGCAGATATGGTGGAGGGGGGGGGAGATGTCAATTAGCACCTTGTATATCCTTGCAGTACTCACAACTTTAATGATCATTGTTCTAATCGTTACTCTACAGGTATTATTACAATACTCTATGACCTTGGTTTGGGTAGTGGTATGTTTGTACACAAGTGTATACTTCAGCTGTCTTATAGCTAAATTCTACTTCTCTTACCTGGTAGACCTGTGGAGGGAATGTTTGTTAACACTACCTGACTGTTTATACACATATTTCCAGATTCCTAGTTAAAAATATACACATACCTCTCAATCTCTTAATGCACAAACTCTGGACAAAGCTTGACAACATGAGGATACAAATAGGGACATATTTTGAAAATTGCTCTTATAAACTTAGAGAGTTGCTAGAGTAACAGGATTTGTTTTAATATACATTTTCTGAAGGATTAGAAGTCTGAAACGCAAATGTATGTCATTATTTAGTGACTACAGTTCTGAGATCATTCCAGTGATTTGCCAGGGAGAAAGAGGAACAGGCCAAAAACATGAGCCAATTATCTGGACATTCTGTGAAAATCTGTACAGTTGAGAGGTATGATTATGCATACAGCTTACTACCACTCCCAGGATTCGAACCATGGCTGTGTGTGCTAAAAATGCAACAATTTGTGTTTCATCAGAGTGAGCTATTTAGAAACTGCTGTCTGTTCCTTCAGTGTTTTCTAAGTCTTTCTTGGTTGTATAATCTGACCTTGTACTTACAACAGTCTTTACAGACATTCCTAGACATATTTTTGATGTAGCACTGCGGTGGTGGTGCTGTGGTAGCATTGTCGCCTCACAGTTAGACGTTGCCCATTCGATTCTCAGTTAGAGCGTCTTCTGTGTAGCGACATGTGTGAATGGGCGTTCCTTCATTGAAGGTTGTGTGTTAGGCCCAGCAAGCCAGCACGTAAGACTCTACTGCCAATCATTAGCTGACCGGAGTTCCGCTGTGGTGACCCCTAACCGGGAAAAGCCGAAAGACACAAACAAAGTGTGGGTAACAGTGGTTAACACAACATTACTATTCAGAGAATGCAACACTAAATGCTATACAATACCAGAGTAAACACAACCAGTCCAGGATTTAGAACTTTATTGCCAGGCAGTTACGGTTTTATTTAAATATCACCTATATGAGACTATTACTGTCATATTTGTCTGGTTTATTCAGTACAACCCATACACAGTTTTTATACTGCCAAGTTACTTTCTACTACTTTATATTTATTTGGTATGACTACTACAAGCAGGATTATTACTCACCAGCCTCACGACGCAGCCTTTGCAACTTACTGGCATGGGCTTCCTGATTCACAGCCCACTCAGATGCAGCTGTAAAGGGAATAAAGAAATATTTAGGCATACCTATCCATCACATACACAGGCTGGACTTTGGTAAACAGTTATTGATATGAATACTTACACACTACTGGGACTCACCCCTTTGCCTTGCTTCTTGGACACACTCATCCAAGAGCTCCGTCTTCCTCCGCCTCAAGTCGGCATAGTGGTTCTGGACCTGCTCACCAGTCCAAGGGATATCAGTGGCATTGGTGAGATCACGGCCGAGATGGCTTTATATTGGGAGCCCTGGTACTGGCCCTGCAGCTGTCTCTTATGTTTTTTTACCAGGAGTCTTACCATGAACTTGGACTCCTGTATGCCGCAGCGCTGCGCCCAGAAGCGCATGCCCTCACCAACACCTGCCATACTGCCTACAGTGGGAAGCTGCAACCCGTTATGAGCTGTATTCTCACCTGCGGGGTTTAAATATGGCCGATTTCTTGCCCTTTGCCATGATTGGACAGTTTTGAATATGCTGAGTTAAGCTAAGCTATGGGCAAACCTGCTTAGCTAAGGTTGGCAGTGCTTTAAGGTGCAGGTTCAACACTGCTTACCAATGGGCAAATCCACTTAGCTGGGCTACTCATTGCTTAGCAGTCATATTTACACAATGCTTACACCTGGAAAGCAGAGCTGTGCAATGCTTAGCATTGCTTATTTTTTTATTTTATAGGGTATCTGTTGTATGGGATTGATTTATCATTCATTACATATTATTAATTTGTTTACTGTCCCTGACATCCCCTCAATGTGCTTTCATTGCCTTTATTCATGTGTAACTATACTGTTTGGGGCACTTGTGTTTATATGGGGGGGGGGGTTCACAACTTTATTAAACTGACACCTCACATCTGGACCTACTACAGTACTCTGGTTAACAAATATATGTTATTTAGTAGCTAATTATAAAAAAGGAATGTTTATGTACTGCTTTCACATGTAAAATGCAAATTGGGTACAGTGGGGATCGAACCAGGAATGGCTGCTTGCAAAGGATACTCTCTAACCACTACACTATTGCAGTACTGCTTATGTTGGATGTCTCTTGCTATTTAATTATTTATTATGTTTATTATTTATTTTATATGCAATGGGCACACACACTCAGCTACGCTTAAACTTTATTGCATGTATAAAAAAATGTATTTGTTGTGTTTTATTATTTTTACCCTTCAGAATATCCATGCTAATGCTGAACCTATTATTCTATCAACTTTCTGCTTTGACCCTTGTGGCTTTGTCCACATTCCTTACTCTGACGGGTTGGGAGGTGTGCACTATGTGCTTATACTACATGTGTTATTCTATCAACTTTTGCCTTGGTAGGGATGATTGTCCATTATGGCTTTGACCAGATTTCTTACCCTGATGGGTTAGGGGTGTTACGAGTGTTCTCGCTCATTTTAAATTGCCGAATGGCAATTCTGGTGTGCAGGGGGCATGTGTATTGTGAGAGCACTGCTCTTAGGCACACCCCCTGCACTCGTACACAGAACGGTGTCCATTTAGCAGCAAAGCAGCGCACCTTCATAAATATGCATGGCGAGCTACCGTGCTGTATGGGAACGGTCCCTGCCATGCGGAAGCAGCAGCATTAGTGCTTTTAGAAGATGAAGATAATGAGGAAAATAATTAGGAGTTAGTAAACTTTAATCTAACGTACATCACCTTTAAAAAAGTGCAATGAAAAAAATGATACCTTAACTCATTCAATCCAGTGGAGCTCAGGAAGTTTGCACTTAACTTCTAATGGGCAGAGCCTAAGCCTTTTGACAGAATCAAATTATGTCCTCACATTTCAAACAAATTTTCATATCTCTGGAACCATAGGGATTATGAAAAGTAAATGTGGCAAACCCTTCAGCACAATCTATTTTTATAGTGGTAGTATTCTTTAGGTTCTAGATCTTAAACCACATTTTGTAAGTCACATTAAACCATACGTTTGTAATATTTTGTAAACAACTTACAATATCTTAGCAACCACTCAAATTACAGACATACTGTTAGCACTTTATTCATCTGGCTGAGAGTTTTCATATGAGGCTATGAAGTTCTGTCTGTGTTACTTGGTTGCTGAGATATTTAGAAGAAATTGAAAATGATATCTCTGCAAGTTAATATCATAAAAACAATGTTACTATCTATACCTGCACTAGACAGAGGTCAAATATTAATGCAGTTGAGTTTGTCATTGTGTAAGCTTTAAGATGAAATCTTTTAAAACCTTGTACATAGCATGGTTTTGGAATTATTGATGCAAACATGAACAAGCAATATTTGATGCCTGGCGGCATCAGTAGGAGTTAACTGCAGATGCACCTGTAGGCGTCACTCAGATGTAATGAGTTAAGTAAGGCAAAGGAAAACATTATACATTTAGGAAAATTTGGGAAAAGGAGACAGTAAGTATGCCCTAACAACATCTTTCTCCTGTTTTGGGTTAAAACGACCTATATAAAGTGAATAAAGAGAAGGAAGACATTCTGTATCAGTTACTAGTACCAAGACTTTATATGCCTCTAGTAATGAAGCTAGTTCACATCCATATCCTACCAGGCCACTTGTGAATGAGTAAGACGTTTAACTAGATTTCACTGCCCTGGTATAATAAAAGAAATAGAACACTTCGATGCTTCTTCTCCAGAATGTCAGAAAACTGGACACCATCTTGGATACTATAGTCCTTTTATCGTAATGCTTATCATAGATGTACAAATTGAATTCAGTGCTGTAAACATCACATGATCATTAGTAAAATCTAGCAATGTGTACCAATATACACTAGTTATAATAGACTATACATTCAAACTCCCAGTGGCAGTGTCATTATGCAAAAATAATGCAGAGTAGGTACCACTAAATCGATATTAATTGACAAAGGCATCCCACTTATGTAATGAATCTTGCACAGATATGTAGCAGCTTTAAAGTTAAGCCCTTATATTGTAATTATCAGTTATACTGATGAAAGACTTCAAAGTAAATGGGGAAAATTTGGGTCCAGTTACTACCCTACTCTACTTACTATTTTCAGTCAGACTGGTAGCAACTGTTTTTACTTCTGTTGAGTTTCTGCATGGCAAACATCTCAGAGGGCTACTTGATGTTGCCAAAGAAACACAAGGAGAAAGGGAGACACCATTCAAAAATGTGATTGACAATTATGTTAGTATATAGGCTAGATTAAAGTTAGGAATGCCCATAGTAAGAGAGCACATGCAGAGTACCCAGGAGATGCAAAAAATGAGGCTATAATAAGAATGTGCAACTCAGGGAATTTAACAATTGAGATAAGGTACTAGTGTTTGTGCTCTCTAAAGAAAATACATTTCTGTCTAAATTGTGTGGATCATCTATGGCACTAGAGATAAAAAAGTGAATTATAAAGTTAGGCAGCTAGGAGAATAAAGCCACATCAAATTTATCTCATTAATGTGCTGAAGCCATGGATTAGATGGAGAACAATGCACAGGGTTTACAGTTTGATGTTCCTTCAGGAAAATAAAAAGAGAAAGAGGGAGAGACTCTCTATCTGGGGTCCAAAAGGGAAGAATCATTGTTAAAATTATAGAAACAGAAGTAAAAGAATGTCTCTTATAAAGAAGTGTTTTCAGAGATATCTTGGAGAACTGGTACAGCAAAATGGAAGTTAGATTAAGACCTTATAGAATACCAGAATCATTAAAAACAATTTGTAAAAGAAGTTTTTAAAAATGTTTAAATTCGGTGTCATTGAGGAATCAGAGTGGCTATAGCAGTCAGGTCATGCTAGTATCATGGAAGTATCAGATTTTATAAAGACTTTAAGAAACTAAATAAGCAGTTTGGTAGTTAGTGCAGAGGATTAAGGCTATGAGCTGTTAATAAGCTGCTTCCTGTGGTCCAGGGTTTGATTCCTTTAGTTTCCATTTGCCTCTTTGTGACGTTGAGCAAGTCAGTCAATTTGGCCGTCCTTAGGGACAATTAGGCTAGGCTTCTCAGTGGTCTGCTGGAATGCATGCCTTTTAATTACCTATGAACTAAGGCCTGTGGGCACATCATGCAGAATGTATCTGAATAATAAGCTGACCCATTATTGAGGAGTTGGTAGAAAACTTAGGTAAAACTAAATATCTGACAATACTGGACCTGATAAAAGGATACAGACAGATACCTCTCATCCCCTCTACTAAAGAGGAAGAAGAAAATGGTTTTGTAACCCCTGATGGCCTATTCCAGTACCCAGTCTTACCATTTAGCTTTCATGGAGTCCCAGCTACATTTCAGAGGCTAATGGATAAAACGGTAAAGCCTCACTCCTGTTATGCTGCTGCATACCTGGGTGATATGGTCATTCATTCAGAAGATTTGGAGTTCCATTTACTTAAGGTTAAGGCTGTGCTGGAATCCATAAGGCAGACATACTTAATTGTAAATACTAAGAAGAGTAAACTGGATACAGTGATGGCTAAATACTTAGAATAACTTATAGAAAAAATGGTGGTAAGACTGCGACTGGGAAAGATAGAGGCCTTAAAAATTATTTGTGCCCACTACAAAGAAACAGGTGAAGGCTCTTCTTCGACTAACTGAATACTATAGGAAGTCAATGCCCAATTCTGTGACCATTGCTCATCAGTTGAAGAGCTCACAAAGGAGAACAATCCCATTAAGGTACAAAATAGTCCTTTGAGGCAGGCAGAACTTTTAATGGGTTAAAAACAATCCTGTGTTCTGAACCTGTACTAATAATCCCCAATTTTACGAGAGAGTTTACCTTGAATAATGATGTCAGAGGTATGTTTTCAAGCAGTGCTAACAAAGAATATTCAATGGAAGGAACACGTTATATGCTACATCAGTAGTAAGCTGAGCAATGCAGACAGGTCCTCTGATATTAAAAGAGAGTCTCCCGGATTCAGCAAGCTCTGCAAGGAGTGCAAGAATAGTGCAAGAGCTGCTGTACACAATATGGCCGACGAGTGATCCAGGAACAAGCTCCCAGGATGTGCATGAGCGCTTCTACCACTATTCCTGCACGGACACCACTGCTATATGCTAATTGCCCCATTTGCTGGTGAAAACCATGCAAATGAGGTGAATTAGCGATCCAGGAAGCAGACAGGCATCTGTGCAGGAATGGTGTAACCTGCAGAAATATATTCAGTTACAAACCGAATACATTTCTGCAAATTACAAAACGGAGGCATGACAGCTCCAAAGAAACCATGTATTCAATGTAGTAGGCATGCCAATGGCCAAATGTATGGCCATTGGCATGAAAAATGGTTGCAAAATTAGAAAAAAATAACATTTTTTGGCTGATTTTGGCTGTTTAAGCGTAGGGCAGCAGTGCTTAAATGGGATTGGCCCAAAAATGAGAAAAAAGTTGGAAATAAGCTTTTAAACACAAATTAGCATTTTGTCATAATAGTCAATGGCATGCATAAAACAACAATACCAGGGAATAGTGGTTGCTAAGGGGAAAGGCTGAGTGTGAGTGTAGTAACTATGAATTAGCATTCTGTTTTATGCAAATGAGGGAATTGATACTGAATCACAGATTTCCTCTCAGTTTTAGCTTGCACCCAACCATGTAGGTGCAGCATCACCATTGTATAAGAGGTAGATGACCTCATAAGGGGGGAGTGTCATGCATGCTGTAAGCTTACTGGAGCTCTGTGGCCTGTGTTTGCCCTTAGCTAAGCACAGCTAAGGAAGGGGGTATGTCTGAGGCTGCCTAGCAGTATTTACATTGCCTAAATGGGTGTGCGCACCGCGCACTGGGTTTTAAACAAACAAAAAAAACAGGAAATAGCAGCTCTGTTCACATCTGAGAACTGGGTAGGCTCGCCATGCCTTGGGGCTTAAACAGGAATGCAATGGGAAGGGAAAACAGCAGTAGAAAGGCAATCAAGGAGAACTAGCAAGGCTGGCAGGTGAAATGTATCAGAATCAGCCAATTACACATGAAACAGCCTAGCACACTACTATAAACTATGCAAACACCTTCCAGTCTGTTGTTTCCCACAAACTCTACACCACCGGTGTACACAGACAGGGAAATTTTACCTGGGAAAGCTAACAAAATATTAGGGGCTGATGTTACTCTCATACATCAATATGTGCAAGAGGCTGAGGGTGGTGAGGATGTGAATGCTGATGATCAACCCACAGTGAGGAGAAGGAGAAGAGTGTACAGACCCAGGGCAACCTACCAGGGGCAACATGAGCTGGAGACAGTGGAACACTATAGGGTGGACAGGGACATTTTACAGCAAATTGTTGAGCTGTGCCGGCCATGCTTCACACAGAGAACCAACAGAGGGGAACCCATCCCAGTGGATACCAAGGTATGTGTAGGCTTAAGAATACTAGCCACAGATACCTTCCAAAGGGCAACTGGGGATATTGTGGGGAACTCACAGGCATCAGTATCCAGGATACTCCACCAGTTCCTGGATGCCATGTCAGCACATGCTGGTGAGCACATATATTTCCTCAACACCCATGTGGCTTTGACAAGCAATATGCGTCTCTTCCACCAAATAGCAGAATACCCTGAAGTGGTGTGTGCTATAGCCTGCACGCACATGCACATCAAAGCACCACCCAGCGAGCGGGGTAGGGTCTACATAAACTGCAAGGGCTTCCATTCCATCAACTGCCAGGTCATGTGTGATGCCCAGGGCATTATCTTGAATATGTGTGCTGGCAGCCCTGGAAGTTATCATGACTCCCACATCTGGCATATGACACAGCTGTAACAGTCATTTGCCAGTGGGGAGATCCCATATGACCACCTAGTGGGGGATGCTGGTTACACACTGGAGCCGTGGCTGATGACACCCATCAGAAATGCACACACACCCGAACAAGAACTCCATAATGAGGCGCACGCACAAACCAGAATCATAATAGAACATGTGTTTGGGATGCTCAAGTCACGGTTCTGCTGCCTGAACATATACAGTGGAGCCTTGCAGTACTCTCCAGCTACATGTACACAAATGTTCATAGTATGTCCCATGCTACACAGTATGATACTACAGAAACAGCTCCAGCAGGAACAGCACGGGGCAAGGCCACACTGCCACCCACCATTGCCAAGGCCATCACAGGCAGAGAGGGACTCAGAGGAGGAACAACCTGAGCCTGCCCATGCAGGCAGAAGAAGGTGTGCCCAGTGTGCCCAGGCTTTGACAAAGAAGCAATGCATAGCACATACACTGACATGGGAGGGACCCAGGGAATGACACCTCTCTCTGACTTGCACATACAGTAAAAGGGATGCTGAACATGACACTGCCTGTGCTTTACCATGTACAGGGAGTGTACTATGTGCATCTGACATAGTCAGCCCTCCAGCACCGTCCTCAATACTGGCACAGCCACAAGGTAAGTCACTCTTCCTATCAATCGCTGAATGGAGTAGTATGTTCTGATAGTTATATATATGGTGTGAATGTGAGCATGCAAGGCAATCGGGTGGCTGAAAGGGATGGCAGCAGATAGTGGACACCTATATGGGCAGCATGAAATCCCGAACAAATACTGGTTTCAAACACGTAGGCAGTACAAGACAAGGTGACAAATCCCACTGCAGCACATGTAGTGGCCCAAATGTGTGTCCATAGGACACACACATGCATGTCAGTGAGGCACACATACCCACCACCAGCCTCAGCCAGCAGGACAGGTGTAGATGACCATAAAGAAAGGCTGGGCTAAGGCCTCCAATTGATGGCAGTGGTTAACAGACCCCCTCCAGACCTACACAGACAGACTACAACAGGTCTAGCAGTTGTATGTTATTTCTGAAGGGTAAGAAGTCTGAAACTGAAATGTAGGCCAATAAAACCTAAGATTTGTACTCTACTGATATGCCTCCAGTCAGCATGATAGGTCAGAATACAAAATTAAATGGAAGCCAACACAGTACCTGAAATACCAGTACAGTCATAGCAAATGTTTAAAGTCATCAGATGTGCCCCCCCCCCCAATCCTATGTAGAAATGCAGTAACATGTACGTGTGTGTTTAATAACAGTGGAGCACAGATTACTTGAGCTGGCCCACTCTACAGGATAGATTGTTGCATGTGTACAATATGCAGGGTTCCATGTGTTAGGTTGTTGTGTTTGCAATATTGTCTGGAAGTGGTCAGCATATAGGCATGGCGGGTTGTGTCTCAGTGGCCTATGGCCAGTACTGTTGATGACAGGGCCATGTTCCAACAACTGCACTGCCAACCACAATGCTTCTCAGCAATACTATGTCAGCAGTCACCCGTACTCACTGTCCAGATGTCAGTATCTGTCACCACCTGAAAGATGAACATGCCATGAATGTGGACCCAGACATACACACAGTACACAGGTGGAAATACCCTAGACAGAGTACATAAAATGTAACTGTCAACTGCACACAGCTTTGGAATTGTACATACAGGTTAGCAGTACATTAGTTGTCTGTGTAGTATGGAATACTGATGTAGTCTGGCCAATCACTGGCAGACCATAAAAGGCACAGTTATGAAGTAATGAGGGACTGCCTATATCCCTGCACAAGGCAGCATAAGGGGAATGTCCCATGTATATCTGTGGGTAAGCTGCAAGAAGCTTCCATATCACACATGCACTCAGCTCACCCCACCATCAGCCACAGGTTTATGACAGGTCATATCCTATTCCTTACTGTTGGGAATGAGTACAGTATGACTCCCACTTCTGTATGGGAATACCCATAGAATTCAGCATGCTGAAGAGGTGTCCCATGCAGTTGTGTCCCTAGCTGTAAGCAGCACCCTGCCAGATCAATGGATTAATATGGACAGGAACTATTGTCATTAACACCTTGCACACATACCCTGTCACCCCTGGGGAATCCACTGGCTCGCAACCTTGGAATGTAGGAGTGACAGAATGCACTGGCCTGCAACAGATGGCCTGCATCACAACCAAATGGCCTACAGTTCTCTGTCAAAGGTTTATGCCTCACCCATAGTGCCAATGTATGTTATCCCATGGGGTCCCAACTAAAAACATAACACAGTCAACAGAACACAACTGCAAGGCCATGTTGACAAATCCCAGTAGCATGCCCACTATGTCCTACTGCATGAACTGTGGACCAACCCCTAAATACCGCTGAGATGAAGGGACAACTATAGGGATACTTCTCAGATATCGCTCGCATAATGTTAGGAAGAGAGGATAGAATAACAGAGTGGGGGATGTAGAAGTATGGACGCCATGGAGTGTGTGATGTCTGAAACTCTGACATGTGCCCATACTATGCCTGCTTGCAAACCCAGTAATGAGTGGCTACAAACATGCTTGTAAACCACAATGTGAAGGGGAACTGACCAGTTATTTGAGCCCTGCCTCTGGCTAACTGGGTGAATCTGTACAGCTGAGAGGTATGGCCACAGTAGGATATGGCCATTCTGTTACGTCGATATATGTACAAGAATGGGATCCTCAGGCACCATAGTACCAAGGTGCTGGACCATTTACACAGACCCATCAGCAAGTGTCTGCAGCTACCCATCCAGAATGGCACGAGTGTGCAAGAATATGTAGGCTGCAGACCACAATACTGGACACAGCTTCATTCATCTTGTATTTCCCAGGAAATAACTATGAGCAAATAAGTATACCTGTCAGTAGCTGATGACATAATATATTACAGTATAAAACACTACATATGTCTGAATATCTCTGCTAACACCAACCATGTAACACAAGCAGCACAGACAGCAACAGTTACAGTGTCAAAGGAAAAATATACTTTAAAAATGATCAAAACACGGTAGGTTCAGGTTAAGGCACTTTAATCTTGCAGCAAGGAGACAAAAACGTGCTATTACAGAGTTTGTCTAACTAGAAACAGGAAATACTTTCATTTTTATACACTTTCTAATAAGACATTGCCTACCAAGCTGATGTAGCAAATTACCAGTCTTTTCATCATCACTTGTTGACCATCAGTCCCATGAATTTCTGCTGATTTAACAATTTTTGTGAGAAACTTCCTAAGGAAAACAATGTGGCCTTGGTTACCACCGGTTAGATACATGTTATGTTACCATTCAAGGTACTATGGCTAATTCAAGCACAAAGCTAGCAGTTCATTTCTCTAATAATCCTTTGTCTACATTATCTCTAAGCTTCTGCAGCTGTACATGTTCTCATACTTCAAACAGAGCTGATTGTTTAAAATCATTACATTTACAGAATATAGCATTGTTCATTCATTCGTTCCTGACCTAGCAGATAAGCACCTGCTTCTCAAGTACATTTCCAAAAGGCATAAACATGAATATTGCTGTGCTAGCAATTACTAGGTCAGAGGGCATCTTGCAAGTTTCAGAAAGCACACTGCAGTTTCAAAAAGCATCTTTTTCAGTTCTCATATGAAACTCAATTTATATATAAAACAGTGCATATAAAATAGAAAGAAAAACGTGTTAACTCAACTACTAATTAGCATTAAGCATACACACATTAATACATATTTTTCTAACATTTCCCCTCTGTTAATACTTTTTAATTCTATTTTCAAAAAGAATAAACAGTTTGCTTCTTTTCCTAACCTCTTCCAATCAGGATTTGCAGTTAAGAAAGTCATTCAATTTAAACTTTATGAAAGTGTTTCACATTCTAGCAGCTCTTCAAATTCGGTACTCTGATACATAGTCTCAGAAACTGATATGTCTATAAATTCTTTGATTAATTTCTTCATGCAGGGGATTCCACAACAAACACAAACTCCTATTAGGAGTAATCCCACCCCAATGGCAATCAAAATGGTCATTAGGATGGAACCCCACCCCCCAAACAAATTCTGGAAAAAGTCCGTCAGAGGGTTTGGACCTGGTTTGGTCATGGCCAACACTTGCTGAATTACCTCAAGATGGTCATTAATCTCGTGCTGATGATCTGGAATAAACGCACAGCATTCTTCTTTGATTAAAGCACACGTCCCACCCCTCGCCACTAGGGTGAAGTCAAGAGCCATTCGGTTCTGGAGCACTACAGTTCTCATTGCATTCAGTTCATCAGTTATCAGTTATCAGTTCAAGAGCAGAAAAAGTTGCATTACTCATCACTTTGAGAAGTTTAGACAGTTTTTGCAGCTCCCAAATTGATTTAACTGCGCCATATGCAGGTAATATACCTGCCCACGATATGACAGCGTCACTCAAGTCCATGTGCGTAAGTTTGGTTCCCACACTATGATGGTCTTTCCAGCCCACCTTGATCTGTCCCACTGGATTCTCAGGTTTTTTAACAGTCTTTTGGGTTACATCTTGGGTATTTCGAATATTTCCCTGAGGCAAGACTGCAGTGTGTCGTATGGCCGGGACCAGGTATCCCAAAAAACAACTGCCGGACCAGTTCTCAGGTAACCATTTATATGCTTTTTTACCACACACAAAATAACAGTCCTCTACTTTAGTAGTTACTTTGTTACGAAATGACTGCCCTGCATGAAACATTTTCCTATCTATTACAGATAACTGTTTAAAAAGTACAGGGTTACGTTGTACCTGGTCAAGAGTCTTATGCATAGATTTAAGAAATGAGTTATAATCTGTACTACAAGTTCCACCTAAATCGTTTGCTTTTGTATAACATTTATATTGTACGGTCACATTACACTTGCTCCAACCCACTTGAATGGTATCATTCTTGTAAAAACATACAATTCCCTTTTGTGTCACAGGAAAATACAGTGCTACCTTATCATATGCTTTAATAGCTACTGTGTCAAAAACTAGATTTTCCCAGGTCTCATTGACTCCTAGGGGGATAGCAGTCATTAATAACCCCCTGTATTTTGTTGGTATGGCCGTGCAGACCCAGCAGTTCGAAACATTAAAAGTCTCAGCATACACACGTGTAATCGCCTGATAAGTGTTAAAGTTCGGATGCCCGTCTATGTTTGGCCCATCACTTTTAATCAGTTCAACTTTTGTGGCAGGAAAAAGGAAAGGCCACAACAAAAAGAACAATGTTATTAGCATAGCTATCAAAATAATCATACAAGTTTTCTGAGGTTGTTCAATGTCTCTGTTCACTCTATATCTGGCCATTTTGATCTCGTTGTACAACAGTAACAAGGTTTTTGTCCAGTTCAAAGTTCTTAACCAGTTTACAGTGTGTCAGATGAATCCAGGATGCTCGCTCTGTGATCTTCACTGCAGTGGGTGTCGACAGTAGTGCCTGGTACGGCCCTTCCCACTTCGGAGAACTCCAGTTCTTTTTCTTCACGATCTTCACCCAGACCCAGGTGCCTGGGGCTACTGCTGCTTCCGATTTCGGTTGCTCTTTATCTGAAACAGAATTTAACTGCAAAAGTTTGTTATTCAAAAATCACCTCATATACCCTGCAAGTGAACTGTCAGCGTCCTGCTCTGCAGACATGAGAGGTTTCCACTGAGGTGTATAATATGCCCTCCCAAACAAAATTTCAAAAGGAGTCAATCCCTTTGAATTTGGAACAGTTCTCATGCTCAACAGTGCTAGAGGTAAACAGTGCACCCAGTTCTTTTGTGTCTCACTAATCAATTTTCTAAGCTTATTCTTCAACACCCCATTGTGCCTCTCCACTAATCCTGCAGATTGGGGGTGATACGCACAGTGGTTTTTCAACAATATCCCGAAATAGCGACTAAGTTGTTGTATTGTTTGATTTACAAAATGTGTACCATTGTCACTATAAATCTTTTCTGGTATGCCAAATCTAGGTATAATTTCTTTAACAAGGACCTTTGCAATAGTAGCTGCATCTGGATTTTTAGTTGGAAAAGCTTCCACCCATTTAGAAAACATATCTATAATGACAAGACAGTACTTTTTATTTTCGCATTTGTTCAGTTCTATAAAATCCATACAAATAGTATGAAACGGATACGGTGGTGTAGGGAAACTCCCTTGCTTAGGCTTTAATGCCCCTTGTGCATGATGCTTGTTACAAACATGGCATGCTGCACAAAAATGTTTTGTATAATTAGTAAATCCATACGTCGTAAACACTCGATTCACTAGCTGTACCATCCCCCCTGTTGAGACATGGCTCTGCCCATGGCTCAACAAATTCTATCCTGTTGCTTGGTATGAGCTACACATTTGCAAATAGCTACTTTTTGAGGTAACTGAATAGAGTCTAACAAATCTAAAATAAATTGCACATGGTTAATTGGTTTATCAGTAGATGTTATCATTCCTCTATTTTTCCACTGCTGTGCAAAAACATGTACAGTAGGAAAAAGCATACTGGCTGTCAGTAAAAATATTCACTTTCTTACCTTCTGCTAAGGTACATGCCCTTGTCAAGGCAATCAATTCTGCTGCTTGTGCAGATAAGTTGTGCGGTAAAGACTTTGCTTCTAAAATCTCGGTATCAGAAACTACTGCATACCCCACTAGATTCTGTCCTGTAGGACCCCTCCTGCACGAGCCATCTACATAGTATGTCACCTCAGCCATCATCCAAGGGAACATCTGTAAGGTCTTGTCTAGGTAGTGTCTTTTGCTCAATCTCCTGCAGGCAGCAGTGAGGTTTGCCATCTGCAGGGGTTGGGAGCAAGGTTGACGGATTCAAAGTTGTGCATCGTTCAATTGTCATACGAGGTTGGCTTAACAGTATAGTCATACAGGAAAGATGTCTAGCAGGAGAAAGATATGCTACTTTTTCTTGCAGTAAAATGATTGCGACTGCATGAGGCACTCTCAATGTGAGAGGGTGGAACAACACTACTGAGGCTGAAGCCTGTACTGCCATTGCAGCTGCAACTACTGCTTGTACACAGTGAGGCAAGGATCGCGCCACTGGGTCTAACTGTGATGAATAGTAAGCTATGGGGCGTTGTTTGTCCCCATGCTGCTGTGTCAACACTGATGTCATATAACCTTGCTTACAATCTACAGTTTGAAAAAATCACTTATGATAGTTTGGTAATCCTAAAACTAAGGAAGATGCTATCAGTTGTTTTAACTTGCAGGAAGCTGCTTCTGCTCCTGGTGTCCACTGTAATAAATCCTGTGCTGCCATCAGCTTTTTGAATATCAAATTGGCCAGCGGAGCAGATTCCAAGGCATAATTTGGTATCCAACTACGACAAAAGTTAGTAGTTCCCAGGAAGGACATAATTTCCTTCTTGGTAGTTGGTCTAGGTGCTTGCAATATTGCTGTTTTTCTATCTTCATCTAATATTCTGCCTTCTTTGGATATTACATATCCCAGGTACTTAACTTGTTTTCTCCAAAGTTGCAGTTTGTTTTTGTTTACCTTGTGTCCTTGAGTAGCTAAAAATTGCAATAATGCTATGGTATCCTCTCTGCATTCTTGCTGGGTGGGGGCTGCCAGCAGAATGTCTACATAAAGTAAAATCTGACTACCTTTCGGTGGGATAAATCCCGCCGGGTTACTTGCCATTTCTTGTGCAAATATCGTTGGACTTTCACAATATCGCTATGGTAATCTCGTATATGTATACCGTTTCCCCTGAAATGTAAATGCAAACCAATGTTGGCTGTAGGGGTGTATCGGTATTGAGAAAGATGCATTGCTAATATCTACCACAGAAAAATACTTCTGCTGAGGTTTCAAATCATTCAATAAGGTGTGTGGATCTGGCACCGTTGGTGCCCTGGGTATAACTGCGTCATTTACAGCCTGCAAATCTTGGACCATACGCCATTCCCCATTTGCTTTCCTAACAGGAAATAAGGGTGTATTACATGGTGAATCGGGAGATTTTATTAAGACTCCTTCCTTAAGTAAGGCTGCTATTATAGGTTTGATCCCCATCTCTGCATCCTTCCTCAAGGGATACTGTCTTTTCTTGGGTCTAATTGCTGATTTTGGTGTAATAGTAACTGGTCCTGCTGTACGAATAAGTCCTACATCTGATTTCCCTGTTGACCAGAGAGTCTCTGGTATATCTCGTAAGGCTTTTTCCTCTTCTTCTTCTAGTAAGAGTAATACTCAGCTATCCTCACTGGCCTGTGAGTGCACAGCTGGGTGTGTCTGTGTTATCCAATTCAATTTCTGCTTCTGTACTCCTTGTTCAGAGAGTTCTAGCTCTGTCTGTTTTTCCCACCTTGTGACTTTTTCCCCTAAGTCTACCCACTTCAAATTTCTGTTTTTAGTTAAGCTCACATGTGGCAATCGATTAGATTTGTAAAGCGCTAAAAATTCCTGGGGCAATGAACAGCTTATTACACTGTTTCCTTCTGTGTCCCAGTACAAATTTCGTAATAGTAGCCTGTTCGCATGGTTTTTAAACAACTCTTGCTCATATTCTTTATTAGGTCCTGGTCTATTACAGTAATATAGAGTGCAATGCAACAAATGCTGTTTGTCAGTGTCAAGGGAGGGGGATTTACTGATGGCTACGTTCATCAGTTCTTCGGTTACTGCCCCTGGACCAGTTGTAACCAAGTCCTGGCTGTACCAATAATATCTCACCCTCCGGTTGCACTACAAAAGTATCCATTTGTCACTGTGCTTCCATACCCTGCATGGTTGGGACTACGGCTATGCCAAATATCTGCATTAAGTCTCTGCCCAAAAGATTTACTGGGCATTTTGCAGAAACAACAATTTTGCTTTTCTGGGTCATTCCTGAAACGGGGTCAGTTATTACTATGTCATGGGAGAGTGGCTCCCGATACAGCTGTCCATTAGCTGCTTTCACTAGTATGTAATCTGGTGATTCTGAATCTTCCGGTAATTTGGAAGGGTGTATCAGGGTCCATGAAGCCCCTGAGTCACACAAAAATTTGACTTCCCTCCCTTCTACCAGAAGCGTTACTTCCGATTTTGTGTCTGCTAAGTAGAGCTCTAGGCTCAATAATGCTAAATCCAAAATTTCATTTTCTTCATTGTCTACGAATTCATGTACATCATCTATCCCTTCTGTCACATCCTCTACCCTTGCTACCACACTTGCATTTGTCTTTTCCTGTTTGTTCTTATCCAGTGATTCCTGACTATCATATAGTCATTCCTCACCCTCCTTATCTTCCGTAGTTACCTTTTTATTTAGCCTGCAATCCCTTGCCAAATGTCCTTTTTTCCCGCATTTAAAACATTCACCCCTTTTCTTTCTTTCTTCAAAATCTTCTGATCGTTTATCAGATTGTTTATTTCCCTGGGCATTTTTCTTGCCCTTTTTTCCGGTTTGTACTACAAAAACTTCTGACCCATCTTCTACTGCAAATACTTGAGCTTTCTTTTTGCTATTAAAATGCCTTTCGGCATGTCTTGCATATTCAAGTAATGACTGTAATCTACTTGTACGATGATCTACCATGTGCTTTGTAATAAAGCTGCTAATGGGAGTAATACTACCTTTTAAGAATGCATTCTTTAACTGCTGCTCATATGGGGAATCATGTGTTTCATCTTCAGGTATCTGCATTCCGCAATGGTTATTAAAATACTCTAATAATCTAGCATAATATCTATCAACAGTTTCACCTTCTTGTTGTATGCACTGATTAATGCAAGTCCAATCAGCCCTAGGCTTCCATTTTTCAGAGATTCGGTCTGTCAGACCTTTTACTCTGTTATCCAGTTCTGCATTACTATGTGGGAGTGGTCTGAGCTCTGCGTCACGGGGATTCCAGTTGCCACTGATCATGTGCCAATCTGGACCTACAATTTGTCTAACTACCTTTTCTACTTCTTCTCCATTCAAATGGTAACTTAATCTCATACCCTGTAAGTCCTCTAAGAATTTTCTAAAATTAACTTTCGGATGGGGAATTCCCTCTGTGGCTTTCCGGATATCTTCCGGTGTCCACAGTCTATAAACTAAGAGACTCAGATCCTGTCCTGCCTGTGGATTTGGTACTTCTATGAGTGGACATATCTCTTCCTCACTCATAGCTTGTGAATTTTTATTAATTTCATATAATTCAATCTCCCCTCTCAAGTTACATGTTCGAGACCTAGTCTCGATAGGATCCCTGACAAACAGTTTTGATTTAGCAGGAACAGCCAGGTATAGCGGAGGTGGATCAGCTTGTCTGCTTGCTTCATATTCTGGTAAGGGAAGCGGAGAGGGTGGAGGAGGGGCTGTTGCTATTACCAAGTTATTATCTTCTTTGTCTAAGAACATTGCTTTTGAATTTTTAATCTTTTGTTCTCTGCGATTTGCTTCCTCAAGCCACCTATGTGCCTGAGGGACTCCTAATTGCCGTTGCTTTTTTAGCTGACCTTTCGCGTCTGTTTTAAGTTGTCTGACAAGTTTAATAAGTGCAGATTTATCTAAATTACCATCAAATTTATATTTATCAACCCATTTCGTATAGTACTTAATGTTATCGGCACGCTGTAATTGCATATATTTCGCATCTTCGGTTAGGGGCGGGTTTCGGGAACTTTTCGTGCACTGATTTCCCATGTTGCCTTAGCTAAGCTGTAAATTGTTATGTAACCCTTCTTATCACGTACCACAGTTTTACACCTTTTCACAGTTTATCTAGAATAACTGTCTACCTATTCTGTTTCCCTGATCTATGACAAGACGGTAATCTTTTTGTCCCTGATCTGCACATGCAAATCTTCCTGACAAAAAACAGTTCTGCAACTAGTCCCTGATCTAAAACAGAAAAAAGTAAATTCCTCCTTACCTGACCCTCTGTGAATTGATCCACTGGATCATTGACTCGTCCTCCAATCCCAGATCAGAAACAGTGGCTGGCCTCTTTCGAACGACAATTCAGTCGGAGGTCTTTCAAAACAGAAGAGCCGATTTGGCCTCTTCTCCATATGGGTACATGCCACCGGAGCCCAATTCTGACCTAGGCCTAGAGTGAGAGGTACTTTCCGGTCCGAAGGACCAAACTGTCAAAGGAAATATATACTTTAAAAATGATCAAAACACGGTAGGTTCAGGTTAAGGCACTTTAATCTTGCAGCAAGGAGACAAGAACGTGCTATTACAGAGTTTGTCTAACTAGAAACAGGAAATACTTTCATTTTTATACACTTTCTAATAAGACATTGCCTACCAAGCTGACGTAGCAAATTACCAGTTTTTTCATCATCACTTGTTGTCCATCAGTCCCATGAATTTCTGCTGATTTAACAATTTTTGTGAGAAACTTCCTAAGGAAAACAACGTGGCCTTGGTTACCACTGGTTAGATCCATGTTATGTTACCATTCAAGGTACTATGGCTAATTCAAGCACAAAGCTAGCAGTTCATTTCTCTAATAATCCTTTGTCTACATTATCTCTAAGCTTCTGCAGCTGTACATGTTCTCATACTTTGAACAGAGCTGATTGTTTAAAATCATTACATTTACAGAATATAGCATTGTTCGTTCATTCGTTCCTGATCTAGCAGATAAGCACCTGCTTCTCAAGTACATTTCCAAAAGGCATAAACATGAATATTGCTGTGCTAGCAATTACTAGGTCAGAGGGCATCTTGCAAGTTTCAGAAAGCACACTGCAGTTTCAAAAAGCATCTTTTTCAGTTCTCATATGAAACTCAATTTATATATAAAACAGTGCATATAAAATAGAATGAAAAACGTGTTAACTCTTAACTACTAATTAGCATTAAGCATACACACATTAATACATATTTTTCTAACATACAAGTATCCCACTATCTGTTGCCCATTGACAGGGAAAGTGTGTGAGGTGTTAATGGCAATAGTTCCATATTGTCAACCTATCTACAGATATCCTGCAGAAACAGGTTGCTAGCTGTAGATGTAGAACACCAAACCCTGGACTGGATTACAACCTACCTGGAATGGATTCACATACTCAGTACAGAAGGTCATACTGGGCTTGCTCCTACACTTAGAGAAATGAAGCCCATGTCTGACAACACAGTGGACTATATATATCTGTTAGTCGTGAAGCCCATGTCTGACAACACAGTGGACTATACATATCTGTTAGTTGCAGATGTCTGTGCACACACACCACATTGTACACAATTCATGCTTTGCATACACTATAATATATCAAACATACACACACAGAAATGTGGGGAAGAGAGAGAGACAGTGACAGAGAGAATTCCATTATGAGGCCTGTCCCACCCACTACACATCCAATTGGTCAATATCACATGATGTGCCAATGTCAATCACTGTAGACAATGCTTTTGGTAGCCCTCAGCCCTATAGTTATCTGTGATAACTGTGTAATACAATAGTACAAATCAGTATTCATCTAGCATTTGTATACCCAGTCCTGTCAAATGTAAAGTTGTGTGTGTGTGTGTTTCCAGAGGAATAGTTTATGGCCCATTCACACACACTGCACTTCCCATTGCCCATGTTAGCACTCCTGCTGATGTCAGTCACCTTGAAATAACCCTCTTAGCAAGTCTCAGTCCTATAAGCTGTGTGGAGCTTGCGATACGTGTGTAATACTATTGTGTAGAAAACTAGTTAAGTAGGAGTTCTAATCCCAGACATGGCAACTGTGTGTGTGTGTGTGTGTGTGTGTGTGTGTGTGTGCGTGATGATGAATGATATTGAGGTCATTCACAGTCGCTACACCTCCCATTGCCCTACTCTAGCATGCCTGCTGATGTCATTCACCTTGAAATAACCCTTTGGACAAGTGCTAGCCTCATAAGCTCTGTGGTGCTTGCGATAACTGCATAATACTGTAGTGTAGCATACTAGTTAGGTAGAAGTTCTAATCCCAGACATGGCAACTGTGAAATTGTGTATGTTTGTGTGAGAGAGTGTGTGTGTCTTTGATGATACCTTATTTTATGGACATTGACACTTACTACTCTCCCCTTACCCGTCCTTTAGCACTGCTGCTGATGTTAGCCACCTTCAAAGATACCTTTGGAGAGCTCTCCAACATATAAGCTCCGTGGTGCTTGTGATAACTGTATAATACTATAGTGTAGTATACTAGTTAGGTAGGAGTTCTAATCCCAGACATGGCAACTGTAAAACTGTGTGTGTTTGTGTGAGAGAGAGTGTGTGTCTTTGATGATACCTGATTTTATGGACATTGACACTTACTACCCTCCCCTTACCCCTCCTTTAGCACTGCTGCTGATGTTAGTTACCTACAAAGATACCTTTGGAGAGCTCTCCAACATATAAGCTCCATGGCGCTTGCAATAACTATATAATGTGTGTGTAGGGTGAAATTATTTTTGGGATCTCTCACCCACTACATCACCCAATGCCAGCATTTACAAGGGCTGGTGATGTTCCTCACCTTAGAAGTGCCTTGGGACAACATCCATCCTATAAGCTCCATGGTGCATGTAATAAATGTGGTACACTATAGTAGCAATACATAGCTATGTAGGGGTTTGAATCCCAGTACTGGCAAGTGTGTGTGTGTGTGTGTGTGTGTGTGTCTGTCTGTCTGTCATCAGTATCCTGTGTAGAGGTTGCTGTGATTGTGTAATAACAGGATCCATTGTGGGTTTTGCTAAATTATTATGCTGAGGACCTGGTATACGTCACAATGTCCATCTTACAAGGATAACAGATGCCAAACCCTACATGTGACATTATGGATTGGTGAACAATATAGGCAACTCTTCTATTACTTAGAGAATACTCTCCACCCACGTCTCATATACAAACACACTTGGCTAGGCAATAATCACTATATTGGTAGTTCCCTGCATATTGCCTTACAGATAGTAACCACAGTGTGATTGCAGTGGACTACATGCCTGTTGACCACAACAGTGCCACTGACATCAGAAAGTACTTTGATGTGTTACATCTCCTGACTGTGTTATCCAGCAAGTAAAAGACATGACAGCCTGCTCCATCCCCTCAGTAGGCAAATAAATGTGTACAGTGGCCCTTTTGCCATGCTCCCCACAGGACGCCTGCAACAACTGTAGAGTCTGCAAATGTAACCCACAAAGGGAATACCATGCCTTATAAACATGCCCTGTATGGACAGATGCCACTAACTCCACTGAATACTCATATCATGCTGTCAATGTAGGTGCAAGCACAACCTCAGTTACATAGCCAGGTCTTACCAAATGATGTCAGTAATGCTACATCAGAAGATAATCTGTCCACACAATATGCCACAGAGACCTCAAGTACACTTCCACATGTCAAAGAACATGCATGTGGGACATGTGCACAACCCAGACACTGTCCATGTTATGGAATATAGGTCACATACATGGAAAGCACTGCACATCACTGGCTACTCACAATAATAACCCAGATGAGTGGATGGTGAATGCAATACCCACCCCTGGGGACCACTCCAGGGACTACAACCCTGAGCCACACTGGGGACTATTGTCATGTGGCCTGATGTCAAGGTATTCCCATGGCCTAGCCTTGTAGAGCCTTCAGGCCCATTCACCTACTACACACCTGTGAAGCAATAAACCTATGGATCTCAGTACTGGCAAGTGTGTGTGTGTGTGTGTGCCTGTGGAGATGAATGATTTTGAGGCCATTCACACTCATTAAACCTCCCCACTACTTTAGCATGCCTGCTGATGTCAGTCACCTTGAAATAACCCTCTGGCTATATTTCAGCCCTATAAGCTCTGTGGCGCTTGCGATAAGTGCATAATACTGTAGTGTAGCAAACTAGTTAGGTAGGCGTTCTAATCCTGGTCCTGCCAACTGTGATAATGTGTGTATTTCTGTGCGAGAGTTTGTGTGTGTCTTTGTTGACACCTGATTTTGTGGACATTCACACTTACTACACTTCCCTTACCCCTCTTTTAGCACTGATGCTGATATCACTCAGCTTCAAAGATACCTTTGGACAGCTCTATAACATGTAAGCTCAGTGGTGCATGCAATAACTGCGTAACACTGTAATAGCAATGCATAGCCAGGTAGGGGTTTGAAACTCAGTACTGGTAAGTGTGTGTTTGTGTGTGTGTGTGTGTGTGTGTGTGTCATCAGTTTCCTGTTGGGGTGATTGTGTAATGGCAGGATCCATTGCAGTGTGGGTTTTGCTACATCAATATATTGAAGACCTATATGTCCCAATGTCCACATTACAAGGCCAACAGTTTTCAAAGACTGTAGAGGTTGTTATAGACAATCCACAGCCATAAATGTGTACTGCCATGTGCAATTACTATGTGACACTATGGATTAGTAAACAATATAGGCAACCATTATAATACCCAGATACCTCTCTCCACCCACAGATCATACTCAAACATGCTTAGCTCTTACTCCCTTCCTTTCTTACTTTCTGTCTCTCTATCTCTCTCTCTCCCTCCCTCTCTCTGGTGGATGTGGAAATGTACATCTGTTTTGCATAGGCAGCAGCTTGACTTTTGTAGGTAATGCTCATGATCAGCTGATGGCCTGTGCATGAACTGGAGTCCCCCATTTGCTAATTGCATGTGGAACAGCTGTATCATTCCTATAGCAAATTGCATGGAAACACACTCCTATAACTAAGCACTTCATGTGGATTTTGGCCCTTTTCCTTCACTGTGAGCAGGACTTCATGTGGGTGTCTGACAAACAGCATCACAGAGAGTAGTTGGAAATACCTCTTACAACATACACTGTGGAGACAGGCCAACAAACAAGAGGAGGATGTTCCAGACATGGGTACAGAATGCAAGTATTGCTGTTCTGCATTTGAAGTAATGTTGGTTTAACAGGGTTTGTGTGGATATGGCTGTTCTACATGATCTAAAGTCTGGCATGACCGTGTTATGTGGTTGAGGAAACTCTCACCTGTAGGGCTATCTGCAGACTGGCCAGAGTTTTGAGTCTTAGATATGGTGTGTTACTCACACATTTCCTATCTTTACAAATACAGTAGCATACTCTGATGATTATAGTCAGTACATGGTGTCAGCCATGAGTGTTACTGACTTCACATATCATATCATATTCATATATATATATATTCATATCCCTCAGAAGAGATATGTCACAACAAACCCTGTTACATCAGCAATTTTCTCAGTTTATCACAGCAATATGCCAATATTGGCCCTGTGTTTGTGCCTCTGTCCCCTGAGTCTGTCACCCTTTGTCCATATGTCATGCAGTAAGAGGTGGATATGTACAGTATATCATTATTTACTGACACCATTCTTGATAGGCCAATGATATATCAGACTGCTAGACATGTTATGTATAGTATGCCTTATATTTGAGGACAAAACCTGGACATTCTGTTGTAGTCTGTACAATAGTGAGGTCTGTGTAGTTATGGTGATTGTTGATTGTCAGTATTGTGTAGCAGTGTATTGCGAATGTGTTACTTGGCCTATGTACAGACTGTGGTAGATGACATTGCTCTTGGTCCTGTTCTATCTGATGTTGCATGATGCTCCAGTTCCTGGTACCCTATCATTGTATATGTTTGTAGGGCCAGACTGAGACATGTTCCATACCACAGTCAGGCATCAGACTACACTGTGAATTGGGCCAGTATATGTAGGGTTAATGTGTGAGTGTCAAATATGAGGATGTGTTTGTTCACACATTCCATATACTGTACTATTAATTAGGCTTACCATAATGTGATTGTGACTGTGTTGAGATTGGTTGTGGGTATGCACTTTCAAACTGGTGTCTGTTACTCCGTGCTGTTACATGCCTGTAGTGCCTGCTATATTTGCAAGTGCATGTGTGTTCCCCCACAAGAAACTTGGGTCAGTGTTGTGGCAGTCTGCCTGTAGTTTATACAGTGCTTTGGGACATGCCTAGCAGCTCACTGTATTTACCTAGTGTGATGTTATGTTCAGATATTTGTCAAATGTGCTGTTGCCTGGTGACCTTACATGTTGTGTATTTCTGAAAAAGCAGTGGGATGTTGTGAAGATGTATGTCACTAACTAGTGGGAAGTATGTGGGATTGGGACCTCTGCTCCTCCAGTTAATATGTGTTAGGACAGACAGGAGGGTGTGAATGCATCAACTGTGTGAGCTTATCTATTTCAGTTTTTGTGTGATATCCCCATTTTTATGGCTGTAAACATCCCCTTTGTCAAGCTTGGTCCACACGTCTTCCACTAGGGAGTTCTGTATATTCCTCTGGACTGACCAGATTGTTTCAGACTGTCCACATTTAGTGGTCATATTTGTGCTGTATTCCACAGGATCATTACTGTGATTTGTGTGGTACTTCACTATGATGATTTTATGATGTCTGTCAGTAACTGCTGGTGTACACGTCAGTATCAGAAGTGACTTCCTACACAACATGTCTGTTGACACAACCGCTGTTACTGTAGCAACATTCTACATTTTTAACTGCAATACTTACATGACATTCCCTTGCACTAAAACCTTGTGACTTACGGTGCTGAGGTATGACTCCACTACATGTTATGGACATATGTTTTATATATATATATATATATATATATATATATATATATATATATATATATATATATATATATATATATATATATATATATATATATATATATCCATCTCCTTATGTGTAAATGAGTGTTGTATATACCTTCTCAGATGTATCCCACCATATTTATCTGATGTGTATATTTACATATAAAAACATGACTGATTCAACGCTATTTTCAGTAAGAAGTAGTAATAGTCAAAGCAGCTGTTAATTACTATTCAGTACATGTACTGAATGATATATTTGAACATGCAACAGACATTTGTACAGCTCAGATGGCTTAGTGGTTAAGTGCTGTGACTATAGTCTAGAGGGTCCTGGGTTCAAGAAATGCAAGGGCTATTTATTTTGTTATAAGGCAGAACAAGGACTGTTGGATACCGAGTGGTTCAGGCAGTTTTACGCAGCTTTAAGCGGGTTTGCGTGGGTTTGCATGACGGTAAGTGGTGCTAACATACGGTTAAACAGAAAAGGCGCTTACACCTTGTAGGCTTCACTTAGTGTGAAAATCTGCTTAGCAATGCTTACACCTGCTAAGCATAGCTCAGCCTGGTAACCAGTGATCACATTCCAGTCTGATAAAATAGCAAGGTAATGACATCTTTAATATGTGTTTTTAATTTCATGTACATAACATGCTTCTATGTGCTGTCATTACAGTAGCAAGGGGTCTGCGTATACTGTATGGGACACCTGAATATACATGTCTAGTACCACAATATTTACTCTTTGTATGTGTTTCATACATGGGTAGTATTCCAGGTTATATGTAGTCACACTTGCATGTTACACCAGCTACAGTGCACTGGATGAGAGAAATAGTTTAACACATATTGTATCATCACGTTAGTACTTTTAACAGTGCTTTTTCAAGTAAGAGTATATTGCAGAGTGTAGTACTGGAACCATACACCCCTGCATGCAAAGCTGTACTCTGAGTACTGAGTATCTTGAACTTGGTGTTTGAGCTGCATGTTTATATGTATCTCCTATTGGATATTGATCTGCTATGTTGATATTAACTGTAGACTACTATGTTTTATGGACATGTCATTGAGGACTGCTGTCATGTAGTAATGGCATACCTTTCAGTTTCAGACGTATATCTTGCAAAACATTCATCCTAAGCATAACCTGTTGGCTATCTACTTACTGTCTTGTCCTCTGTACAGATGTGCAGATGTCAGGTATTGCTACGGCCATACCATTATGTAGGTGCCCACATTGTATTGTGCTGTGGGCCTGGACACTGCTGCTAGTTCCGACATATGGGACATTCCTTAATGTGGGCCTTGCCCCATTTCCTTGCCTGTGTGAGGGACATTACAGAGGCAGTGACCTACAGATTCACATACAGTGGGTGGCAATATGTCACAGAACAGGACATATGGAGACAGCCAACCAACATGGGGGACATATCCACAGATTTGTGAACAGATTCTATGTCATCAGTGCTGTTATACACATGGTGGATTGCTAGATTGACGTGGTTTGTGTGGACATGCATTTATTGTGTGACGTCATGACTCACAATATGTCTCTGACATACCTCTCCACTGGCATGCTGTCCACAGACTGGCCACATGTCTGCCTGTTATGTTTTGTGTGTTCACTAGATGGTTGGTGTCCTTGGTAAATCAGTTGTGGACTCTGGGGAATGCAGTCAGCAAATGCACACATCTATGGGTATTACCGACATCATATTCCTCATAAAGGATGTTACAACAAACCCAGTGACATCTGCAACTGTCTCAATGTATGACACCAGTATGTCCAATCTACCCCTGTGTTTGTGCCTCTGTTCCCACCTAGTTAGTAAGTGGGGAATGTTATCAAAGGCTTTGGCCAGATCAGTTTAAGCTGTATGTGTCACTTTGCCTTCATCCACAGCTCAGGTGATTGACACCAAAAAGTTGACCATGTGGAATGAGCAGGTATGACCTACCCTTCACAAAGGTAAACTGTGTGGGATCCTGAGTCTCCAGATTCCCATATCCCTGTTTATTAGGTGCATGATGATGCATTCCATAGCTTTGCATAACAGACTTGTCAGGCAGTTGGTGCTGTATTTCCCAGGGTCTGTAGTTACACCTCATTTGTGGAGAGGGGTGACTATAGCAGTGTTCAATTCAGTAGGGACAAAACCTGAGGTGAAGCTGTGCTTGAACAGGGCACAGAGGTAAGGTGCCAGGTCACTCTGTAGTTCATGTAGAACACAACCAGGGATATTCTCAGGTCTCATAGAAGCTGTATCTGCAGTAATACTGGGTGCCTGGCGGTGTACTGGTATTGTGATTGGTCCTTGGTGGGGGGAGTGAGGGGTAATGTTTGCACTCAAGATGCCAGCCAGTATATTGGCAATATTTATTTGGCTCAGTCTGGGAGGTTCCAATGTTTAGTAGCTCAGAACAAATCTTGCTATTGCCATGGAGATTCTTAACATAACTGTATGAGGCCATGTGGTTGTCTTCAATATGTGCTCCAATTCTGTTCTCACAGCTAACTTTGTAATATTTGATGAGTGATCTCAACCTTCAATTGAGGCTGAAGTGTTGATTTCCAGTCTTGGGACTTCATGTTATTCCATATCGGTTCCCTCCTTCTGTTGTAGAGTGTCTTTACGGCAGGGGACCACCAGATCATCTTCCTTTTATTGGAAGTGAGGATCCTGGTTGTAGTGGGTATGGCAGTATCCATGCATTTGTGTACATGTTCATAGTGCATTGTTGTTTGATTCAGCTGTCATGCACCTAATCTCCATGTGCATGGCTGCCGTGAGGTTAGTCACCTCTGTTGTTATAAGGCCATATGATAGCTACCTGTGCAGGGGGGCATGGGAGGGCCATGGATTTCCAAAGGTGATTAATTTGTGTTCAGATATAACAAGGGGGAGTTGTCTATTGGTGTCGAGCAACAGTCACCCATGTTAGGAAGGACCCGGTCGATGTGATGGGCATGTGCATTGGTACATGAGTAGCTTTCCCAGTTAATGGTGGGGTAGTTGAAGCAACCAGTATGCGAGTGTTAGGCTGGACAATATCAGTCTCCAGGGTGTTTAGGGACATGGATTGTGAGTGCTGGGACATGTTTGGGGACCTATAACAGGCTACAACCTGAACCACTGTCCTACCCAATGTTAGCTATGCCTGCGGGATCTGTAATGCCTAAGTTGGTCAACACTCTGGAGGTGTGTGCGTCCTTAATAAATATGAAAACACCTCCACCTTTGGAGCTTCAGTCACAGTTCTGCAGCCAAGAGATATGGAATGGGTAATAGGTTGGTAGTGCAGGGGTGCTTCCTGCTGCCTTTAACCAGGTCTCTGTTACATTACAGATGTCATAGTTCCCTATTTTAGGAATACATCCAGTGAGTGCATTTTCAGATGTAGATGTCTAGTGTGCAGCAGCATGACCCTCAGATTGCATGTGTTTGTAGCTGTCATATATTTCTGTATTTTTATGTATACATATATATATATATATATATATATATATATATATATATATATATATATATATATGTATTCACCTTTCTATATATATGTCTTTATGCATATTTGTAGATATACATGTGGATGTATAGCTCTCTCTCTCTCTATATATCTATATATATCTATATATATATATATATATATATATATATATATATATATATATATATATATATGAGTGTGCATGTGTATTATGTATAGATTTGTCCACATATATGCATCTCCATACATATATACAAATTGGCAAGGAGCTCATCCATTGCTTTAAGTGGGGCCTCCCTGGCTGGCCCCCCACCAGTAGCGGAGCGGTCCCTCACCACTGCAGCAGCTTGTTGCTGTGCACGCTGAATCTTGTCAGTTGCTCTTTGCCTGACCTGTTCATACATGCGGCCATGGTTCCCCAAGGTATTTACTCTCTGTGTGAGATCTTCACAGAGGGCTGTCCTCTCCCACTGGTGTTGGCAACCCCAACTAAAGAGGATGTGGTAGTGTTTCAGGATGGCCTCAGTTATGGCTGCTGTCTCCTGCACATCATAGGCTGGAAGCCACTGCATCACACCTGAAAGACAAACAGGGAAAATCACATCACAGGACATCAGGCATTGTCCATAGTTCTTTACAGAGAGAGCTCACTAGTAATGAGGATTAGTAGCCACAACATTACACCAAATAATACTCCAGTATCTAGCAGAATTGTATGGACATGCATAACATTATTTGTAAGTAGGCAGTTTGCACCTGATTAATGGTGAGGGTTGGGGTGCATGTGGTGTGCATATCCTTCTATACTGATGTTGAGCCAGGGGGGGTGACATTTGTCCTAAACATGTCCGAAGCTGGTCGTCTGTAGCTATGGTGTGTGTGTATGTGTTGCCCTCCATTACAAGGTGGGTTGGATAGTTGCCTGTGAGACCACAGACATATGTGGGGATGGCCTTCCGATTGCCCTCAGTGGATGTGTCCTATTTGTACTCATACTCAGCATTACATTAATGCACCTCTGACCTACTATGCTCAGTCAGACACAGGTTGACATGCTGCCCAGATGGTGACTGCTTCTACACATGTGGTGGTGGAATGAAGAAGTACAGTGGAGTATGCAGAGAAAGGTGTTGTCAAAGGAGAAGTGGGATTGAAAGACAGATGTAGAGAGTAGACATGAGTATAAAGAGATGAAGTGCATGGAAAAGAGTGTGTTGCACATGGCTATGGATGTGGAGTCTGGGGTTGTATGTAATATTGCACAGCACGTATGGTTTATTGGGCCTGTAGCTATTGGCTAGACAGAGGCACATAGCTGGGGAGGATGTGCAGCACAAAAGGGTGGTAAAGCAATATGGGTGAAACATATAAAGGAGTGTGTTTAGAACATATGGAAACATTACTTTGATGGCCTGTTCCATGAGGAAAATGGGGGAGGGAGGGTAAGTTGGCTGAGGTGGGTATGGTTAATCAGGAGGTGCAACAGATTATCAAGGAGAATGTAAGGATAGCTATGAGGGGGTTAACAGTGGAAAAGCTGTTGTTCCAGGTGACATACCTGTGGATGCCTGGAAATGTTTCTGAGACCTGGCAGTGGTATTTTTAACTGGATTGTTTACTGTAATCTTGGAAAGTGAGAGGATATGTGAAATGTTGGTGAATATGTATGGGTACTGCTTATCTGAACAAGGGTGGTCTGCAGAGCTGTAGTAACAAGTGAGGGATAACATTGATCGGTCACGGGATGAGGTAATGGTAAAGGGTGGTGGCAGCTAGGTTGAGAACATGGTGATGATTGATAATTTGCAGCATGGCTTCATGCCAGGTAAGAGCATTACAGATGCAAATGTTGATCCACAAGTGTTGATGGAGCTCTGCACTGAGGCTGAGATGCAGCTGCATTGTATCTATGTGCACCTACAGAGAGCATATACCATGCTTCCTGGAGAGTAGTTGTGGTATTGTATGTGAAGGTCAGGGGTGCCAGAGGAGTCTGTCAGACACCACAGGATATGTAGGAGGCTAGTGTGACAGTAGTGATTTCTGGTTTTGACATGACAGGTGGATTTAAGGTGGAGGTGGGAGTACATCAGGGGTCAGCTGTGTATCCATTTACATTTGCAGTGGTGAGGGACAGGTTGACAGACATAATCAGACAAGGGCCCCTGTTGACTGTGCAGCTTGCAGATGACATTGTGGTCTGTAGTGAGATTAGGGGGACAGGTTGGGGAGACGCATGGAGGTGGGCTTATGTTGTAGAGTAGGGAGGAATGATGGTCAGCAGGACTAAGTAAAAATATGTGTGTGTGAATGGGGAGGGGGATAGATGAATGATGACAATGCAGGGCAGTTTGGAAGGTGGATAGGTCTAACTACTTGGGAACATCAGTTCAGAGTCATGGACAGTGTGGGGGAGTGTACGAGAGAGTACAGGCAGGTTGTGTGTGGTGGGGTGGAGAGTCAGGAGTTATATGTGACAGAAAAGTACCATTAAGAGTGATATGTAAAGTCTACAGGAGGGTAGTGTGACTGGCTACATTATATTGGTTGCAGGCAGTGGGATTGTATAGACAGGCAGGATTCAGGGCTGGACACAGCAGAGTGTGTTATTGTTCACATTTGCACTGCGTGTGACAGGGGGGATAGGATTAGACCTACACCAGCTACTTTCTCAGTTTATAACAGCAATATCTCCATCCTGGACCTGTGTTTAGGCTGCTGTTCACCAGTATGTCAAACTTTGTCCATATATCTTGCAGTCAGAGGCAGAGAGCTATGTATATCATTACTTAGTGATGTCATTTGTAATATCATCCCGGTTAGGTATCAGACTGCCAGACATTTTATGTGTAAGAGGCCTTATATATGATGACAAGGCCTGGACATTCTTTGGGTGTGTGTACAGTTGGCAGGTCTTTGTATTTCTGACTATTGTTGACATACTGTCAGGATTGTGTAGCAGTGTATTGTGAATGTTATTTCTTGGGGGGGGGGGCTAGATGTAAGTGTTAGGTTTCCTTTTCTATCCGCCTTTGCATGCAGATCCAGTTTCTGGTGCTCTATCAAGTGTTACATTTTTGTAGGGTAAGACTGTGACATGCCCCATAACACAGTCAGGCTTCATACTACACTGTTTATTGAGCCATTATATGTAGGGTTAGTGTGTGAGTATCAAACATGCTGACAGTTTTGTTCACACACTCCTTATACTGTATGCACTTTCACACAGGTGTCTATTTCTCAGTGCTGTTACATCCCTGGAGTGTCTGGTATATTTGCAATTATATGTGTATTCCCCCATAGCAAGATTGTTTTTTTTTGTTGTGTCAGTCTGCCTGTAGTTTGGATATTGCTTGGTGACATGGCGAGCAGCTCATTGTATTTTCCCTAATATGATGTTATGTGCAGATATTTGACAGATGTGTAGTGTTGCCTGGCCCACATAAGCATTGTGTATGTTTGACACACAGAATTGGTGAGCCGTCTTTGGGGCTTTGCTATTTCCTCCACTGTGGTGTGATCTCAGAGTTGGTATATTAAAGTAGGGGGGTGTTTGTTTGTGTTTAAAGTTGCTAATTTTTTTTTTCACGAAGCAGCAATTTTTTTCCCTGTGAAAAAAAATCGGTGTTCCATGAGTTCGCTGTTTATGGATTTCGAACTGTTGAGTTTGATTAAACAGCGTTCTGAGTTTTGACCATTCAAAATGGTGATATAGACCCACGATTTACATGACTAACTCCTGGGAAGTCACTGGGTTTTGGACTTCTGCCATTCCACTCAATAGATGTTGGGACAGACAGGAGGGTGTTACTGCATAACGTGTCAGCTCATCTATACCAGTATGTCAGATATGTCCACATTTTTAGGGTTCTGCCCCCCTTTGCCAGGCTTGGTTATGCTTTCTTGCACTCAGCTGTTCTGACCATACCTGTCACTGGCCAGATTGTTCCAGACTGTCCACGTTTATTGGTCATATTTCTGGTCTGTTGAACAGTATCATTTTATTCCTTCCTGTGGTGAATCACTGTCATCATGTGGGGATGTCTGTCAGTATATGATGACCTACATTACAGTGTCATAATGGACATCCTTCTGAACATTTATACTGACACACACCCTGTTCCTGTAGCGACATTCTACATTTATACCTGCAGGATGTACATTGTGTCCCTAGTGTTGGCCCATTGCCCCCCCCCCCTATTTTGCAACCTTTGTCAAGATCTCCTGCACTTAGGGGTGGGGAGGTATGGTGTTGGGTATAACTGCAGTACATGTTATATACAGATATATATATATATATATATATATATATATATATGTGTGTGTGTGTGTGTGTGTGTGTGTGTGTGTGTGTGTGTATATATGTATCTATCTTTATCTGTATACGTATGTATGTTTGTATATATATATATATATATATATATATATATATATATATATATATATATAGGTTTGGTAGGAAGACAGACAACACAGCATACATGGGTGGTATATGACACATGTGGGGGGTAAACACCTTGGATGGGGAGGGGTGTTTGGAAATCAGAATCCCATGAGCCCCCAAATGGAAACAGTAGGATTGAGGTCCCCACCCATAGGCAGTCACCACTGCACCTTCACGGCCCCGAAGGTGGCTATGATGTGGGCTGAGCAGGAGAGGCAGTCTGACCCTCTTTTTGCACCAAACGGCCCTCAAGCTGGCATAGCAGAACTCCAAACTCCCTTCGAAGCTCGCTATGCACCAATCCCTGGACCTGGCTTCAGGTGACAGTATCCTGTCTGCGGCTGCTCCCTGGGGGAGGGACGAGCCCTATCCCCTGAGCCTGTTCTACCCAAAGGTGGTGTAGGACCAGCACATGAGGAGGTCCCAGGATGGGTCCCTGATGTGCTGTGGGCAAACCTACTTAGCTAAGGTTGGCAGTGCGTAAAGGGGCAGGTTCAGCACTGCTTATCAATGGGCAAATCCACTTAGCTAGGCTACTCACTGCTTAGCAGTCATATTTACACAATGCTTACACCTGGTAAGTAGAGCTGTGCAATGCTTGGCATTGCTTATTATTTTTTTTATATACTATCTGCTGTATGGGATTGATTACATATTATAAATTTGTTTACTGTCCCTGACATCCCCCAATGTGCTTTCATTACACTTATTCATGTGTGACTATACTGTATGGGGCACTTGTATTTATATGGGGGTTTCACAACTTTATTAAACTGACACCTCACATCTGGACCTATTACAGTACTCTGGTTAACAAATATATGTTATTTAGTAGCTAATTATAAAAAATAGTTTTGTACTGCTTTCATATGTAAAATGCAAATTGGTTACAGTGGGGATCGAACTGGGAATGGCTGCTTGCAAAGCGTACACTCTAACCAGTACTCTATCGCAGTACTGCTTATGTTGGATCTCTCTTCCTATTTAACTTCTTGTGCTGTTTATGCTGGACTAAGCATAGCTAAGCAACAGGCACACCTGCACAGCTACGCTTAACCTTTATTGCATGTTTAAAAAAATTATTTGTTGTGTTTTTTTTTATTTGTACCCTTCAGAATATCCCTGCTAATGCTGAGCCTGTTATTCTATCAACTTTCTGTTTTGTGAGACGATTGTCCCTTTTGGTTTGTCCACATTCCTTACTCTGACGGGTTGGGAGGTGTGTGCTATGTGCTTATGCTAAATGTGTTATTCTATCAACTTTTGCCATGGTAGAGATAATTGTTCCTTATGGCCTTGACCAGATTTCTTAATCTGATGAGTTGGGGGTGTTATGAGAGTTCTCACTAATTTTAAATTGCCGAAAGGCAATTCTGGAGTGTAGGGGGTGTGTGTATTGTGAGAGTTCTGCTCTCAGGCACACCCCCTGTGCTCGTACACGGAACCATGTCCATTTTAGAGCACGGCAGCATGCCTTCATGAATATACATGGTGGACTGCCGTGCTGAACAGGAACGGTACCTACCATACAGGAATAACTTATTCCTGCACGGCTGCTTGCTGAATCTGGGGGACTATCTTGCAATAAAGTGGCTCCCTATGCCTTGAAATACTATTTGTTAAAAGAGCATTTCAACTTGTTAACAAATCCTGTGCCCTTTACAATGGTTTAGTAGGCAAATAGATGACAATATCAAGTTTTGCCAGGGACACTATCTTTCCAACCCTTGAAATTTCATGTGATCTACAGACCCAGCCTAGCTAATAGAAATACTGATGGATTGCCCTGGGTCTACAAATGATCAGAAGCAGTCCAAAATCTCTAGTTTTGTGCTTGGAGCAGTTGTACCTCTAAAGCATATTAAATATTTTACAAAAGTATGAGTTTATAATATGTTTGATGAAAAATGTCTAGTTCTTTAAATGTGAACAGTGTGGGAATTTTCACAAAGTGTCAGTCATTATAAAAAGAGTAACCTGAAAAGGTAAGGGTAGAAAGTTATTTCATCATTAGAGGGGCTGTATGTTGTGTGGAAAGAAAGACATGAAGTCATAAAATGAAGGAGGTTCCATTCAGGGCTAATCTTTTTTTTTTTGCTCCAAAGTTTTTTATTGATTTTTCAGTAACAATTATTTAAACAACAAATTATGATAAAACTATGTACAAATTTTACAAAGGCCTCAGGCACTGTATGAAATGTTACAGATATAAAGAAGGGTACAATATTCATTCATACTTTCAAAGTGACTAATTTGATGGAGATAGATCTAAATTCAATGACTGAATAAGGGATAAAACTTTTGTCCATGGGGTTGTTAGTCCATTTTCTGGGATATATTCTTGCTTCTTTAACTTTTTTTTCCATCTACGCTACTTCAACCAAGAGGGTCTTGAAATCTTGTAGTTCAGGGCTAATCTGACGAGTATTACTGGAAGACTCTTCTTGATTTTGGGAGTGAGAGTGAGTCAGGAAAAGTCTAAAAATTTTAGAACTGACAACAAGGTCTTGGATAAACACCTTAAGCCTGTGAGATAATTGTTGCTGAGAGGAGAGGCCTAGACGAAAGGCTGATGGCCTAGGACAATCTTGTAAATTCATGGCTTATAAGCTGGGAGAATCCAGCTGGAGTACTGGAGCTAAAAGATGGACCTAGGAAAGAGGCCTACTTGTATCCTGAGAGAACTTTTATGGACTGATGAACTTTACAGACTGAACTATTTAAAGATATTTTTATTGTAAGTGTTTTTATTTTAAAGGTAATGCTTATTTCTTCTAAAGTGAAGTGTGCCACTGTTCTAATTAGATGAATTGCCTGAGACTTGAGTGGTTGTATTAAACGTAATAATTCATTACATCTCTCCGCAAAGGTGGAACTTCTACAGACTTCTCTAACTACAGACCTATCACAATTCTATTCCTCCATTAAAAGTTCTAGAAGAGTATATCCACTGTCATCCCCTCAAATATCTTACTAATAACATTTGCCTCTTCAAAACCCAACAACATAGTTTCTGGACACATCACAGTGCAAGTGTTCTTCTTAGTGTTACCAATACCATAACCTCAACAGGAACATGAGCAACCTACAGTGTTGGCCAGATTAATAGAAATATCAACAAATAATGGAAATGTCTTATTTTCTTTAGTGATTTTCAGACTGGCTTTTTCAGAAATTCACAAAATCATTTTAGTTTGCTAATATGTATTTTTTTATATGTATTTATATTTGATATACGCAAGTAGTTTTTAAATGAAAAAAAAAATTTTTTTTTTATATTTTTTTTTTTTTTTTAAAAAAAAATTTAATTTTTTT
>NC_056741.1:748373711-748521204 GCF_019279795.1 Protopterus annectens
CTGGGCGTCCCCATTTCCTTGTTATGCTGAAGACCTGTGGATTTAATTTCCATTTGTGTGGATCCATGAGATTTTTGCTTAGTTCGTCTGCCAGTGTATTTTTCTTTCCTGGCAGGAATTGTGCCTGCAGATGTACTTGATAGGTCAGTGCTGTGTTCCACAAAGTCATGGCTTGCCTGCAGAGGGGGTAAGAATGTGTGCCCCCTTGCTTGTTTATGTACCACATAACTGTGGTGTTGTCCGTCTTTAGCAATAGCTGTCCTGGATGTAGTAGATCCTTGAAGGCTGTCAGGGCATTCTGTACAGCTAGCATCTCTTTTTGATTGATGTGAAGATGCATTTGTTCCTTGGGCCACGTGCCCTGAATACATTTTCCTTCCATGTGTGCCCCCAGGCATAATCCGATGCATCTGTTGTTATTGTCTGCCTGGCTGTGGGCAAGGTGAAGGGCTGTCCCTTGTTGAGGTGACAGGCCCGGGACCACCATAGAAACTCCTGTTGTAGACAGGGAATTATATTTATTACTGTTTCCAGGCTGTGGCAATGTTGAGTCCAAACACTTTTCAGATACCATTGTAGTTTCCTCATATGCAGTCTTGCATATGGAATTAGTAAAATGCAGGATGACATGAAATCCAGGGCCTGCAAAATTTTTCTTGCAGGGAGCTGGGTCTTTGTTGCCATCATTTGAAAGTAATGAGTCAGATGCCTTTGTTTGTCTGGCGAGAGATAAGCCATCTGGGCAGTTGTATTTAAGCTTGCACCCAGGAATATTATCTCTTGAGAGGGCACTAGTTTTGATTTCTTTTCATTTACAGTGTACCCTAGGCAAATTAGTAATGTTTTTACAAATACCAGATGTCTTAGTAAAATATTGGGTGACTTCAACTACCCGAATATAGACTGGGAACATTACTCAAGCCCTTTTCTATTCTGGTTCTGGGTTTCATAAATCAAATGTAATGCTTCATAACAGTCACTGTGAGGAGAAAGAGGAAATGAGAAACAATATAAGTCACAAACAAAAGCAAACATGGACTACATAATGTCTGTATATCCAGTTATATCCCATCTGATCATAAAACTAATCCACTGGATCCTACTCGAAATCCTACCCCCCCACTTCCAACAGCAAGAAAAGCAAACTAGAAAGAAAAAAGCAAACTTCACACTACTGTATGGGGTTGTGGTATCCTGAAGGCCCCTGAGCCAGAGGAAACCACAACCTGAAAGCCCACAAGCCCTTACAAATGCCTTCTATGGGGACCTCCAGGACTGCATGGATCAGAGCATAAAAAGACAAATAGAGACAAGAACACCCTAGTGGACCCCAGCCTCTGGTGTCTGGTGGCCATTAAGCATTTAACAAACATTTAGAAAGAAAAAAGAAATAAAAGTCAAAGAAATCCAAAAAAGATAAAACACCCCAAATCATGATCATTATTAGTAAAAAATACGCATTTTGAAAAAAAGGCAAATCCCAAGAGAAAAACAAAAAACCACATCAATCAAAAGGACAACATAGCCTTTTTTCAAAATTAGTAGGAATGATGGTGAAACTCCTGAAAATCACAGACATTGCAGTCAAAATGAATACAAACATCAACCCACAGACATGCAGAACATACTAAACTGACAGACAGATTCAGGCTCAAGCCCTCCCCTCTCCCCTCAATAACTAGAGATAACTAGTGAAGCCTCTCAAAGGACAAACAAAAATGCGCAGCATCAATGGGACTGAGAATTAAAGCATAAACACAGCAACAATGGGACAGGATGAAGTCCCGTGCTGTGCTGTACACGCTACAATGAGGAATTAAACCCGCACATAAAAGGCAGGTTTAGCCTCTCAACAGCCACCATTACCCCACTCCCCTCGGCGAGTAGGCGCTGCAAGCCATGGAATTTGGTCCCATCTAGCTCCACGATCTCTATATAATGACTCTCGGAAACAGATTCTAATGGAGTTCAGCTGCTAAAGCTATAGATGACTTTTAGCTCATTGGACCTCTTGAGTGCATATTTTGACTATTGGGACTTCCCACTTTGTCACTTTGGTTTCTTCTTCAAACTCCTTTTGCCATTGGTGAACTGGCAAAAACAGTCTTCAAGGCTAACCCTGACCATAAGTATTGACACAACCTACCTTTTGAAGCTTGACAGACACCAACACAATTGCCCACTGGTATACTGAAAACACCACCAGGTTAAATGTAAAAACATATGTCACAAGATGGCTGCAAACTGGCTAAGCCACAGGGTTGCTCGCTTCGCACATGCTGGTGCCAGTGGGACTCGTCACACAAGGTGCCTTGCAGACATCTGCTTTGGCAAACACTTCATCTAGACAGAGTACAGGCTAGCATGGGAGTGGAAAGGACTTTTTTTGCAACTAACTGCATGGTGGACAAGTACAACTGCTGAGATATAGAGGATAGAATTGCCCATGACTCCACGAAACAGATAGCAAGGTAACTGCAGATGGCCTGGGTGGCACCCCCAATATAACACCGGTTATCAAAAACCGCAGAAAACCTCCATATAGGGCTACAGGGAAACCAGGCACAAGAAGACACAGAACATTACCACAGGACATGGAGGATTGAGCGGCCTTAGTGGCTACATTGACACCCTGTACTCTGAACGAGACTCAGACCACATTGACACTCACATGCCCCATACATCCAGAATCTCAGATACGACATCCCTGTAAATTTTCATTAGGGATTCACATCCAGATCTAGTGAGGGCCTCTGAATCCTCTCCATCTTCCATCTTATCTCACCTGAGAGACCCCAAAGTGTTCATATCAGGAATGTTCTCTCCAAAAAGAGTCCCTGACTGCTGATTTGTAAGAAACCAAGGATCTGACACCAAGATACAATGTCATAGAGACCACATGCACCTGCTCCAGCTCAAACCCATGGTCCATATACGAACAGAACTGTCCACCTAAAAATCAAAAATCCAAATCCACTAGAGCCATTCTGGAAATCCCACCACTAAAGGGGCGAGCACCAAATAAATCAGACGGGGTTAGAGGACTAGATTATCACGGATAGACTACCCCAGGACGAGAACCCGGACCATGTGAATCAAGCACCCTGACTTGTGCAAGAGAACCCTAATCTGTGGATGTGGAGAGATCGATTTGGAGCTCCTAGGAATCATCTCTGTGTTATTGCTGGAATCAGGCAACCTATGACCAATGGAATCTATGTCCTTGCTCTCTGCTTGAATAAGGCAGCCGTCCAAGTAGGGATATATTTGAATTCCTCTTTGTCTGAAAAATGCAATTACTGGTGCCAGGCATTTTGTGAAAAAACTGGGCGCAGTAGATAAGCCAAAGGGCAGTGCAGAGAATTGGTAATGCATTGAGCCAGCTAAGAATCGGAGGTATCTTCTGCAAGATTGTCTGATTGGGACATGCAGGTATGCCTCCTTGAGGTCCAAAGTAACTAGCCAAGCCTTCTTGCCCAGCATGGGTAGAAGTTACTGTAGTGTTAACATTCTGAATTTTGGAACATCCAGGAAAGTATTTAGGATTGACAAGTCCAGTATTGGTCTCCAGGCTTTGTCCTTTCTGGGTACTAGGAAAAGTCTTGAGTAAAATCCTTGTCCTTGTTCTTGCTGTGGTACTCTTTGAATAGCTCCCATGTCCATGAGAGCAGCAATTTCCTTTTGTGCCTCTGCCCATTGGTTTTGTGGCAGGTTCGGCATACCTTTTGATTTTGGAAGGGTGTGAAAGTGGAACCTGTAACCCTGAGAAACAATATTCAGTACCCATTTGTCCTGGGTGATTATGTGCCAATTTTGTGCGAAAAGTGCTAGCTTTCCTCCTAGGTGTGCTGCCAAAAGGTAAGTGCTTGGCCTTTGTAGAGGGAAGTCAATGGGACTGTTTCCTGTAAGGTTGTCATTTGTCTTCTCCTCCTTTGGGGGTAGAAGCACCCCATTGTTTAGGTCTGTAGGATCCTTGGGGTTGAGATCTGCCTCTTGGGTGTCTGTATCTGCCTCTTTGTGGCCTGTCTGAGACCTGAAAGGACCAATTTTTTGAAGGCCAGTTTCTACTAAACCTAGGTGGTTGAACCTGTAAGAAATCCTTTACTGTCCGCATTGATTTTGCTTTATCCTCCATTTTCTTTAACACCTCTTCTGCCTTAACACCAAACAAAGTATCATACTGTAGTGGAGCATCCAATAATTTAACTTTAACATGGTCAGGTAAACTTTGTTTTTTCAACCAAGCATGCCTTCGAATTACAGAGCCTGTAATTGCGGCTCTGCAAGAAGCCTCTAATGAATCAAAACCACATTGCAAAGTATGCTTTCCCACTTGTTCAGCTGCATGCAATAAATCCTGCATTTCCTTATTGTCGGGACATTCTGAGTTTGTAACCATTTTCTGTTTTAACAAAGACATGAGGCACTGTTTATATTTAAGCATGTGAAACTGGCAGTTTAAAGCCCTTACAGCTAAAGTAGCAGAAGTGTATATTTTTTCCCCCATCTATCCAGAGCTCTAGGATCCCTATCAGAGGGGACAGGGTTTTTTTGCAGTGGAAGCCTTAACCCCTTTGGGACCCTGAGAAATTGTTTCTGGGTCAGCAGCATGGTTTTTATAAAGAACTTTATGAGTCAGGGACCCTGTAATACCTGTCTTGACTGGTGCAGGGGGTAAAGAATCAGGAGACAGACTGGATTTAGAGAAAACATCATCAACAATATCAAGCACAGGGGGATAGCTAGGTGCCTGTGCTGAGGCAGTAAAAGAAAATCTCTGAGCCTTTTCTTGGATTCTGAATAATCCTGGCTCTCCCAGTGGAAATGTTCCCTCATGGTGTGCAGAGTTTTCCCAAAAGAATAATCCTCAGGTGGAGAGGCTGAAGGTATAGATTCTTCAGCATCAGAGTCCTCATAGGGAGGGAGAGAATAACCTGATCTGAAGAGGAATCAGAGGAAATAGAAACCTGGTCAGAGGAATCATATTCAGTGTCTTGCCTAGGCATTTTTTCAGGAGGGGGATGGGATTCCCTGATCAAAGTAATTAAGTCTTCGGCCATTTTAAGCATCTGTTTCTTTGGCATAGATGACTGTCCAGGAGAATACTGTACTTGTTTCCTTGTCTTTAATGGTGTTTTTGACTTTGCCTTGGCTGCTGTAGTGGACTTAACAGTAAGCTGTGAAGGTCTGAAAACACCCTCCGAAGCCGATGCCTGCTCAGCGGCTCCGGACCCATCTGAGGGAATAGTTTCCGTAGGCCCAATACCTTGAGTATCCAGAGGCCTAGTTGTCTCCACGTGGGAGTCACATATGGCCTGTGGCTCTGAGGTAGCGGGTGTCAGGGGCTGAGAAAGTGCCTCACTGAGAACCGGTGACTGGCCTAGAAGAGGCTTCGTCGTCGGTTTTGGACCTCGGATGCCTGTCCTTTTCCTTGTCTTTGCGTTTTTTATGAATTCCGGTCATTGGTTGTTCCGACGGCATTATATAGTTAAACCTTCGGCCAAAATACTGTAAGGCAAAATCAAACCGATGTTTAATAGTGCGTTTGTTCAATCTAGCACAAAACTGACAACTAGCAACATTGTGGTCAGGGCCTAGGCAAGGAATATAGTAAGAGTGAAAATTCTTATGAGGTATTTGCTTCCCACAAGAAATACAATTGTTAACTTTTACTGACATAGGTTCTGGAGCAAGAAAAAGTTTCCCCAATGGGGTACTTAGCTTTATTGAAGACTTCGGTTCTGAAACTCTATTTCGAAAAATCTCAGGAGTCGGCCGACTGGCACTTGTGAACTGCTTTTGCTTCGGGCACCGCACAGCAAGAAAGACTGAAGAAAATGGAGTCGGTTGCATCTTTTATACCCCTGGCGCACTGACATCAGGGAAGAGGCGACATCAACAGATGCCGGACCAAGACTTTGGAACTCGGGCCGACTGCGGGTAGCCTGCCAGCAGGATAACCCAAGTGTAATGACTGCAACAGTGAAACACGAACATTCCCAATTCCCTAGAATTACAATGACCAGAAGAAGCACTCACAGCAGGTGTGTGTGTGTTTGTGTGGAGGGGGGGGTAGAAGAAGGTGAACTTATACTTATTACATCCTCTGGATGCCCACAGTTACAGAAGAGGGGTATTTTATTACAATAACCCTCTTACTCAACCATGCAAATATGTACTGTTACGCTAAGTTCCTTTACAACTGTATTGTGTTCTTCATAAGAATCACTGTTGCAGTCATAACCTTTAAGAAAATTCTCAAACCTTGTCCATCATGCTGGAATATTGGCTATTTTCCTAGGACAAAAGATGCAGGGGGCACTGCAAAATATCAGTGGCAAAACCCACTCTGCCTATGGATAAGCCCTTTCAGGAATGCTAAGAAAATGCATGCAACACAGGATCAAGTGGTTGCATCCAGAACGACCTAGGCAACTATCCCACTAATAAAAGCACTAGTGACTAGGGTGGTCCTGTTACAGTGGGGTCTAACATGCACCCTGCAGAGTCTTTCTATGGGCAAAGTAGCATAAGGTAATGAAGTAAAAATTCACCATTTAGAAACAGCCTGTTTAGATACTAGGTTCCCCTCCCTATTGGCACATAAGGAACAAAAAAAATGTCAAGTCTTACTGAGGCTCTTGGTTGTAGGCAAGTAATATCTGAATTGTCTGTGAATATACAAGGAATACAAACACCTTTTTGACCCACTTCAGAGATTAGAAAGAAAGACTTAGAACTGGGAAGTATTTTTCAAAGTTAATTCTGTAATGACGTTACCATTATGGAATGGTACCTTCACTTCATCAGGCAGAGGTTGTTTCCTCAGTCATGCATGACTCTTAGGTGCAATCACTATAGCAGTTGCCCCAATGCTGCATCTACACTATCATAACCACGTATTACAGCATGTCCACAAACAAAGCTAACTGGAGAAGTCTGACTAGTCTGGCTTTCAGCATTGAGTCAGTCACCTGTCCAGGCATGTTCCACAACTGCTGGAGGACTTCACCCTAATATTTGCTCATGTGGATCTGAGAATTTACAGCCTGGAAGGCCAGGATTGATGAAGTAGTAGTCTTCTTTCCATCATGATCTTAGACTCTGCTCTCTTGGTCACTGGGAAGAGTATTCAGAGTTGAACAAACTATAAACTTTTATCAGCATCCATGGAGCCTACTGCTGGATCTGACAATGGATTATTTTATAAGTACTTGAAAGGATTTTGAAGCTTGTAAAAATGGTCAGGCTTCATAGCAGGGGGTTATGAGACCAGTTCTAGTGATGCTATGCTAAAAACATTCACACATGCTCCAGGCATTTCAAGAATAGCATGTGACTTTACAAACTCAAACTGAAAGGATCAAAACATTCCTCATGAGTATCCAAGACCTCACTAGCTTCCCATTTCAAGTGGACCCTCACTCATAAGAGGATTTCCCAAAATGAAATGTCTTCTGAGGGAGAATCACAAAACATGATGTTGCATTTCCATGTCATGTTCTAAAAGGGAAAACATTAGCAACAATTGTTTATGAATCAGAAGATGGGTAGCCTCATCATTTATGTTATACCCTAAAGGATTTCAGTAGTCTCCTAGAATCAAAGGAGTCCTAGTACCTATCAGGAGGGAGCTCTCTCCCATTATTTTGACAAGAAGGGACTCCAGAAATTATGGCTACTACGAGCTGAACTGCAGGTTGTGGAGGAAAAAAAGAAATTATCCTGGGCTATTTTCTGTCAGTCCTGAAAAGAAGCCTAGAAAAGGATTTGTTTTAGGGGCCTGCCTTGTATCTGACTTCTTCATAATGTCAAGGCCTATAACATTGTGGCCTCCTGATCAATGGACACCTGAACCCTCAGCATACTGTATGACTCTGTAAAGAGGTTGAGTTTAAACAGTGTGTTTAGGTGAGGGGTTAGTTCATTTTGGAGCTCTTGTAAAACACAGCCTGGGACACTGTCCCGCCCCACTGAAGCTGTGTTTTTGGCTTTGGATAGGGCTGTTTTAACCTGTGTGCCTGTGACTGACGAGGCCCTACATTCTTCTGGTATGGTTATGGGCCCTTTAGGGTGAGAAGGGGGTGAAGTTTGCACTAAACCTGTCTGCCATAATGTTGGCAATATCAGTCGGTTCAGTGTATTTTGTGCCATTCTGCACTAACTCAGAGAAGATCTGAAAGTTTCCACTTAGGTCCTTGACATAGCTAAAAACGCTTTGTGGTTATCTTTGGAGTCATTGGCAATTTTTCTTTCGAAACTAGCCTTGAATGATTTAATGAGGGATCACAGTTTCTTGCTGATACTGATCAGGGATGTCTTTCCTTCTTGGGATTTTACTCTTTTCTGTACTAGTTTCCTCCTTCTGTCGTATAGCTTGTTTATGGCAGGAGTCCAACAGACTGGTTTCCTTTTCTTGGAGGAGTGAGTCTTGGTTTTACTTGGGACAGCACAAGCCATGCATTCCTGCAGGTGCTCATAGAGTGCCTTTATAAAGGTTTCAGCAGCTTGGACAGCATTGTCCTTTAGCATGGGGGTTGTGAACCTTTCCACCTTGGTCTTAAGTAACGTGAAGTTTGCTTTTGAAAAGTTTTTCACAGTGGTTTCCTTGATTGGGGGTGAGGGCGGAATGTGGATATCCAGAGTGATTAGTCTATGGTCTGATCTAACCAGTGAGGGGTTGACCTCCGGTGTGGAACACCGGTCACCCATGTTGGTGATGACCAGGTCCAATATGTTGTTCCCTCTGGTGGGGGTATTGACCAGTTGATCCAGGGCATTCGAGTTTATAAATCCTAGGAAGCATTGGGCAAGTTAGTACTTGAGTAGTTCTCCCAGTTTATGTTTGGTTAATTGAAATCACCCAGTATTAGGGTGTTTAGTAGGACCTTCATATTTCCCAGTGTCTTCAGAAATGCGGAATGGGGGTCTGGGTCATGGTGGGTGATCTGTAGCAAGCTACAATTTGGATTGCAGTTTTGCCCATTGTTAATTGTACATGGATGATCTCTGATGCACTGTGCTGCGCCACTAACCTGGAGGTGTGAGTAACCCTGATGAATATTGATACACCCCCGCCTTTTGTGTTTCGGTCCTGGTTCTGTGGCCGAAAGGTATGAGTTATAGCCTAGTGGGGCTGGGGTGCTCTCAGGAGCCTTAAACTAGGTTTCTGTTACTGCACAGATGTCAATGTTGTCCATACTGAGGAGTGCCTCGAGTGCATGCATTCTGAGGTTTAGACTTCTGGCACTGAGTAGCATTACCCTCAGTTTTTGGTTACTTGTGCTACTTATAGTGGTGGGTTTGTCTTTTGAGCCTTGCCTAAAAAAGGCACTATGGGGGCGACAAGAGCTTTGGCCAGTATTCAAAAGCCTAAGGTGACAGGTGCAAGCCATCTCTTGCGAAGCAACGTGGCTTGTTGAGCATGTCATCCCAGGTGGACAGATACTGGATCCCCTTTGAATGACACCAGAAACTTAGCCAATTGTTGAAATTGATCATTTTTCCTTATACTGTGGCATCATTCTTGGTGAGGGTAGGATGCTACTCAGGGTCAGGGTCATACCGGCCTGGGCTACATGATCAGAGAGCTCTTCCATGTATTTTCATTTAGTCCAGGGAGGTACATCTCAAGTCATTCACACCAACATGGACAATGACAGAGTCATATTTGTACTTGTTCTGGAGTGACCTGAGTGCTTGTGTTATGTGGCGGATCCTGGCACCCGACAGGCAGCTAACTGTAACCTTCTCCTTGTCCAGCCTAGTTAGTGGGACATCAGTGTGCCTGACTATAGAGTTGCCTATTTCTAGTGTGCTGGGTACGTTATTTTGCCTTAAGGGCTGTGATTGCTTGGCACACTGATTATGTGAAGTATGTGTTTCATGGTTGGTGATGGGGTGTGGAGGTTGCTTGGATGTCTGCTTTGGAGGTCTCTGTTGCTTTTGCAAATTTTTAATTAGAGCCTCCGAGTATGTTTACATGTATTCATGTGTGTTACTTGCCGGTGTTGGTTTATTAGGTCTATGTGAGACTGGTGGTGTGTTGCAAGTTTTACCCTTCTCCTCTTGACTGTCAGTTCTAGTCTTGGGTTGAGAGAGCTTTGCCTCCAGTTTGGCTGTATAATTGCATCTCTCGCATATATTAGTGTTTGGTGGTAGGAGGAGAGGGTTGTCTGTGTACATGAGGCAGTTGTAATATTGCCACAAAATGCCCAGATTCACCAGTTGGACTGGTGAGTACACCAGAAACTGCCCTTTGGACATGCCTGAATAGGTAGAGTAAGCTGTTTTTCTGATTGGCTGGTGGGGACGAATAGAGAGCCTTGTCCTTCTGGACAGTATGGGGGGGTCTAGTGCTAGGGTTAATTAGTGCTTGCTTTGAGTTTTAAGCAAGTGCTTGACTGTGAAATGAATGGTTTGAGTGCTAAAGTTGAAGGTTTGTCTAGTTCCAAGGGAAAAATTGAAGAGTAGACTTCGTGGAGCCGAGAATAGTTTAACTCTAGCTAACCGGCGCTGCCCAGTGTGCAAAACCGCGCAAATGCGGTTTTTATAGCAGGGAAGTGAAACAGATGGAAATTAGCCCAAAATGGCCGATAAACTACTAACTTCTGGGCTGAAACCACTCCTCCAGGGACAGATAGGCTGCTCACAGCTCCCCTCTCTCACAGGTGAGCAGAGAAACTTCCTTCTATCCAAGTAAGGTATGGGCAACACCGAAACTTGTAACACAGCCCTGAATTCAGCAATAACCTGAAACCTGGACTATACTAGTTCAGAAAGGCAGGAAAAAGTATATATATATATATATATATATATATATATATATATATATATATATATATATATATATATATATATATATATTTTTTTTTTTTTTTTTTCTTTTTTTCAGAAAATAGAGCAGATGCAATCAAAATTAGCTCGAAATGGCCAATAAACTACTAACTTCTGGGCTGAAACCACTCCTCCATGGACAGACAGGCTGCTGCTCAAAGCTTCCACAAACACTATCGAAAAACAGCAACTTAGAAAAAGAAAAACACAAATTCAACCAGCACCATGCCAGTAAAGCGTTTTATTGCGATCTGGTACCTCGGCTTTTCGCCTTCAAATGGATCACAAATACAGAGTGCTGTTAACTGTTATTTATACAAATTTTATAAGTTAATCAGCACTAATTATTCAATTACATCATTTTATAAATAAATTTACAATCAAAACAACACTTTACCCAATTAACCAGTTAAAAAGCTTAAAACTGAGCCTTGTTCCAGCAGTCTTCAATCAGACAAGTTCTAACTGCACACTCCTGCCACTAGGGTACAGAGAAACCTTCTCCAAAAAAGATGGCCTGAATCAGTGTACAAGTTATACAAACAAAGCTAGATCCAGCAGGCCTGAATCTAGTCTATGCTACAGCAAACAAGGTGTACTGATTTCAGAAAGAAACAGTTCAAGTAAGCATGCTGATAAACTCGCACACTTGGCATTATATCAAACCTGAGATAGCAGTGTATATTCAGGGTGTAAAGCCCTCTCTTTCCTCCCTTGCTTCTGACCACAAAAAGAAATCAGAAAGATGAATGAAATAGTTTAAAGACAACTCTGACATCACTTTCATGAGGGAGTGCAGAACAGCCCTAAGGGACAAATGATACTTGTGAATGACCAACTACAGCTTTTCAAAAATAAGACACTGGTGTTTGGTGACCATGCAAGCAGAGGAATGATCACACAGAACATCTTCCAGATGAACTTCAGTGTCAATAAACCAGCAGTCCCAACAGGAAGAAGGGCAAGCAAGGCAATAATAAAATTCAAGTCCTGAGGAGAAAGTTCTTTAAATAAGGATGGAGACACAGAACCACCTTCAGGATCTGCTTACCTTATGCAACAGACCAATCAGCAACTACTTTTTACTCAAGCACATACCAATCAGTGCAGCAGAAAACAGAACCTACTTACTAGGAGTAAACACTTAACATTCTGGATGTTATGGTCAACTGCAGACAAAAGGTCAGTGCATTCTCAGCCAGACAAGGTACAAAGATTTTCCTCCTACCACCTGAGAAGAGGCAATGAGTCCTTCTTGCACTTTTTCATTAAGCATATCATAAATTAAATAATCATTTCATATATATGCTGTAAAATTGCATTAAAACAATGTACTTGCCCTTTTATGCATTTAACTGTCAGTTTCGTTCTGAAATTTAAACCTGGGTTGGGAACCCTTGGCAGCAACACTAGAACGTATTCTATTCAGCACGTCACTAAACCATCAAAGTGGAGTATTACGATCAGTGTCATATTAGCCACACTTGTGTTTTCCCTTTTTTGACAGGAGTTCTTGGTACATGTCACTCTACCCTTCACTCTTGCAATATCTGCCTGGTACTTAAAATCATTGTTAGAGTAAAAGTTGTGATTCTTTGAAACTCTGTTCAAAATAAGTTGCATGCCCTTGATCTAAACATCCTGCAGTTGTATGAAGATATGTCATTTATAGCAATGATACTCTTCTAGATGGGTAGGCTATTTTGAGAAAGGCTGTCAGTTTGCATTTCATAAAGTTGTCATCATCAACCGCCTTTTTCCGCACGGGATTGAGGTGCTACAAGTGTCGCCAATCTCTTAATTTGCTCAACAATCACGACTGTCAGGTCCTCTCTTATGCAGTCTATTTCCTTGCTGGCCATCCTCATTTCCTCCTTTTTTCTTCTGGTCTCTCTCAAATCGTCTTCATCAGATCATATTCTGCTTTTCTGCACATGTCCAAAGCACTATACTCTGTTCTCTTTGATCTTCTCTGCAATTGGAGCTACTTTGGCTTCTGCTGTGATGTCATCATTTCTTTATCTGTCATACAGTGTGCATCTTAATACCCATCTTAGGCACCACGTCTCCATCACCTGTAGCTTCCTCAATTGCTTTGTCTTCACTGCCCATGTTTCTGTACCATACAGAAACTACAGTTGTGCACAATCTTACCATAACAGTAGATTTCCTTCCCCTCAATACTGCAGTATTCATAACATTAGGTATTCCCTTGCCATGTCAGGCCAGTATACGAAAGCCTTAGGTTGTTTTAAGGTATGCTGTACATCACACATATGTTCCTTGTGTAGCGCAAGGCATGAAGATGACATCCAGACGCACCATCCAAAGAACTGAGAACCCCAGTAGGAACGACAGTCCAAGGAAGAAAAGAGGTAACCGGTACATCCAGAAGATTTACTGGAAAAGCTTATCCAGACTCTGCTACAGCTTGCTGTTAGGGAAAAGTTGGTTTGCTTTTGATTTCTTGTACTTTGTCTTACTTTATTGCCTTGTTCTACTTTTGCATACTGTGATTTGTTTTCTTTACACTGTGTTTTACTTGTATTCTGCTTTTAACTGCATATTAAAAATTGGAAAGAGACCACAGCTGTGTCTCTTGTGAGTCGCACAGAAATGAGAACAGGTCAGTTGTCACACAGAAGTTAGGACAGGTCAGTTAAAGTTAATTATCTGTAAATTGAGGGGGTGGACCTAGGAACAAAACCTTTTAGTTCATGGGTAAAATAAAACATTTCAAAGATTTACTGGAAAAACTCACTCAGACTCTGCCATTGCTTTGATTTCTTGTATTTTCTATTGCTTTATTGCCTTTTTCTATTTTGTACACTGTGATTTGTTTTCAATACACTGTGTTTTACTTGTATTCTGCTTTTAATTACATATTATAACTTGGAAAGACAACAACTGTGTCTTGTGAGTCACATAGAAATTAGAAAAGGTCAAGTAAGGAGTCACACACAAGTTAGAACAGGTCAGTTATGGTTAATTATCTCTGAAATGAGGGGGCAGAGCTACGCACTACACCTTATATTTAAGGGGTAAAAGAAAACATTTCAACGTTTTACTGGAAAAGCTCACTCAGACTCTGCCGCAGCTTGCTGTGACGGAAAGGTTAGTCTTCTTTTGACTTATTGTATCTTGTATTACTTTATTGCCTTTTTCTATTTTATATACTGTGATTTGTTTTCTTTACACTGCATTTTACTTGTATTCAGCTTTTAATTGCATATTATTACTTGAAAGAGACCACAGCTATGTCTCTTCTGAGTCGCACTGAAATTTATTAATGTTCTCCCTATCCTCCCAGCCTGTCGCTGTTGTGTTATTAAATAGAACTGTCTTTCTAGTTGCCTGCCCCTTAAGTTAATCTGACAACATATCTCCTTCCATCTCCTCTTTCATTGGCTGGTGTGAGTAAGCACAAAATTATCATTTTGTGAAATCACTGTCTTTCAACTATTTATTGTAATGGCCATCCCACTGCATTCCATTGAACTAGAATACAAAAGTGCCCACTTCCTTTCAACCTATCTTGCTCTTTTAAAATTAGTGGCTCTCCACTTAGACAGCTAAAACTAAAGTTACCCCCTTTCATATCTAACTGCTTAGTGCACACTGCAGTGTTTAGGATATTAAACCCATTTTTTCATCTTACCTTTACACATCTATTGCAAGTCCACCAGTTATTGGACAGCCACATTCTGCCTCTCAGTAGTCATATTGGGATTAGTGCTTCTGTTTTCTCCTGGTGAGAGAAGGAGCACAAGGATATTATTTCCTGGAGATTGCTGATGACCATAAAGCCTAGTAACTGCTTTATATGTGACAGCTTGGAATTTGTGCTTATATACTGTTACTGGTGAGAGGAGGAACAGACTGCATTGATTCCTGACCGTTTATGGTTAGACAGTGAGTGTCTGTGTTTAACATTCCTGATTGGACTGGTTGCTATTCAAAGCATCTACCAGGAAAATGCTACAACAAGCCTACAGACACACTTGCATCATCTGGGACAAGAATGTGGATCACCAAACAGGCTGTGGCTTGCTTCTCATATTGGGATTGGTGCTAACATTTTGATTATGATGATTGAAGAAGCAAAGGAGCAATATATCCCAGCAGAGTGAAGCTGTGGTGAGACCAGCACTAGTAATAGCCCGGCAGAAGCCATTCATGCAACTTCCCTCTTTTCATCATTCTTGACAAGATAATTCTTTGTTTTCGCCAAGTACTGCTTGACTTGTTTCTAACTTCAGAGTACCTGCCTAAATACTTCATCCTTAAATTTTCAGTGTCTCCGTATTAATTTCTCCTCAAGTGTTTGGCACTGCCATGTACAGACTTGGACACTGAGTGACATTTTTCCTGTAAAAGTATGACCGAAATGTCTCCAACACCTAGTTGCACACACAGCACTCTCACTCCAACTGTTTAAGCAATAAAAAAAGGTCTGTTGCCATGGATATCAACTTTTCCACTAACTCCATTGCCAGCTTGGTTGATATGGGCATCCTGAGGTGATGTAGCAATTGCCTCATGTTTACTGACAACCAGTTAACTCTCAAACAAACTGATATGGTATGCGAAACATTTACACAATGTCAATGGAGACAAAACTCTCACATAAAAGTATTCCTAATGTCAATAAGGTTGTTAGTAGTACACACGCTGCACTCAACACACACAATTCAAAGCAGACATATAGACCCACATATGCTAAGTCACTTAAATGTACCTTCCTAAACCACAAAGACCCTCAGCAGCCCCAAATGCGCTCTTTCAAAACAACACCCACGTCAACACATAGCACTACATCTCATGGAACCTCTACCTTTAAGCCCATAAGACAAGCTACCACACAATCCAACATTCTAGTCAATGCAGACTCCCATCATGAGACACACTGATGTCCCTTTCACCAGGCTGAGTAAGGAGAAAGTCACAGTCAGTTGCTTATACTGGGCTAGGATCTGCTACATTAGGCATGCACTCAGGTCACTAGACCACAAATACCAATATGACTCAGTCATAGTCTATGTGGCAGTAAATGACCTGAGGCATACCTCCCTAGACTATATAAAGACAGACATCATGGAGCTCTCAAAATATGTTTCTCAGGCTGGTATGAGCCAAGAATTTAGCAGCATTTTACCTTCTTCAAGGATGATGCCACAATACGAGCAAAACATGACAGACTTTAATAACTGGCTTAGTTTCTGGTGTCATTCTAAGGGGGTGCAATGCTTGACAGCATGGAAGGAGATGGTCAACAGACCATGCTGCTTTGTCAGGGATCGTTGGCACCTCTCCCCTCTAGGCTTTTAAATATTAGCTAAAACATTGTCTTCCCCATAATGCCTTTTTAGGCAATGCCAAATTTAAATTGAATTGGGTTTTGCATCCAGGAAGAAAGAGGTCATTGTCTCCCTCTACTCTTCCCTCATTAGGCCAATCATTAAGTGCAATGCCCCATTTGTCATGTACTTCACTAAACACCTGCAACAACTGGAGAGGCCACAAAAGTACCTCACAAAGAGGATCCTAGGCCTTAAACATTTGTCCTATATGGACAGACTCAAAAAACTCCAACTATTCTCTGTCTCATATCGTCTACTTAGAGGCGATCTCTGCTTGACTTACAAAGCCACATCTGACCCAGCTCTGTTAGAAATGCTACATCTAAAGAAATCCCAATCTCTCCACACCACATGCTCCAGAGACCTCAACCTCATTACCACAATCAACAGAACATGCTGGCGGTACAGGTTCATAACCCAGAGACTGCCCATGCTATGGAACAGACTTCCCATGCAAGTCAAGCAGAGCACCTCACTGGCCCTCATCAAGAGAAATCCTGATGAGTGGATGGGAAATAGAAAATTCACCCCAGAGATCACTCCAGTGGCTTTACTCGACAAAGGCACTGGGAACTAAGGTCAGGTGGCACGATGCCGGGGTAATCCTATGGGCTAGGCTTGTAAAGGCTCCAGGGCCATTAGCCTAGTACACACCTATGAACGTACTTCCGACATAGCAAATCAAAACAAAGAAAATCTAAATGTCTTACTGCCCAATGCTAGGAGTCTAAACAAAAAACGCTACTCCCTAGAAGCTTTCTTCACCCTAGAGAATGCTGATGTCTGTGCAGTCACTGAGACATGGTTTAAAACCACAGACAGTACACCAACAGTGCAACGTTATAATGCTTTCCACACATTTAGACCAGCGACTAGACAGGCAGGGACTAAAGGTCGAGGTGTCTCTATTTACATCAAAAATACATATATGTCAAGGCTGGTCAAACAAGACAATGCACTTGAGCTGCTCCATGTTCAAATCACCATACACAAAATCCAATACCACTTCCTTGCAAGCTATAGGTCCCCCTCTATGACCCAGGAAACCCATACCATGTATTTAAACATATTAGGAAACACTAAACATCCAACCTAATGCCATATTCATGAGTAACTTTAATTATTCCACAATTAACTGGGAATCCTATACGACACCAAATGTACAAGCACAGAGATTCCTGGATTTTGTAAGAACAAACTCCCTGGACCAGACACTCAATACACCAACCAAGGGTGCAAGCGTACTGGATCTGGTCCTCACTAATATGGGAGAGTGGTGCACACCCCCTACTGTAATGTCTTCCCTGATAAGGTCAGACCACAAAGTGGTCTCCTTTAAAGTAAAAATAAAACCAGAACCCCCAGCTAAACCTGGAACATTCAGGAACTACTCTAAGGCTAACCTCCTGCTATTAAGTGATAACGTGGCAAAATGTCAAGCCCCCATAAACCCTGAGAACACTGCTGCCTATGCAGAACTTTCACAGAAACCCTGTACAAGCATGTCATTGGCTGCATAGAGGCAGTTGTACCGACCAGGAAAAAGTACAGAACTAACTCAAAAAAACAAGCCACCCTGGTGGAATCATAAAATCAACAGGCTATATAACAGAAGGAATAAAATCATGGCAAAAATTAGGAGGTGCAGCACTGAACAGGATAAAAGCACTCTCATCAAATTAAACAAACAACTCGGAGGGCAAATAAAGTCCACCAAAGTCAAATATGAGGTAAATTTGGCCTCGCAGGCCAAGGACAACCACAAGGAATTCTTTAGCTATGTCTGCAGCCTCAAAGGCAATGTACAAGTTTGTGCAGAGATCACTATAAATGGAGCCACCTATACTGAGCCAGAAGATATAGCAAACCAACTGGCCAATAAATTCAGCTCCATCTTTACCCACCCCTCGTAACCTTCCCAGAGAAAAAATCATAAAATATAACTTCCCCTGCTATCACTAGGGAACAGGTCCTTAATGCTCTCTCTACGGCCAAGAATACAGCAACAATGGGCCCAGACAATATCCCAGAATGCCTTCGAAATAGTATGAAACATGACCTATCAGGGCCTCTGGAAATACTATTTAACTGTAACCTCCAAACAGGCTTTATGTCTCATGAATGCAAAACAGCAACAGTCATCCCTCTGCACAAAGGTGGGCCATCTACAGATCCTGGAAACTACAGACCCACAAGTCTCACTAGTCTTATATGTAAAACCATGAAAAAAACTATCATGGAAATGACCAACAGTGACATAATAAGCTTACAGACACAGGACCCAACACAGTTTGGTTTCAAGGGCAGATCATGCCTACTCAACATGGTGGACTTCTTTGAGAAGGCAACCAAAGCAATGGATGAAAGCAAAATGGTTCACACTGCCTACCTTGACCCGGCCAAGGCATCTGATACAATACCTCACTTGGGCATTGTTGATAAACTCAAGCGGTTAGCTATAAACTCGTTATATTACTTGGTGGATAGTCAACTGGCTCACAGGCAGGACCCAGGAAGTTAGAATTGGGGAGTTCTACAAAGAGGCCAGTCACAAGTGGAGACCCTCAGTGATCAGTCCTTGGACCGCTCCTTTTTGGCATTTACTTCTCTGAAGTCAAGGCCAATGTCAATGGTCTCTGGCTGACTAAATTTGCAGATGATTGCAAATTACGAGCTATGACTGAATCCCACGCTGACACAAATGTTCTTCAGGAGGGGCTGATGCAGACAAACAACTGGTGTCAGAGCAGTGGACTAAAACTAAATGCCAGGAAATGCACAATAGTTTCCTTCGGGAAGTCATCTACCCACGATTACTATCATATTGACAATGCACCCCTTAGAGTTGGCCCAGTAGTCAGGGACTTAGGGACACACATATATATAGTAATCTAGCTTTTGACCATCACATGTCTACAGTAGTGAGGAAATCATTCAATGTTGCACAACTTATAAACAAAGGTATGGTATCTAAGTCCAAGGAGGTCATTGTTCCACTGTATTCGGCATTCATCAGACCTATCATTGACTACAATGCCCCCTTTGGTATGCACCTAACCAGGCATATCCAACAATTGGAACATCCGCAGAGGTTCCTCATTAAAAGAATACAGGGAGCAAGTAAAATGTCCTATGCAGACAGCCTCAAGGCCCTATCCCTATATTCTGTCTCCTACAGACTTTTGAGAGGAGAACTATGCCTGGCATACAGGGCATTGTCAGACCCCATTCTGATGGATCTGGAACTCCTGCATATCCACAAAACAAACAGCACCAGAATTACCTGTTCTAAAGACTTAAACCATGTATGTGATATAAATAGGACCTGCTGGACAGACAGGTATGTATTCTCAGAGACTACCCTGTCTATGGAACAGACTCTCCATCCATGTGAAGCAGAATTCCTCCCTACCCAATTCAAGTGCAACTTGGTCAATTGGATGGGGAACAGGATTTTCATCCCTGGTTTTGCACCTATGTCTCTAACGGACACAGATAACCTGTAAATGGTACATCTCCCAGGGCCCTGCTTGTAAATATTTCATCTGTCAAGCCCCTGCTTGCATTTATGAAAGGTACCTGAACTTGTCAGATATTTGGGATGCATGGCTAGGCTTACAAAGGCCCTTGTCATCATTAGCCTAGTAAATACCTATGAACCTATAAATGGACCAGGGGGAGGAGGGAGGGTGTGAATACTGCAACAGTGAAGAGAAGGACATCTATTGTTATGGTAAGATTTTACACAGCTGCACTATTTCCTTCCATATTACTGTTGCAGTATTAATAAAATTGGGGAGACTGCCAAAGCTCAGGAAGAAAGTTCAGAGGAGGAAAGACCAGCAGAGCCCTCTAGGAAGCCATGAAGGAGTGTCCTAGCAAAACCAGCTCTAGCTCTGGCAATACCATCCAACTTACAGTGATTAGTAAATGTATGCATAGAAGTCCCGGTAGCTGCTTCAAGAGTAGAGTTAGTATCCAAACCATTGAAAAAAAAAACACCAGAAGAAGCCACAGTTCCAGTAGAAAGAGCCTTAGCAGAACAAGGAAGGCTCTTACCATGAAAAGAATAACTAAAAGAAACAGCTTTAGAGATCCAAGAAGAAACAGCTTGCTTAGACACAGCTAATCCTAAGGACCCAGGCTGAAAGGAAACAAAGAGCTGATCAGATTTCCTAGTAGTCTCAGTCTTATCCAAACAAAATCTGAGTTGTCTATGCACATCCAAAGTGTGCAGTACCTCCTCACTGGTAGACTGTGGAAAAGGGAACAAAGTGGGCAAATGAACAGACAGATTAAGGGACAAGTCATTCAGTACTGTGGGCAGGAAAGGATTAGTACACAAGGATACCATGTCCTTATGAAACACCAAAAAAGGAGGACAAGCCATAAGGGCTTGAAGCTCAGACTTCCGTCTGGTAGAAGTAAGGGTTAACAAAAGAACAATCTTCCAAGAGCAATGCTGCAAGGAAACTGAAGCTGCAAGCTCAAAAGCAGCCAGAGTAAATTTCTCCACAACAAAATGAAGATCCCAGGGAGGAGGAACAGGCTTGCTGGGAAGCCTAATATGAAGGATGCCTTTAAAGAATTGTTTAGCTTCAAATCTAGAAGCAAATGGAGGAGATAAAGGCAGATAAGCAGATACAGCTGATAAGTGAGCCTTAACAGAAGAGTAAGTCAACCCAGCATTGAGAAATTCACACAGATAGGAAAGAGCCAAAGGAACGTCCAGAGAAAGTGGATCCAGGTTATGGGAAAGACACCAAACAGAAAACCTCTTCCATTTGGATAAGTAGGACTTCCTAGCATTTGGTTTGCTGGCCTCCTGCAGAACCCTAAGCACAGCCTCAGGAAAAAAAGTGTCTATGAGAGATCAAAATCCTATCCCCCAGAGTGTCAGTTGAGGAATGAAGAGGTGGGGATGATGAGAGATCTCTTTTCATGTGTGAGTAGGTAACTTGTGATAACTGCCCTTGGCTAAATGTAGAAGAGGAGGGAACCAATGCTGTCTCCACCAAAAAGGAGTCACCAACAAGATTTTGACAGTATCCTGCTGAATCCTGATCAGGACTTTTGGAATGAGGGGAAGATGATGGAAAGCATGGAGCAACATCCCTTCCAAGAAAAAGACAGGGCATCCACATTCCAAATCAGAGGACCTGGGACTCTAGCACAAAACAGAGGAAGTTGTCTATTCTGAGGGGAGGCAAAAAGATCTATTTGAGGAGTACCCCGCTGATGGACAACATCCAGAAACACATCCCTGAGAAACATCCATTCATGGGATTGAGTTAAGGACCTGTTCAGAGTGTCTGCCACAATGTTTTGACCTGAAGCAATGTAATCTGCCTGAAGAATCACTTGATACTGGACAGTCAGATGCCACACTAGGAGTGCTAACTGGCAAAGAAGATAAGATCTTGTCCTCCCCTTGTTTGTTCATATACCATATCACTGTGGTATTGTCTGTAAACACCTTGAGAGGTCTTGTGTAGAAAAAAGGAAGAAAAGCCTGAAGTGCCAGCAGAACAACTCTCATTTCTTTGACACTGATATACTCTTTCTGTTAAGGTGACCACAACCCCTGCACCTTTAAGGAGCCAAAAGCTGCTCCCCATCCCACGTCCGATGCATCTGTGAGCAGCTCCTGAGAGGAAAGAGGGGGATGAAAGGGGAGCTCTGGATTTAAGGATAACTGCGGGATTCACTAGTGAAGTTCCTTCTTGAGACAAGACAGCAGAGGAACTACAAAGTTTAGGGGATGTGCATGTTAAAGCCAAACTGACTTCAGAAACCAGTGAACCTTTCTCATGGTAGATGTCATGAACCCCAGAGCCCTGAGAAAGTCCCTGGCTGGTACAGAGGTCAGAGGAAGAAGAATTTGAGAAAGGAAATTAGTGTTAAGGCCGTGGGAGAAGGCAGGGATGCCAACATAGTTACAGTCTGAACCCTGCACCCCAGAAACACAACATGGTCTTGAGAAGGAGTTAGAAAACACTTTTTGAAGTTTATTGTGAACCCCATGCTTTGTAGAAGAGAAAGGGAAAAAAGAAGATTTTGCAACAGGATCTCTGGACAGAATGCCTAAAAAAAGGTTGTCCAAGTAAGGAAAGACTTGGATACCCTGAAATTTACAATAAGCAATCACAGGAGCAAGGTATTTAGTGAATAAAACCAAGAAAAAACAGCTGCTGTAATAATCTCCAAGAAAAACAAGCATAAAACAAACAATGGAGACGGCAGAACAATATGCTCCGAATATTGAGTCACATTCACTTTTCGTTTAGTAAGACACAGCAGTCAAAGAATTGATAAAAAGTACAGTTTTGTACCTACCATAAATGTAGATGTCCGATAGGAATGCATCTGCAGTCCTTGCAAATGGGTTGTCCTGTCGTCAGGCAGCCCTTTTCCAAAGTCTGGGTCTGGCTTCGGCTGGTGTCGCACTTCACCTGACGTCATAGCTGCAGTTCTTCGGGTATAAAGGCATCAGCCGACACCATTTTCCTCAGTGTTTCTTGCCCCAGATGCCAGGTGCCCTCTTGGATGGCTAAATTTGGATAAATGCCAAAGTTTCCAAATAGTAGAGAGCAAACACATAAAATAAGCATGTATGTACATATATATAAACAAATACACCATAATAGATCCCCCCCAAGCTAGCTGAAGGATGGCAAATACCCTAGGAGTACCTCAGAGGGGAAGGTGGGTGGGTAATCCTGACTGCAGATGCATTCCTATCGGACATCTACATTTATGGTAGGTACAAAACTGTACTATGTCCTTCAAGGATGCATCTGCAGTCCTTAAATGGGTAGAATACCATAGCTAAACTAGGGAGGAGGTAAAGTAGAGATTATGGTGTAGTTAGGATCCCTTGCAAAACAGCAGTGGCAAAACCTGCTCGGGATCTAGAATATAAAGGTAAATTGTAATGCTTGGCAAATGTATGCACGGTGGTCCAAGTAGCAGCCTCTATAATGTCCTTGGTAGCCACTCCTAAAGCTGTGGTAGTGGCTGTAGCCCTTGTGGAGTGAGGCCTGATGTTCTCTGGAGTTTTCTTTCCATGGTAGGAGTAACAAAATCTAATGCAATTTCCTATCCATTTGGAGATTGTCTGTTTTGTTTCCTTCCTTACCTGTTGCATATGCTACCAGAAGCTGGTCAGTTTTTCTATTGGATTTGGTCCTGTCCAGGTAGTAGCGTAATTGTCTATGTACATCCAAGGTATGCAAGAGTCTTTCTCCCCTGTTCTGTGGGTTGGGGAAGAATGTAGGTAGGTGGATAGCCTGATTTAAAGAGAGTCTGGATACCACCTTAGGCATAAATGTAGGATTTGTTCTCATGGACACTCTATCTTGATGGAAGATCAGGAAGGGTTGCACTGCCATTAATGCCTGTAGTTCAGAGACCCTTCTTGCTGAGGTTATTGCCAGCAGGAAAGCAGTCTTCCAGGATAAGTATTGTAATCCTGCTGTTGCTGCTGGTTCGAAAGGTCCAAGTGTCAATTTTTCTAGCACAAACTTCAAGTCCGATCCTGCCACTGGAGGTTTCCTGGGAGGTTTACATTTTAATTCCTCTCAGAAACTGTCTGAGCAGAGGATGAGAGAAGACAGGAGGATCCAAGCTGTATTCTGCTGAAATAGCTGATGCATGTATCTTGATGGAAGAATAGGACAGGCCTGTATGGAAGAGCTCTGCCAAGTACTCCAGGATGTTGGCTATGTTCACCAGTGTCACATCTTTCCCCTTTGCAGTACTCCAAATGAGATATCTTTTCCATTTTGCTGCATAATTCTTTCTTGTTGAAGGTCTACGAGCCTCCAGGATTATGTCTTTAACCCTTTGGGATAAATTTGGGTTAATTGCTCTTATGTAATGTTCCAGGCAGTTAGCTGCAGAGTTTTCAGGTTTGGATGCAGGATGTTGTAGTTGTTCTGTGTTAACAGTAATGGGATCAGGGGTAGTGCCCATATTTGTTCCCGAGGCATGCTCCTCAGCAATGGGTACCAATGTTGTCTTGGCCAGTTTGGAGCTATCAGAATGATCCTCGGACGTTCCTCTTTGATCTTCAGAAGCACCTTGTGCATCAAAGGAAGTGGTGGGAATGCTGTCAGGTTCTTCCAACTGAAAGATAGGGAGTCCACCTTCCAAGCAAGTGGGTGGTACGTCCTTGTGCAGAATTTCTTTAACTGGTGATTGAGTGGGGATGCAAACAAGTCTATTTGTGGTAATCCCCATTCTCTTGTGATGGCTTTGAAGATGTCCGGATGCAGCATCCATTCGTGGGCATCTGTGGTAGTTCTGCTTAATATGTCTGCTAGAATGTTTTCCTTCCCCGGTACAAAAATTGCTTGTAACTGTGGCTCAGAGCCACATCCCATAGGTCCAGTGCTAGCCGGCATAGAGGATATGAATGTGTGCCTCCCTGTTTGTTGATGTACCACATAACTGTGGTGTTGTCTGTCCTTATCATCAACTGACCTTCTTGGAGAAAAGGTCTGAATGACTGGATTGCCAATTTTACTGCCAGCATTTCCTTTAGATTTATGTGCAGGTGCAGCTGGTCTTGAGTCCGTAGGCCTTGTATGCACTTGCCCAGCATGTGTGCCCCCCAACCGAGGTCTGAGGCATCTGTCGTGATGGTTTGGCTTGGTTGACTGTTGCAGAAGGGCAATCCTGTGTTTGATTGACAGGCCTGAGCCCACCATAGGAACTCTTGCTTCAGGCATGGGATTATTGGAATTTTGGTTTCTAGACTGTACTTGTGTTGGGACCACAAATTCTTTAGGTACCACTGTAGCTTTCTCATATGCAGTCTGGCATGAGGGACCAGAATTATGCAGGATGCCATGAAGCCTAGGGCTTGTAGTACTTTTCTTGCAGTTAGATGGTTCTGCTTTGTTAATGCCAAGAAGTAGAGAGGTAGTTGCTCTTTCTTTTCTGCAGTTAGGAATGCCATTTGTTTTGATGTGTCCAGCTCTGCACCCAGAAAGGTTATTCTTTGGGATGGAATCAGCCTTGACTTTTTTATATTGACTGTATATCCCAGGGCTTGCAGCAGGTAAATGACTCTTTGTAAGTCTTCTGTTAGCTTGCTTTTGTTGTCCGCTTGTATCAGGCAGTCGTCCAGGTAGGGATAAATTTGGATCTGAAGTCTGCAATGAGCAATTACTGATGCCAGGCATTTCGTAAACACTCTGGGCAGTAGATAAGCCAAAGGGCAATGCTGAGAATTGATAATGCTCTGATCCTGCAAGAAATCTGAGGTATCTTCTGCAAATTGGTCATATGGGGACGTGCAGGTATGCCTCCTTGAGATCTAGAGTTACCAGCCAAGACTCCTTGCCCAGCATGGGAAGAAGCTGCTGTAGGGTCAGCATTTTGAATTTTGGAACAATGAGGAATGTGTTTAAAGCGGACAGGTCTAGAATAGGCCTCCATTTGTTTTCTTTTCTTGGTACCAGGAAGAGTCTGGAGTAAAATCCCTTTCCTTGCTCCATAGATGGTACCTTCTCCACAGCTCTCATTCTTAATAGTTGAGATATTTGCTTTAGAGCTTCTGCCCTCTGAGTAGGTGGTAGGTTTGGCATTCCTCCCTTTCCTGGTAGAGTATGGAAATGGAACCTGTAACCTTGGTCTATAGTTTGCAAAATCCATTTTTCCCTTGTGATGCAATGCCAGTTCTTTGAAAATAAGGTTAGCTTTCCGCCTAAGGGTGCTTCTAGTTGTTCCCTGGTAGGCGGTGCCAAGTCACTGTGATTGAGTTGTTGTAGTGGTGGTGGCTGCATCCGTGCCTTGCTGGTTGTTACCTTGCCACTGGCCCCTGTAGGCACCCCTGGATTGGTTTCTGCCTCTAGATTTCTGCCTCTTTGTGTCTTAGAGGAGTCGGAAAGGACCAATTCTTGGAGGGCCAGTTCCTGCTAAACCTTGGAGTTGAACCTGTAAGAAATCTTTCACTGTTTGTACAGATTTTGCCTTCTCTTCCATCTTTTTAGTACCTGCTGTGCAGGGAACCAAATAAATTGACCTTGTCCATGGGTGCATCCAAAAGCTTTGATTTGACATGGTCTGGTAATGCCTGTTCTTTCAACCATGCATGTCTCCTGATAACTGTGCCAGTCATGGCTGATCTAAAGGAAGCCTCCAGTGCATCATAGCCACATTTTAAAGAATGGTTACTAACCTGCTGTATGTTATGTACCATTTCTTGAACATACTTTTTATCTAAAGATTCTTCAGAGGACAGCTTTTTAGTTAACTGGTCAAGCATAAACTCTTGATATTGAAACATATGAAATTGGCAGTTCAAAGCCCTAGCTGACAAAGTAGCAGAGGTGTAAACTTTTTTACCCCATCTCTCTAAGGACCTGGATTCCCTTTCAGAGGGGAGGGGGTTTTTAGTGGAAGTAGCTGCTACAGCTTTAGGGCCCTGGGAGATAGTCTCTGGATCTGCAAAAGGAGCCTTGTATAAATGGTGATGAGTGTCCGGGACCCTGTAGAACCTATCGGGCTTAGCAGGAGCCGGAGGTAATGAATCAGGAGCAGTGCAAGCATCATTAAATGCATCATCTACAACGGAAAGAACTGGAGGTATAGCTAAAGGTCTATGTTGTGGCAAATGTAGAAAGGTTCTAAGCCTTTTTCTGGAGTCTGAGAAATCTTGGCCCTGCCACTGAAATTGTTCCCTCATAGCATGCAAGGTTTCCCCAAAGGAAAATTCCTCAAGTGGAGAGGCTGAAGGGATGGACTCTTCAGCATCAGAGTCTTAGGAGAATAAGGAGCCTCAGGAGGGTCTGTATGTTCTGAGTCATCAGAGGAATCATCTGTGGATACTGGCTCAGGGGCTCTGCTCTAGGCCTCTTTTCTGGAGGAGGGAGAGGCCCTGTCTGGATGAGGCTGGGATCCACGAATTAAAGAAATGAGATCCTCAGCCAAAGAAAGCATATGGGAGCTGGTGCTGGGCCTGTGAGAGGGGGGTTTGGCAGGCACCGTTTTTGAAGCTTTGGCTGCTTTAGCCCTGGCAAAGGCCTTAATAGACATGGCTGCAGAAGGCCTAGCAGCTCCACGTGCAGGGGTTGAAATATCCAGGGGAATAGTGTCTGATAATTCCTGAGAAACCGCAACAGAAGGTTGGGTTTCAGAAGCCGATTCTACCAGGTTAGAGGAGGCCTCGGTAGAAGGCATGGTTTCGGCTGAAGAAAGAAAACCTCAGACCGCGTGTCGGTCCTTTTCTTTCGTTTTTGGTAATTTGCGTTGTCGGAGGATCCGCATAATATAGGCAAAATCAGAATCTATTCAGCAAACTCCGACCGGCGTCTAAGCGTCCGTCGGTTTAAAAGCACAGGCTAGACAAGCTGCTACGTTGTGGTCTGGGCCTAAACAATGTATGCAGTAGGGGTGGAAATCTTTATGAGGTATTTGTTTCCCACAAGATAAACAGTTATTCACTTTCTCTGACATCGGCTGAGGCAAGAAAGAGTCCCCAGGTACTTAGCTTTTAGAAGTCTTGAGTAATATTCGGTAGTAGTAATCTCTGGATCTGACCGAACAGCTTCTGCTTGAGAAAGACTGGGGAAAATGGCATCGGCTGATGCCTTTATACCCGAAGAACTGCAGCTATGACATCGGGTGAAGTGCGACACCAGCCGAAGCCAGACCCAGACTTTGGAATCCGGCCGACCGAAGGGCTGCCTGACGACAGGACAACCCATTTGTAAGGACTGCAGATGCATCCTTGAAGGACATCAACAGATTCTCTCCCACTTCCAGAAATTATTCTCCAGGTTTAAAAAAGATCACCTTTATTGTTACAGAAGGCAAGCACTTTCACCGTGTGGGCTTCCTCAGGCCAATTTAAAATTTAAAAGAAAAGAACTCAAAATTCAAGGAAGCAACGGAGAAATGTAAAAACTTCCTGGAAAGGGGATGGATTGGAATATGAAGAGAAGTATTCTTGAGATTCAGAGACACCATATAAGCCTAAGTGCGCAAAAGAGGGAACAGAGTCTGAAAGGACAACATTGGAAAGGAGGGCAACTTCAGAAAAGTGTTCAGATAAGACAAGTCTAGAATTGGTCTCCAAATGTCCTCTTTCTTGGGCAGGAGAAAGATCCTGGAATAAAAACCCCTCTCCCTTTGAGACAGGCATCTCTTGAATAGTAGCCTGAGTGAAAAGATCCTGAAGCACCTCTGGAAAGGACAGTTGTTCCTGAGGGGGCTGAGGAACACCCATAAAAGGTGAAGGGATTTCCAGACCATGAAATACCCCTGACAAATGATGGACAGGACCCAGGAATCCTCAGTAGCCTGTAGCCAAACAGGAAAAGAGAGAGAGAGGTGAAGAGAAAGAGGAAAGTGGCTAGGAAAAACAGGATAGACAGCACCTGGTTTATCTGGAAAAGGAGACTTTTGAGGTATAGAAGTCTGAGTAGCTTTAGTAGGAGGAGCCCGCTTACCACCCTTTTTACCCTTAGAGGGAGGGCACGATTCCCTGGAAACAAAAGCTGACTTACTGGGGTAATTTCTCTGGAATTTAGGTACAGGAGAAACAAGTTCCTTTAAAACCTTACCCTTATCAAGCAGCAGCAGCAGCTTCCCCAAACAAGTTTTTTTTTTTTTTTTGTTTTGTTTTTTATTATCAAGAGGTCATCTATCAACTTAGTCTTAATTTACATCAGGGAGAGGTTGAAGCCAAGAATACCTCCTCATTATGGACCCAAAAGCAGCATCCATAGAAAGGGCATCTGTTGAATCATAACTACATTTGATGGAATGATGAGCCAGCTGGGAGTAAGTCCCTAACAAGGACAGGGCAGAAGTCTTATCCTCAGTCTGGGAGGTCAGTGATCACCTGACAACCCTGGAATAAGACAGCCAACAAATACCTAGATATATGGGTCTGATAATTATCAGCCCTAAACGCCAATATGGAAGAAGTATAAACCTTCTTTGTAGCCTTTCCATGGTTGTGCTATCTTTATCACAGGGCAATAACTTGGGAGAAGGAAGCAATTAAGAAGGCTTGACAGAGGCAACAGACACCACTGAAAGGTCAGAAGGAGGACATTTGTACAAACATTTACAGTTCTCAGGCAACCCCACCCCCATAGAATCTGCAAGGTTTTTTGGAAGCAGGGGGATGAGAGTCTGGAGCCTCAGAAACATTAGAAAATGTACCCAATAAGGTAACCAAACAGGAGGAACAGAAGAAGGAGACTCCATTTGTAACAACTCATAGTACCTTTTCTGTACCTCAGAAACCTGAGCACAATCCCATTTAAAGAAAGTACAGTTGTGTACACTGACCATAAATGTAGATGTTCGAGTGTATTCACTGTTGCAGTCATTACATTTGGGTAATCCTGCTCGCAGGTTGCCCTCAGTTGGCCTGAATTCCAAAGTCCTGAGTCCTGCGTCGGCTGCTGTCGCCCCTTCCCTGATGTCAGGTTGTCAGGGATATAAAAGAAGCAGCCAATGCCATTTTCTTTCGTTTTTCTTGTCCCAGATGTCAGGTGCTCCCTGAAAGGGTAGCCAAAATTTATATATATATAAAAATACATGCACCAATATAAACTTTACCGTCATTTACAAGCAAATACACCACATAGGCTGTATAAATCAGAGAAGGAAAGATAAGTTCCATCAGAAGAAAGGTGGATGGCGGGTGGGTAACCTGGACTGCAACAGGGAATACACTCGAACATCTACATTTATGGTAAGTGTACACAACTGTACTATGTTCTTCGTGTTTCACTGTTGTAGTCATTAAATTTGGGTACAGTCACAAAGCTATGGTTGGGAGGCTGGAGCTAAACAGCATTAGGAGCAGCTATGAGGCCCTGCAGAACTGCAGTGGCAAAGTCTGCCCTGGATTTAGAATAGAGTGGCAGATGATAGTGCTTTGTAAAGGTGTGCACTGAACTCCAAGTAGCAGCCTCTAAAATGTCCTTGGATGGTACTCCCCTGAGAAAGGCTGCTGAAGTGGCTGCAGCTCTGGTTGAATGTGGCCTAATGTCCTTAGGCACTGGCTTGCCATGGTGTAAGTAGCAGAAATGAATGCAGGGGCCTATCCACTTTGAAACAGTCTGCTTTGAGATAGCCTTTCCTTGTGATCCTGCAGCATATGTCACTAGTAATTGCTCTGTCTTTCTGAAAACTTTGGTTCTGTTCAAGTAGAATCTAAGCTGTCTGTGTAAGTCCAAAGAATGCAGAATTCTCTCCCCCTTGTTCTGTGAATTTGGATAGAAAGTCAGCAGATGAATAGTTTGGTTAAGAGCCACACTGGACACCACCTTAGGCATAAATGTTGGGTTTGTCCTCAGAGAGACCCTGTCTGGATAAAAAATGATAAAAGGTTCCACAGCCATGAGTGCCTGTAGCTCTGAAACTCGTCTTGCAGAAGTTATTGCTAGGAGCAGAGTTGTTTTCCAAGATAAAAACTTTATATCAGCAGTAGCAGCTGGCTCAAAAGGAGGCAGGGTGAGTTTTTCCAAGACATAGCTGAGGTCCCATGCAGGCATTGGTGATCTCCTTGGAGACCTTAAATTTTTGGCTCCTCTGAGGTACTGCTTTAATAAGGGATGAGAAAAGATAGATGGCTCTGTATTGTAATGAGCCGAAATGGCAGAGGCATGAATTTTAATAGATGAAAAAGATAGGCCTTTGTCCAGCATCTCAGTTAAGTATTGCAAAATCTGAGGAATATTTGGCACAGCTGTATCAGTTCCTTGTGCTGGGTTCCAAGCACAGAATCTCTTCCATTTTCCAGCATAAGATTTTCTAGTACTAGGCCTTCTGGCTTCCAAAATGACATCCATCACAGCTTTACTGAGAGGTGAGTTTTGTAAGACTACATTATCCGCAATGCTGCCAGGTTTAAAGTCCTGAGTTGGCTGTGCAGGATCTGATTGTTTTGCTGGGACAGTAGATGAGGTATTTGAGGTAAGGTCCAAGCTGGGCATTGGGACAAGTTTCTTAGGATTGGATACTAGTACTGGCGGGGCCAGTCTGGGGCAATCAGAATCATCTTTGGCTTCTCCTATCTGACCTTTAGGAGTACCTTGGGGAGGAGAGGCAGTGGAGGAAAGGCATATACTGATAGGTTTTTCCAGCTGAAAGATAGGGCGTCCACTTTCCATGCTTGTCTGTGATAAGTCCTTGTGCAGAATCTTTTTAGTTGGTAGTTGTGAGGGGAGGCAAATAGATCTATGTCCGGGTATCCCCATTTCCTTGTTATCATGCTGAAGACTTGGGTATCCAGCTGCCACTAGTGAGGATCCATGAGGTTTCTGCTTAGTTCGTCTGCCAGAGTATTTTTCCTTCCTGGCAAGAATTGTGCCTGCAGATGTACTTGGTAAGTCAATGCTGTGTTCCACAAAGTCATGACTTGTCTGCAAAGGGGGTAAGAATGTGTGCCCCCCCTATATACCACATGACCGTGGTGTTGTCTGTCTTTATCAGTAGTTGTCCCGGATGAAGTAGGTCCTTGAAGGCTGTCAGGGCATTTTGAACAGCTAGCATCTCTTTTTGATTGATGTGTAAATGCATTTGGCTTGAGGACCATGTGCCCTGAATGCATCTTCCTGCCATGTGGGTCCCCCAGGCATAATCTGATGCATCCGTTGTTAGTGTCTGCCTGGCTGGGGGTAATGTGAATGGCTGTCCCTTGTTTTGGTGACAAGCCTTTGCCCACCATCAAAACTCCTGTTGCAGGCAGAGAATGAGAGTAATCATTGTTTCCAGGCTGTGGCAATGTTGAATCCAAACACTTTTTAGGTACGATTGAAGTTTCCTCATATGCAGTCTTGCATATGGAATTAGTAGGATGCAGGATGCCATGAAGCCCAAAGCCTGCAGAATTTTTCTTGCAGATAACTGGGCCTTTGTTGCCAACATTTTGAAATAGGTAGTCAGTTGCCTTTGTTTGTCTGGCGTGAGATAAACCATCTGGGCAGTTGTATTTAAGCTTGCACCTAGGAATATTATCTCTTGAGAGGGTACTAGTTTTGATTTCTTTTCATTGACTGTGTACCCTAGGCATGTTAGAAGTCTTTTCACAAACGCCAGATGCTGTAGAAGAATATCCTTGTTCTCTGCTTGAATTAGTCGTCCAAGCAAGGATATATCTGTATTCCTCTTTGTCTGCAGAATGCAATTACTGGTGCCAGGCCCTTTGTAAAGACCCTGGGCGCAGTAGATAAGCCAAAGGGCAGTGCAGAGAATTGGTAATGCATTGAGCCAGCCTTGAATCTGATGTATCTTCTGCATAATTGTCTGATTGGGACATGCAGGTATGCCTCTTTTAGGTCTCAAGTCACAAGCCAAGCGTTCTTGCCCAGCATGGGCAGAAGCTGCTGCAAAGTCAACATCTTGAATTTTGGTATATCCGGGAAAGTGTTCAGAATAGATAAGTCCAGTATTGGTCTCCAGGCCTTGTTCTTTCTGGGTACCAAGAACAGTCTTGAGTAAAATCCTTGTCCCTGCTCTTGCTCTGGTACTTGTTGAATGGCCCCCATGTCCATGAGGGATGAGACTTGTTTTTGTGCCTCTGCCCATTGATTTATTGGCAGATCTGGCCAGCCGTTTGCCTTTGGCAGGGCACAGAAATGGAACTTGTAGCCTTGTGACACGATATTTAGAACCCACTTGCCCTGGGTTATAATGTGCCAATTTTGAGAAAAAAGCGCTAATTTTCCCCCTAAAGGTGTTGCCAGGAGGTAAGTGCTTGGTGCAGGCAGGGGGAAGTCATTGGGACTGTTTCCTGTATGGTTGTGATTTGTCTTCTCCAACTTTGGAGGTAGAAGCACCCCCACTGCTTTGACCTGTATGAACCTTGCGCCTGGGATCTACCTCTAGGGCGTCTGGATCTGCCCCTTTGAGGTCTGTCTGACGCAGGAAAGGACCAATTCTTTGTAGGCCAGTGTCTTCTAAACCTAGGTGGCTGTACTTGTAAAAAAATATTTAACAGTTTGCATAAATTTAGCTTTGTCCTCCATTTTCTTTAACATCTCTTCTGCCTTAACACCAAAGTATCATGTCGTATAGGTGCATCTAATAATTTAACTTTGACATGATTAGGCAGATTTTGATCCTTTAAGCAAGCATGCCTCCTAATTACAGAACCTGTAACTGCAGCCCTGCAGGAGGCCTCCAAAGAATCAAAACCACATTGCAAATTTTGCTTTCCAACTTCTTCAGCTTCATGCAATAAATCCTGCATTTCCTTGTTTTCTGCACATTCAGAGTTTAACAACATTTTCTGTTTAAGCAATGCCATGACATGTTGCTGACATTTGAGCATATGAAACTGACAGTTTAAGGCCCTTATAGCCAAGGTAGCAGATGTGTAAACCTTTTTTCCCCATCTATCTAGTGCCCTAGAATCTCTGACAGAGGGGGAAGGGTTTTTTGCAGCGGAAGCCTTAACTCCTTTGGGACCCTGTAAAATAGTTTCTGGGTCTGCAGCAGGGTTTTTAAAAAGGAATTTTTGAGAATCAGAAACCCTGTAATATCTTTCAGGCTTAACAGGGGCTGGAGGTAAGGAGTCAGGGGTAAGACTAGACTCCAAAAACGCATCATCTACAATGTCTAACACAGGTGGAATGGCTAGTGACCTGTGTTGAGGTAGTAAAAGGAAATCCCTGAGCCTCTTTTTAGATTCTGAAAAATCTTGGCTCTCCCGGTGGAAATGCTCCCTCATGGTATGCAAGGTTTCCCCAAAAGAATAGTCCTCTGGAGGATAAGCTGAAGGTCTAGATTCTTCAGCATCAGAATCCTCATGGGGGGAAGAGAGTATTCCTGATCAGAAGAGGAATCAGAAGAAATAGAAACCTGATCTGAAGATTCATAGTCAGTCTCTTGTCTAGGCCTCTTATCAGGAGGGGGATGGGAACCCCTGATCAAGGTAATCAATTCTTCGGCCATTTTGAGCATCTTTTTTTTGGGCATAGAGGCCTGTTCATGTGGCTCTTGAGTTTGTTTCTTTGTTTTAGAAGGTGCTTTAGTCTTTGCCTTTGAAGCTGAAGTCAGTTTAATGTAAAGATGTTTAGGTCTGAATACACCTTCAGAAGCCAGTGCCTGCTCAGCAGCTCCAGACCCATCTGAAGGAATAGTATCCGTGGTTCCAATACCTTTAATTTCCAGCGGCATAGCCGACTCCACGTGGGAGTCGGTAGCGGCCTGTGACTCTAAAGTATCGGGCGTCAGGGGCTGCGAAAGCACCTCACTGAGAACCAGCGACTGGCTTAGGAGAAGCTTCGTCATCGGTTTTGGGCCTCGATTGTCTATCTCTCTCCTTGTCTTTGTGTTTTTTGTGAACTCCTGTAATCGGATGGCTATCCGACGACATTTCTGGGTAATTAAACCGGCGTCCAAAATAGTTTAAAGTAAAATCATACCAACGCTTAATAGTGCATTGGTTAAATCTAGCACAAAACCGACAACCAGAAACGTTGTGATCAAGGCCTAGGCAAGGAATACAGTAAGAATGAAGGTCCTTATGAGGTATTTGCTTTCCACAAGAAATACAATTATTTACTTTTTCTGACATCGGTCTGGAGCAAGAAAAAAGTTTCCCCAACGGGGTACTTAGCTTTATTGAAGACTTCAGATCTGAAACTTGAACACGAAAATCTCAGAAGTCGGCCGACTAGCACTTGCAAACTGCTTCTGCTTTGGGCACCGCGCTGCAAGAAAGACTAAAGAAAATGGCGTCGGCTGCTTCTTTTATACCCCTGATGAACTGACGTCAGGGAAGGGCGCCAGCAGCCGACGCAGGACACAGGACCCAGGACTTTGGAATTCAGGCCGACTGAGGACAACCTGCCAGCAGGATTACCCAAATGTAATGACTGCAATAGTGAAACACAAAGAACATCTCCATCTTCCTAGAGATTGTGTTCCCAAAAGAAATCTCTTCAAACGGCATATCAGGACTGTTAGAATCCTTTTCCTCTGAGCCATAATCCACAGGAGCGGGAATCTGAGAAGAGTAAGCAAGGGATTCCTCATCAGAATCCATCTCTTCCTCAGAAGAATCCTTTTCCCTCTGTCTTTTAAAAGGAGTAGAGAACCAGGGGGGAGCAGGAACAGAAACTCCCTGAGGAGGTTTCAATGCCATTAAAGCACTAAACACATTCAGAGTAAAAGACTGCTACTCACTCTGAGGGTCCTTTGGAGCAGGAGAAATGTGTTTAGTCTTTTGCTTTTTCTTTAACGGGGCATCCCCCTTACAGACTTTTGAAGGCTCTGACCCAGGATGACATTCAATGATTGTAGTATTGACTTCTTCTCTGACTAATACCCAAGGAATCCCCCAGGCCACTCAGAGATAATTAGCTGTGCTTCCCCATGACCATCAAAAGCAGACATATGCAATGCCTCCTCAGGAGTGCTAACAGTCGGATGCCCACTGGCTTCCAAACCTGCCGCAGCAGAGGAATCCAACAATAATCATATCTTTTGTGAGAAGCTTAAGCCACTGATTCTCAAGATAAAGCACAAGAGAAGAAAGTCTACTGCACAGCGTTTAGGAACAAAGGTCTGACAAATGATAAAGGTGAGGCGCTAAGGCAAAAAGACACTGTTCATGGCAGTCTTTATGGGGAATCTGTCTCCCACACTGGCATTTACCCTTCTTGGATGACATGAAACCCCACAAACAACAAAGAAAAGAAGTAAAGAGGAACACTAATGGGGCACTTAACTACAAAGGCTTGGTGGGATTCCGGCGTGTAGCTCGCAAGACATTTCCCTGCGAGCTACATCGCCGAAACCAAACGGCTGCATCAGCACTTTGCCGTAGTGCAAAGTGGCTTTAAAGCATAGCCACTGCAACTATAATCTATGGACGGGCAGCTGCAGCCGTATGGGATGTGTAACGCATTTCTTCTTCTCGTGCAAGGAATGCATTTATTTAATTATTTATTTATTTTGTTGTCGACTGACAACAAAATAAATAATTAAATAAATGCATGCCTTGCACGCGAAGTAGGAATGCGTTACACATCCCGTACGGCTGCAGCTGCACGTCCATAGATTATAGTTGCAGCGGCTATGCTTTTCAGCCACTTTGCACTACGGCAAAGTGCTGATACAGCCATTTGGTTTCGGCGATGTAGCTCGCAGGGAAATGTCTTGCGAGCTACACGCCGGAATCCGGCTTGGTGAATCAGCAAGGGAACAAAGACTGCATTCAGACTGGCGGCAAAGAAGTTCTGAGGATGGTACGTCTGGACATCACCATTATGCCCTACTCTACAAGAGCAGCATACGTGTGACATACGGCATACCTTAAAGCAACCTAAGGCATTGGTATACTGGCCAGACGTCGGGTCACCGTTGGCAGGGGATCCCTAATGTTATGAATACTGCAACAGTGATATGGAAGGACATGTACTAGTCACACTATGTTTTCTACACCTTACTTTTCAGCTTCTTTGACATTCTTCTGTCGCACACCATCTCTGACATACTGTGCCAGTTGAAAAAGTAAATTGAGGACAGTCCAGTGCCAAACTACACAAAGTGTAGTAACCAAGAACTGACTAAAGGCACCTGTGAAGAACCAGGCAAACCAGTACCAAGAAGAATTGTCACTTTTAATCATAAACTTAAAAACACAAACACTTAACTGATTCAAAGTGTTTTCATCCCAACAAGACTTCATCAGATGAGTGCTTAAACCCACTAACACTGTTTAAATACCTTCCCCCGATACTTGATCAAGTAATGCAAATTCCATTAATTATCATTAATTACGAAATTAAAACAAACTGAACTCACACAAACAAATTACCTAACACCATTAAGAGTCTTCTTCTGGTGTCGAGTTGCCAGCTCGGCGCCCAACCTTCCACAGAAGGCACACAAACGCACTCACACCTAGGGCCAATTTAGAGTGTCCAATCCGCTTACAGCATGTCTTTGGGATATGAGAGGAAACTGGAGCACCAGGGGGAAACCCACGCGGCCACAGGGAGGACATGCAGACTCCGCACCGAAGGCACCCCAGCCGAGGATCGAACCAGAGAAGCTCTTGCTGTGAGGTGACAATGCTAACCGCTGCACCAGCGCGGCCGCCCCTAAAACCACTAAGAATACTTGTTAGTAAATGTAAACAAACTTACAAAAAATGTTAAATATGTAAAAACATTGTTCAAAGATTTGTAAAACAATCTGAAATGCTAAATGTACTTAAAACATGTAAGGGGAGAGAGATTAGCCTAATGGTCAAGGTATTCACTCCACAAAAAAAACAAGTGCAGGGTTCGACTCTCACAGAAGGCAACCAGCCAGTCTCAAAATGGCTCACCAAGGCAGCCAGCCCACACCAATCCGTAAAGTGTTCAAAAGTCAAAACAAAAGATTTTAGATTAATTTACACAGAGAAAACACTCTAGATGGCTCATTACAACCTAGCTGCCCTCAACTTTAAAACTGGGGCTAGGGAAACACTTTCATTCAAGCCAGGTATTCTATTAGCTTCCAAAATGAGCTGCCAATATACTTCTTTGTATTCAGTCTGTTTCCCATGGTCCACCTCTAGGGTCTATGGACACTACTTCTAGTACAAGAAATGTAAACTTAGACAATCTGCAACTAAGGGCATTTTTGTATAAGACATTTTTTTTTTCTCATCCTTAGACCTAACAGCATAAGTATGTTAATTTGTTCTCCTTTTTAGCCTGCATTCAGTTTTCCTTAAATAAAATGCGTCATATTCATCACACAGGGCAATATATATTTCTCCAGCACTATTACAATTACTATACTTCTTGCCCTTAATGTGAGTATCCCTACATTTTATATAAATAAACTCATATTTAATACAGGGACATTGGGCGCAGGCTCCACACGTATTGGTGCCCAACGTTTTCTGTTTTCCATACCTATTCTGGTCTTCTTTTGTTCAAGAATGTCTCTGATACTGCACCCTTTTCTAAATACAAATTTAAGACGAGTCTTAAAAATTCCTTCCAAGTTTGAATGTTTAGCAAATCTATTCCATTCTGTGGTTATAATATTTTTTATAATCCGAGAATCTCCACTGAAATTAGTAACGAATGTTCCCTTAAATTAATTCGTATTAACGTTGCTACCTTGAACCAAAAGCAACAGCTATTAGCCAAACTGGTGTGGCACAAAAGGAAAATGTAGGCTGAAAAGATGTTCCAAATTCAGTTTATTCCAAATGATAAAAATGGTCAAGCGCTTTCATCCAGTGAGCCTGGACTTCATCAGAACCATCAGACCAATTAAGACACTCCATTTAAATACCACAGAACAACCAATAAAAACACAATACAAAAGCACAGTTAATGAGTTAAAAACACGGAACAGTATGTATTACTAAAAAATATGTATGACGTGCTACATAAAGTAAAAATAATGAATTGTTAAACTGTACACAATTCATAATTCTAACATTCTATACTTTAAAAAGCGCTTGACCAATTTTATCATTTGAAATAAACTGAATTTGGAACGTCTTTTCAGCTTACATTTTCATTTTGTACCACACCAGTTTGGCTAATAGGTGATGCTTTTGGTTCCTGGTACTATTTTCGCCTATTTACACTTTTTGGTCTTTTTTGGTCTACAAATGTTGCTACCTTCCTTACCTTCACTACTGCTCCCATCACTCAAATATACTTGTTTTCCTAAAAGGGGAGCAAACCTGTCATTCCTACCATCTTTTACTTCTTTAATAATCTCTTCTAACATATTCAGTGAGTATTTTCTATTTAGGAACATCTCTTTCAGGGTTTCACATTCTTTAATAAAATCTTGTTCATCTGAGGTCACTCTACAAACACTCACATACTGGCCTTTTATTATATTTCTTTTTGTTTATATGGATGGGCACTAGTAAAGTATAAACAAGAGTTGCAGAAATTAATCTTCCTACATACTGTTGATTTAAAACTTTTAGTCACATTATTTTTGTCTATAGTGACATCCAAGTAGTTCAAACTGTCATACGTTATTTTGTGGGCAAATCTTAAAATGTTAGTGGTACTACTAAAATAGAGAATAAATTCCCTTAACTTGTCTTCTGTGTCTATCCAAAAAATGCATATATCATCCGGGTACCTCTTATATAATTTCCAGGATTAAACATATTTGGAGTTGAACTTCTGTTCCCACAAATTTAATATAATGTTAGCATGCATTGGGGCACAAGGGGCTCCTATAGCTACCCCACTTTCTTGTGTATATAATTCTCCTTTGAAGTAAACAAAATTATTTTTAACACTAATTCCATCAGGTCAAGACAGACCCTGAATTCAGTGTCTCTGAGCCAAGCTTTACTTAATAAGGCCTCTTCTAACCACTCCAGACCTGTGTCGTGAGGCATTACTGTAAAGAGGTCCACTATATCAACAGTCAGAAAAACAACTTTTTCAGTATATATCTCAGACTTAATACTTTAAAAAAATCCCACAAATAATTTAATATACCTTCTTGTTCCTTCCAAACTTTCTTCAATTTAAAATGTGTGAACTTAGCTAGGGGGAAGGTCTTAGACCCATTAGCAGCCACAACTGGCCTTAAAAGTGGATCATCTAAGTTCTTGTATGTCTTAGGTATACCAAAAATACATGGTACTGTAGGCTTTTCTATTGCTAAACATTCATAAATCTCTATGTCAACCATGCCCTCTTCTAGCAACTCTCTCAGCATGTTGTCTATTTTCTTACAAGCAACACTGACTTTGTTGTTAGAAACCCTGGAATATTTATTCTCATTACTCAGATTTTAAATAATTTTAGCTACATACATCATAGTATCCATAAGTACTGTTCCTCTCAGTTTGTCTGGTTTCATCCCCTTCAGGTACCTATTACCTGCTGATTTGTGAAGCAATTATTTCTCTTCCAAAAGGACATTGGAACAAATTCTATTGTGTTGCATTCCATTCCTTAACTCTTTTCCTACTAAATTTTCAAAATTTAAAAGTCTGGATGTAATGGTGGTTAAAAATGCTTTTCTTTCTTATACCTCCCTCTTGTTCCATTCCAATTAACATTATTATCAAACATTAATTCAGGATTATTTTTCCTCACAAATAATTTTAAATCTATTAATAGTTTGCTTATGTTACATTTCTTATTGGATATAAACTTAAGACCTTTAGAAAATAAATCAAAGTGGACTTGAGTTATATTTTCCCCACTATAATTAAAAATGTTGTAGTTACCATAAGTGTACTTGTACTTGTCTCTTACAATAACTTGCACACTACTTGTATCACTCCCGCTCAGTGTACCCCCTTCTTCCATGCATTCCGTTCTTTGTAACTGTAACATTGGGGCTTCCAATTCCTGAGTTTCTCTGATCTTCTGAGTGGGGAAATGGAAACTCTAAAGGGTCATTGATGTCCACTTCAGAATTATACCCAAAATTATTTTCTCCCCCATTACCATCTCCCAACCCACCCTCAGCACTATAATTATTATTGTTACCTAAATTTTTAAAGGTATCCTGTCTATTGTCATGGGAATAAAAAAATCTGTTTAGGCTTAGGGTAGCAGCATTTTTATGCATGTTCTATCACATCTCCTTCTAATTTCTTGAATTTTCTTTTAAGCCTTTTAAGCAAACAAGAATATTTTTCTTCTTAGACCAATATTAGCATATTTATGCTTGCCTTTTTCCACAGTATACAACAAATCATTACTGATACCTTCATTCACTTTTTCAGTCTGTCTAAATACAATTCAATATCTTTCACTTTTTGTCCAATAATAGCTCTCATGATATCAATACCACAAGCATCAAATATTCTAATAAGTTCTTGGTGAAACTCAGACCCTTTCTTAACATTATTTAAGTATTTGCATACTCGCAGCCTTTTAGGCACAATACCCCTTTTAATACATTCTTTCAATAAGCATTATCTAAGCTTAAAACTCTATACTTTTAACATATAGTCATGTAGTTTTTAAATACTAGTATCACAGGTATCAACATTATTTGTCACAGGTGGCTCCATTTCAGAAAAAGAATACTTTTTATTCAGCCATTCCCCTAAATTACACTCATTGTTCAAATTAACACCACTCAAATTATTAGAGTGTATATAACAGTCACCTTGTCTTCCAGTCTGTTGCTCTTATGCAGATCTCTCTATTTCCACGTTTATTCCATGAATTTCACTTGAATTGAAAAGAAAAATGTTAGGAATCCCCTCACAACTTGATCTACTTGCACCAGCCAGAAAAAAACTGCATGTCTGCCTCCATCTTGGATTGCATTCACTTCCTGTCTTCCTCTGTGACCTCCAGGGCTTAAGTGTGACCTCATCTCTTGGTTTTCTGGTATAGAAAGTACAGAATAGTTTGCAGCTACGGTTTTACAAATGGGAGTACGTAAATCAATTAGTTGTGTGAGTTGGCCACTCATTTTCCTGCATTCACCAACTCCAACACCCCTGTTTGTATCTCCACCAGACAGTGTAGCCTGGGTCTCCAAATCCTCCATCGTGCCAGGACCAATCCAAAAAGGAAATAGTGTAGTAACCAGGAACCAACTAAAGGCACTTGTGAAGAACCACACAAACCAGTACCAGGCAGAATTGTCACATTTATTCATAAACTTAAAAAACACACAAATGCTTAACTGATTCACCGCATTATCATCCCAACAAGACTTCATTAGATAAACCTACTAACACTGCTTAAATACTTTTCCCCAAATATGTGATCAATTAATGCAAATTCCATCAATTACCCTTAATTACTAAATTAAAACAAACTGAACTCATACAAACAAGTTACCTAGAACCACTAACTGTACTTGTTAGCAAATGTAAAAAAACTTACAAAAATTGTTAAAGATGTTAAATATGCAAAAACGTTGTTAAAAGCTTTGCAGAACAATCTGAAATGTAAAAAACTTATATAAAAGGAACAAAAGAAGACTACAATAAATACCGAAAACAGAAAAAAGTTGGGCACCTGTAAGTGTGGAGCCTGCACCCAATGTCCCTACATTAAAAATAAGGAGTTTATTTATATAAAATGTAGGGATACTCACATTAGGGGGCAGTAAGTTTAGTAACTTTAATAATGATGGAGTAATATACTACATATTGCCCTATGTGATGAATGTGAGGCATTGTATACAGGGAAGACTAATTACAGGCTAAAAAGGAGACTATATGAACATACTTACGCTAGTAGGTCCAAGGATGAGAAAAATGCCTTTTACAAACATACCCTTAGTTGTAGATTATCTAAGTTTACATTTTTATACTAGAAGTATCCATAGACCCTAGAGCTAGGCCATGGGAAACAAAGCTCAAATACAAAGAAGTACATTGGCAACTCATTTTGAAAACTAATAAAGCACCTCACTTGAATGAAAACGTTCCCCTAGCCCCAGTTTTAAAGTTGAGGGCCGCTATGTTGCAATGAGCCATCTCCTATAAAGTTCATATATTTTTGCATACTTGAGTGCTTTTACAGTCTAAATTAATGTAAAAACTTTTCTTATGGCTTTTAGACACTTTATGGATTGGTGCGGGCTGGCTGCCTTCTTCAGCCATTTTGACACTGATTGGTTGCCTCCTGTGAGAGTCGAACCTCGCACTTGGTTTTGGTGAGGTGAACACCTTGACCACTAGGCTAATCTCGCCTTACATTTTTTAAGTGCAGTTAACATTACAGATTGTTCCACAAAGCTTATTTAACAGTTTTTTATAAGTTTTTTATGTTTACCAACAAGTACTCTTCGCGGTTTTAGGTAATATGTTTGCATGAGTTCAGTTTGTTTTAATTTAGTAATTAATGATAATTGATGGAATTTGCATTCATTGATCCATTATCAGGGGATAACGGGACTACAGTGTTAGTAGATCTAAGCACTCATCTGATGAAGTCTTGTTTGGACGAAAATTCGGTGAATCAGTTAAGCATTTATGTGATTTTAAGTTTATGAATAAACGTGATAATTCTGTCTGCTACTGATTTGCCTGGTTCTTCACAAGGGACTTTAGTTGGATACTGTACCAGTTGGCTGTAGTCCCTCTGATTCTTGCTTTGACCTCCTGATAAAGACTTCCCTTCTCTTCACCCACCCCTCGCAGATACTTAAATATGTTAATATGTTCCACTATTTTCCCTTGTATCTCAAGTTTCGGCTTCTTCTGATGTCCTCTATTTGTTGCCCTGACAAGCATCTTGTCTGTGCTTAGTTTAATCTCATGTGCCTTCAATTTTGCATTCCACTCTTCTATCATTTGCTGAAGTTCCTATTCAAAGTCTGTCTGCTTGAATGTTACATCATCTGCATACAGCAGTTTGCTAATCTGTACCCCAAATCCATTTGCTAATGTAGCCCGTCACCAGTCCGAATAGCAGTGGGCTCCAAGCTGAACCCTGATGCATCCCTACTCCCAACTGTGAATTTCTCTGCAAGTCTGAATATTGTCTGTACTTGTGTTATTTGGTTCTTGTACATAATGCTACCAGTGTTTGCAGGACTTTGAACCATCACAGGCCTGACCAGATCATCTTTCCTGGAACCTTGTCAAACGCTTTCTCCAAATCTGGGAAGGTCCAGTTGACTTTCTGCATTTCTAGCGTCTTTTGCACTCACGCTCACTGCAAACATTGGGTCGGTTGTGCCACATGCTGTTTCAAATCCAAACTGCTCATTTGCCATCTTAATTTACTCTGCATACTGCTATCAATCATCCTCTCCAGCATTTTCATGCAGTGACAGGAGTTTGAAACCTCTATACGGCTTACAGTTGTGAAGATCCCCTTTGCTCTTGTATATTGGCAATAGAAATTTTACTCTCTAGTTATCTGGGATATGCCTTTCATTCTGTACAGCTATGAGTATCCGCAGGAGCCATTCCTTCCCTAACTTGCCCAACAACCGATATATCTGCCCTGGCCTCATTTGAACTTGTTGCTTTCCCTGACTTCATTTTCCTTAGTGTTTTCTTATTTCCAGGGTGGGCTCTGTATGGGGGCAGTACAACTTCTGTTGGGTTTTCTTTATGCAGAAATTGTTGGCACTTGAAAAATCCCGTGGTCTAACTACAGTACTTGTTGTAAAGTTTGAAGCATCTTGCTAACACTGCACTTAATTTTATCAGATGTAACCATGTGACCTTTTGCATCATTTAGCAAAGCTCATTGTGATTTTTAATTTGCATATTTCCTGTTAAGTTATGCTGAGTGCATGTCATCTTTCTGTAAGCAATGTCTTTAATTTTAACCTTATTAAGAGTATCATGACTTGGCCAAGTTTGGTCATCACAATGTTTGGTCTGTTTAAGTTTAAATCTTTTGCTTAGCAGAAACAGTTTTCAAAAAGTCACTGGTGTGGATTGGGATTGATGTGCTACACAGAATGGCATTGTTATATGTTCCCTTAAGAAATGTATAGACAGTTTCCTGTGTAATCTTTTGTTATTGTTTATGCACAAAGCATGAATCTGTCTACAAGTTGTTCAGCATGGAATCAAAATGGTTTCCTTTGTGTTTGAAACCCAAACAGTTAGCAAAGTCTGCAAACTGCTAGTGACTGAAAGGAGACCCAGTATCAATTCTAATCGGAGCTGCTCAGAGTTTGATGACTTTAGCCAGAGATCTGGTGTGCATCTGAACTGAAATCTAAGGCATCCACTGCAAACAACTGAAAAATAAGTATATTTAAAGCCTGTATTGCACTTTGTATTTATTTGAATTGCTGCTTTTGTTTTGCTGACTGTGTCTGCATTTTTTTTCTGCACTTTAAAAATTCTGTACTACTGCCTTATATAGCACAGGCTAGATTCACACTTGCTGAATCTAGACTGTTTGGTATCACTGTGGTCTAAACCAGCCATCTTACATTAACACAGCCTCCCTGCATCTTTGTGGTATAAGTAGATAGCTCAGGTTCCATCTGAGTTGGGGATTGCTGGAGAAAGGCTCAGTTTGGGGCTTTTCCATTGGTAGTCTGTCTTAAAACTGTTGAATTTTGACGGGTTTTAAGCCTCTCATTTGCACACTGCTGCACATTGCAGAACAGGGGTTAGCACTGTCCTGTTTAGATGCAAAATGTCTGGAAACTTACATTTTCCCTATTTGTTTGTCGGTAGAACCTCCTCCCCAGTCCTCTGTTGCTCTGCAGACAACTCAACTGCATTGTGACAGGCATTGCCACAGCTCTTCATCCTAAACCGTCAACAGAATAAGCCCCTCTGTTATTCCTACATCATAAACCTATCTAACTTATCCACTCCCCAACAGTACTATGGTATAAACCTGCCTACCACCTCTCCAGCCAGCCTGATTGACTTGGACATCCTAAGGCAATGTGGCAATTGTCTCATGTACACTGACAACCACTTAGTCCTAAAACAAATACCATACGTCAGAGATGTAATTATACTATCAATTTGGAAAAAATCCTCTCATGTAACAAAAAAAAAATATATAAGCAAGCCAACAAATAGGTTGTCAACTCACGCACTTCATCTCCCACATCAGTTCAGGACACAACACATAAACCCACATATGCGGAGGTACTCGCTAAAGACCTAACAAAAAGTCAGAGACCTCCCAAGTGTAAACTATCTGCATACACCTCAACACGGGTCTATAGTAGAACACCGAACTTTCAAAAATTCGAGTGTTCTAATATCGACCCGTTTTCAGCGAATGCTGAAAATATTGAAGAAACAGAAAACCAAATTTTTTCCTAGGGAAAGAATTTAGTTGTCCATTTCTGTTGCTTCGGTATTTTAAGCGCTGTGATGGAAAGTTACGGGTCGGGTTTAGGTAAGTGTGCGATTGTGTGGAAGTGTAGGTTAGGGTGGGTTAGGTGAGTTAGGGTTACGGCGCAAGTCAGGTAAGTGTGAGATTGTGTGGACGTGAGGGTTAGGACGGGGTAGGTGAGTTAGGGTTAGGGTGCAGGTGAGGTGACTGTGCAACAGTGACGGACCTTAGGGTTAGGGTTTGGGTTAAGGTAAGTGGACAGTTAGTGGAGTACGTATAGTTTAGTGTAGGGTTAGGTGTAAGAGTTTAGGTGTATGTGTGTGGATTGCTGTTGTTTGGTGTGCTTGTGTTGTGTGTATGTGCTTTGGAACAGCAATTTTTTTCCCTAGGAAAAAATTTGCTGTTCTGTATGTTTGATGTTTTAAATTTTCGATTAATAGGGTTCGATATTAGAACACTCGAAATTTTGAAAGTTTGGTGTTCTAATATAGACCCCTCAACATGTACAGAAACCACTGCACATCACACACATATCAGTGTCTCACAAAATAGGCCCCTAACACAAAAGACCTCAAAATCTAATGTCTTGGTCATAGGAGACTCCACAGAGGGACATACAGATGTCCCCCTTACCAAGCTGGAGAAGGAGAAAGTCAAGGTCAGCTGCCTATTGGGTGCCAGGAACTATCCAATCATACATGCACTCAGGTCACTCACCAAAAAGTACTGTTACGACTCAAGTCATTCACCCCCAACATGGTCTATGACAGAAAAGACCTCCGTGGACTATGACTGAACTCTTAGATAGGGTCATACCTGCCTGGGACACACAAACTCTAATCAGCATTCTACCTTCATCCACGATGATGCCACAATATAAACAAAAAATGATTGACTTCAATAATTGGGTTAGCTTCTAGTGTCATTCCAGGAGGATCCAGTATTTGTCAGCCTGGGAACCACGCTGCTTTGCCAGAGATGGTCTGCAACTGTCTCTCCTAGGCTTACGGATACTGGCTAAGGTGCTTGCCTCCCCCATAGTGCCTTTTTAAGCAATTTCAAAACCACAACATTTCTGATATAGCAAAATCCATTTGAGACCAGCTCAATGTTCTGCTGCTTAATGCTAGGAATCTAAATACAAAATTCCATTCCCTGGAAGCACTCCTCACCTTGGAAAATGCTGATGTCGGGGCAGTCACTGAAACACGGTTCAAGGTCTCAGACAGCACCCTAGTTGTGCAAGGCTACAATGCCTTCCACACATTCAGACCTCAGAATGAGCATGAAAGAACCAAAGGTGGAGGTGTATCCATCTTCATTAAAGCCAACTACACTTCCAGACTGGTCAAACAGTACAACTCTCTCAAACGACTCCATTGCCAATTAACTATAGGCAAAATACCCTACCACATCATTGCTAGCTATATGTCCCCTTCCATGAACCAAGAGAAGCACAATGCCGACCTGGACTTACCGGAGTTGCTTGCCATACAGCCCAATACCTTAGTCATAGGAGATTTCAATTATCCCTCCGTCGACTGATACAAAGCACAAACATGCTTGCCCTGAGGTTCCTGGACATTGTCAATGCAAACATTCTGGAACAGATAGTTTGCACCCCCATAAGAGGCTCTAATGTCCTTGACATAGTACTCACCAACATGGGTGGTCACTGCAATGCCCTCCCTAGTACGGTCAGACCATAAATCAGTCTCATTCTAACCATTGGAGCCCACACCCCAAAAGGCCCAAAAATTTAAGGAACTCCTCCAAGGCAAACTACAGCCAACTATGTGATGATATAAAAAGTTTTATACCTCTGCAATCACAAGCAATAATGACTCCTGTGCAGAGATGTACATAAATGCCCTGTATAATCATTTAAGCAACGGCATAGACTTGGCTGTACCTGACCAGATTAAAACCAGACCCTCTCAAAAAAAACAAGCCACCTTGGTAGACACCTAGTATAAACAGATTGTATAACAAAAGGAAGAAACTGGTGTCCAAGAAGAGTCAACTGCCTCTGCAGAGGAAGAATTCCTTCCACAGACTGAACAAGCAAATCATAAGTCTTGTAAAGTCCTCTAAAGCTAGTTATGAAGCTAAATTAGCATTCAAAGCCAAGGATAATCATAAGACATTCTTTAACTATGTCCGAAATCTAAAAAGGAGTGCCCAGCTATGTGCCAAATTGGTAGTAGATGGCACCAATCAAACCATTCCAGCGGAAAGTGACAATATACTAGCTGACAGATTTGGTGCAAATTTCACATACTATCCCCACCATACCACAAAGCATGTCTGACACTAGGTCTCTACCTAGTATCATCTCTAGAGATCAAGTCATATCTGCATTCTCTAAGGCCAAAAACATGGCCTCAATGGGACCAGATAACATCCCAGGTTGCTTGCTAAGCAATATAAAACAGGATCTAGCTGACCCACTTGCCATTCTCTTTAACCATAGCGTAAGAACTGGCTTTATACCAGCAGACTGGAGAAGAGCAACAGTAATCCTCTTGCATAAAGGGAGGCCATCAACTGACCCTAGGAACTATAGACACAACTCTAACCATCCTCATCTGCAAGGCCATGGAAAGGATCATCATAGACCTCATCAAAGACAAAGGCAACCTTCAAACTCTAGACCCAACCCAGTTTGGCTTCATTAATGGTAGACTGTGCTTACTGAACTTGGCAGACTTCTTAAAGAAAGTCGGAAAAGCCCTGGATTAATGTAAGACAGTGCATACCACCTAGCCAAAGCCTTTGACACTATCCCCCACTTGAGTATCATTGAAAAACTCTCCCAGCTAAGTGTTAACACTTACCTCACCAGATGGGTAGCTAACTGGCTCATCAACAGAACACACACTGTCAAAGTTGGTAATTACACCTCTACCAGTACACCTGTCAACAGAGACTTACTACAAGGATCTGTACTGGGCCCTTTACTATTTGCAATCTATTTTTCGGAAGCCCAGGCTAAAGCAGGCAACATTTGGCTTATTAAGTCTGCTGATGATTGCAAACTAGGTGTAATCTCCAAGTCCCCCAATGACTGACACCAAAGTGACAGTCTAAAAACTAAACGCAAAAAAGTGCACTATTATCCCATATGGCAAAGATGAATTCCCCACTAATTAAAATATTGACAGCTCTCCTCTAAGTTCAAACCCAGTGGTATGAGATCTGGGAACACAAGTTGACAGTAATCTGAACTTTACCATCAGGTTTCTACAGTGGCAAGGAAAGCCTTCTACACTGTGCACCTCATACGTAAAGGCATCGCATCCAGGGATGTTATAACCTGACTTTAATCGACCATTAAGAGTACAATACTCCCTTCTGCATGCATCTCACCAGACATCTACAGCAAATGGACAGACCACAGAGGTTTCTCACTAAGAAGATACAGTGCCTCCAAAACATGACCTACATGGACAGACTAAAAGCCCTGTCACCTGTATCATGCAGGTTACTGACAGGCGACTTGTGCCCGGCCTACAGGGCAGTCTCTGACCCTGACCTGATGGAAATGCTGCACATCTGCAAATCAAATGGCATTAGAGTCACTCACTCTAGGGATTTCAACCTTGCCAATGACATTAACAGAACAAGCTGGACAGACAGGCATGTATCTCAGAGATTGCTGCTGCTCTGGAATAAACTTCCAATTCACATGAAGCAGAGCTCCTCAGTGACAATATTCAAGTGCAACCTGGACAAATGGATGGGTGAGTGCAATGTCACACCGGAGATGGCACCCATGTCACTCATGGAGAGGGGTAGTTGGTGCTTGTCTGTAAAGTACAGCTGTCTAACCAAGGACAAATGGGGCAACCCAGGTTTAACATGGCTAGGCTTATAAAGGCTCTAGGGCTGCTAGCCTATTAACTACCTATGAACCTAAAAAGACATCAGCTATGCCAAATAAGGTAAAGCTTTTGTCAAAGAAAAAAATCTAGTATGACAGCAGAGGCAGATCACTTAATGGATACCTCCTATAGTCATCAGTAATTACTAACAAATGCTACTTTTAAGGCAAAGGATCATAAAGATATGCAGATGGTTGAGTCTAGGTTTGTGTTCTTAGTCCTGATATTTTTATAGGAACTGGATTTCTGCTTTGCACATTTGCCTGACAATCTACATACACCTGTGAAAGCACAGCTTTGGCATACTTGTCAACATATGAAAAACATTTTCTATCTTAACAGTGCCTTTGTCTCCATTGTTTCCTGACGTGTTTCAAGTTCAGGTTACAAATCTCTAACCTCCTGTGATTTAGGTACTTTTAGACTCTTACCACAAAGACTGAACTCACAATCAGGTAAAAATATGAGGCAATGTTTGTAGCTCGCAGAATCTCAGAAAAGAAGCATATGATGTTTTATCAATGACTGTAGAAATATTTATAATAGATTACCAGATACTTTTCTTGAACTCCTTGTCTAGTGATAGACCATTTCATTAAAACTGACCAAACACCCATGTAGGGTGCTTCCCCACCTGCACCTCTTGACGTGTGTGTGTGTGTGTGTGTGTGTGTGTGTGTGTGTGTGTGTGTGTGTGTGTGTGTGTGTGTGTGTGTGTGTGTATAAGTGTACATATATACGCTTAAACAGAGAGACACAGATACCCTTAAGTCACACAACCTTGTGAAAAGTTATGTAAATTCAGCAATAATGTGTCCAGTTGCAGCAGATCTCAATGAACCATTTACTTATCATTTCTATAAAAAGAAGTTATGTCTTACCATAACGTTCCATCTGTGTTGTAGATCTTTCATTACAAATAGGACTTCGGTTCCTTCCTCAGAACCGATACGGTCTTTTCCAAGCTCACGCCAGCCAAAAACTCTCAGCTAAGCCCTACCCATAATGCCCCTCTCCTAGTTACTTCAGACTGAGTTTGCCCGCCCCTATATAATAGAGGTAGTAATAGAAAAATAGTAAAAGGCTCTGTCTGAGCAAATACCCTAACCAGGAGTTCCTAAAGTCCACCGGGAGTCCAGGCAGAGGGAAGGAGGTTGAGAAGTAATGAATGGACAAAGATTTACAACACAGATGGAATGTTATAGTAAGACATAACTTCTTTATCTAATGTTGTAAATCTTTGTCCATTCATTACAAATAGGACCGAGTCCCCAGCTACTGGAGTCCTGGATGGCCCTAAGGAAGGATATTCCCGAGCACCACAGAGCCAAAAGATGCTCGTCCACTGGAGGCCAAATCCATTTTGTAATGAGAGATAATGGTATGAGGTCTTGCCCAAGTGGCTGCTGTGCAGATATCATCCAAAGAGGCTCTGGAATGAAATGGTACAGAAGTAGCTACAGATCTGGTAGAATGAGCCTTTATTCTGGAAGGTAAGGACAGCTTATTCTGTTGGCAGACAAAGGTAATGATGTTTCTAAGCCAGGAGGATAAAGTCACCTTGGAAACAGGTTTACCCAATCTGGGTCCTGCAAAGGCCACAAACCATTGCTCTGTTTTCCTGAAAGATTTATTCCTGTCCAAATAACAACTAAACTGCCGATGCACATCAGGGGTGTGCAAAAGGTACTCCCCTCTATTAGAATGCTGAGGAAATAAAACTGGCAGATCAATAGATTGGTTAATGGAAAATCCAGAAATGACCTTGGGCAAGAAAGAAGGGTCAGTACGAAGGGACACCCTATCCATGTGGAAAATCAAGTAAGGTCTCTTGACACTCAAGGCCTGCAGCTCAGATACTCTTCTCGCTGAGGTAAGTGCTACTAGAAGTAAAGTTTTCCATGACAAAAAATTTAAATCACATGAATCAAAGGGATTGAAGCACCAAAGTCAAGTTACGGGGTTCTAAGGGAGGCTTGACCGGAGGTTTAACGTGTAATACTCCTTTCAAAAATGTCTTGCATAGGTGGTGTGACATAATCAAAGAATTATCAAGTCCATTATGAAAACTGGCGATAGCTGCTAAATTTACAGTGACCCTCGATGCAGAGGCTCCTACATGTAAAAGAGTTGTCAGGTATTGAAGGATCTTTTGAATAGACATAGAGAAGGGATCTATGTTCTGATCTTTGGCCCAAATAGAAAACCTAGTCCATTTACTACAATAAACTTTCCTGGTGGAAAGTTTGTGTGAAGCCAGAAGAATTTCACAAATAAGAGATGGGATGTCAGGCAGTCTGGCAATCATTGGAAGTGGAGGAACCAAGCTGTGAGCTTGAGACTGTAGAGGTTCAGATGAATCAGTCCCCGAGGATGAGGTAACAGGTCCTGGGAATGATCCAGGATCCACACGCTGTGAATCAGATGAGGCCATAGAAATGGGAACCAGACATGACGGGGCCATTAAGGGTCAATGAGGATCACTTTGCTTCTCAACCTCTGAGCTTTCTGAAGAAATTTTGGAATGAGGGGAAACAGAGGAAAAGGCATACAGAAGAACCGGGGGCCAATCGTGAGTTAGAGCATCCCTTGGGGTTCCCCCTGAGGGGGGATCAGGGAAAAGTAGATTCTGCATTTGTAGTTTAGGGGAGAAGCAAGGCTTGCCCCAGCGTCGGAAGATCTGATCCGCTGTTACAGGGTTAAGGGACCACTCATGAGGCATGAGGATGTTCCTGCTCAGATTGTCCGCAATAAGGTTGGAACTCCTGGGAATGTGCATTGCTATAAGAAAGCGGTTGGAAGCTATCACCCAGTGTCAAATCCTCATGGCTTCCCGACACAGGGGGTACGACCTGGTTCCACCTTGCTTGTTGATATACCAGACGACTGACATGTTGTCTGACTGAATTGCAATGGTCCCAGAGGGTAGGGATGCATGGGATGCTTGGAACGCTAAGAGAACTGCCCTCAGTTCAGGACATTTATGTGCAAATTGACCTCCATGGGAGACCAGGTGCCCTGGACCGTCTTTCCCTGGAAATGCCCCCCCCCACCCTAACAGGGAAGCATCCGTGGTCACCATGGCGGTGGGCTGGGGAAGACAGAACAGTCGACACCAAAGATTCGTTAGTGGCTTCATCCCACCATAGCATTTCTTCCTTGCAATGGTTTGTAAGACGTATCATGTGGTCAAGTGGGTGAGTTAGAAATGACCATTGTGTGGAAAGGAGCCACTGCAGGATTCTCATATGCAACTTCGTCAGTGGTATTAACATAATGGCAGCTGCCATGGAGCCTAAGACTTGCAGTACAAGATGTGCTGGTACATAGGTCTGAGGAAGAAGGTCTTGGATTTGGTGTCTTATTTTCAAAAGCCTGTGAGGGAGGAGAGAGGCTTGATAGGATGTTGTGTCGAAGACCGCTCCAATAAATTCCAGTGTCATCATTGGGGACATTTGAGATTTGTCCTTGTTGATTGTAATCCCCAAGTGGAGAGCGAGATCTTGAGTGTGAGAGAGGCTGTGGACTAGGAGACTCCTGGTCGGAGTGGTAATGAGCCAATCATCTAGATACGGAAACACCTGGAATCCTTGTAGTCAAAGATGAGCTACCACAACTGTCATAAATTTGCACACTTGGGGGGCTGTCGGGAGACCAAATGGCAGTGCCCTGAACTGGTAGCGATAGTCTCCCAGCCAGAAGCAGAGAAACATCCGGGAGCGGTGATCCATTTTTATGTGGTAGTATGCATTCTGGAGGTCTATAGAGTACATCCAGTTGTCCCTCCCTAGGAAGGGAAGAATTGACTGTACTGTGACCATCTGGAATTTTTGAGGTTTGATAAATTTGTTCAGTAGACTGAGATCCACGATTGGCCTCCAGTCCCCTGTCTTTTTTGGCAATAAAATGAACCTCGAGTAAAACCCGGATCCTGTCTGGTCTGTTGAGACTGGTTGGATGACTCTTTTTCTTAGCAGCTTTTCTATATCTAAGGCTGCTAATTCCCTCTGATTGGGTGGTACATCAGGGATTCATTTGACGGGTCTGGGAGTTAAATCGAATGGTATTTGGCAGCCTCTGGATATTATTCTCTGAACCCAAACATCTGTAGTAATAAGATGCCAGGCTGGTAGGTGCAGAGAAAAATAACCCCTGACTGCTTCCATAGGAAAGCAATTGGGCCGCTGCTCTGGAGCGCTGGTAGGGTCTGTTGGAGAAAGAACCTCTAGCACCCTGGTTACATGGACCCCCTCGATCCTGAAAGGGGCATCTTTCAGATGAGTTTCCCCCTCTGCTCCAGGAGGATTGTTCACCATGAGTGTCATGAAAAGATCCTTGGGACTTCTTGAACCACATTTTTCCTCCCTTCTGGTTCCTGGAGTAGGACCTCTGGGGTTGGAAAAGCATATGACCACAGCAGACAAGATCTTTCCACCTTTCTCACTTCGTACAAGTATGTCTCGTACTTTGGGTCCAAAAAGTGCAGATTCGTTGACAGGTGCATTGACGAAGGAAGATTTAAAGGAGTCGGCGAAGTTACACAACCGCATCCAAGCATTACTTCTCATGACAATGCCTGATGCAGCAGCTCAAGCTGCCCCCACGGTGGTGCGAGAAAATCAAACACATCATGGATTTCGAGATGGATTCAAGGGTAGCTAGCTGTGAGGCGACAGTGTCACGCACCTCATCAGGCAGTACCCCTGCCAAAGAGGAAGACCTTCCAGAAATTAGGTCTCTTTGGAGGAGAGTAAAGTGTGCCAGATAGTTCAGTGACCGAAGGTTGCTGAAGCATAGGTCTGCTTCCCTAGTCTGTCCATGGTCTGGGATTCACTGTTCGGGGGATGGACAGTGGAACTATCTTCTGCCAGTTCCCTCTTGGTGGTCGCCGCCACAACCATATAATCAACTGTCAACAGGTTGGACCAGTGGAGCTGGTCTTCAGGTGCAGATTAAATTTTGCCTGGTCTCCAGGGAACAGGTTCTACATTGTCCGGGGGCTTCCAGGCACACTGCACAATGAGCATAACAAGGTCATCTGCTGGTGGGGTCACCCAGGAAGTAGATGGCTGGGCACGGAAGGCCTGCAAGAACACCGATTCCTCAGAAGAAGGGTTAGAGGACTTCCAGTCCCCCCGCTGCTTGAGGATTTCAAGAACGTCTCCGAATGAGACATTGTTTGGAGGAGACCATGGGGACCCTTCCCCCTCATCACAATCGGTGACTTCGGTGATAGATTCCTCTGGGAAATCAAGGTGCTTCCTCTTGCACTGTTTCTTCCGGGGTGGCTCCCCAGTGGGATCTTCTGAAGAGGACTCCGGAGAAGGGTTCCCTTCAAAGGGGGGTCTTGTGACTCCCGTGCCCAGGGTCACGAAATAGGGGGTTGGGAAGCTGTATGCTGGGGGAGCTTCTGATAATATCATTGGTGCTGACTGCAAGCCTGTGGAGGCAAGAACCCTCTCCATCATCTAGAAAGCAGGGCCACCCAAGGAGGGATGGGAGCCCGGAACCAGGAAGGGCAACCTTGGTACCGGGGTCACACCCCACCCTGAGGAGCCCACCTCCAGGTGAGGAGCTCCGAGAGGACTGGAAGCCAGAGCCGTGGACATAGACGGCACCAGTGAGAAAATAGGCATTGGGCTAGGTACCAAGGTACAGACGGTCCAAGCACTGCTCCGAGAGAGCATCGGCTCCATCAGAGCTGATGCAGCAAGGGTGGTCAGTGCAAACAGGGGAAAAACTGCTGTCTGAGCCGAGACAGTATGCACCGGGGTGGATATCAGTAACGAGATCTCCAGGACCTGGGTAGAGGATGGAGGAGGATAAACAGGGGAAGCTGTGGTAAAAGATTCTGAGCCAAGAAGGATGGAAGGTCTAACTCTAGCTGGAATGGGCAATCCCCTAGCTGTCAGAAGCTGGTCCACAACCCGCACTAAGTCTAATTCAGAAAAACTCCTGGTGGATCTAAAGGAGGCTGCTGAAGGAGAATCAGGTCTTTCTAGAAAGGGGCTCAACCTCTGCCCCAAAAAAGGGTCGTAAGTTGGAGAATATCTTGTCCTTGGCAAATATTCGAGTTTAGGAGCCAATGGAGACGAAGAAACTATCGGCACCGTGGCTGGGATGGTGCCAAAGCAGGTACAGTCACAGGATCCAAGGATGGCAATGAAGTCAGTGGTGCTGAGGTTGGAACCGAAATAGGGGTGAATATCATGGATGGCACCGAGGGAGAAGATACAGAGCCTGGTGCCGAAGAGGTCTGCGCCGAGGGCGCTGGCAAAACACGGAGCTGACTCGGTTCTGTAACTGACATAGATGCAGGAGCAGAGTGACTCCATTTTTCCTTATGTTTTTTGGTCTTTGGAAGGGGTGAGACCTCCGACCCAGATAGAGCCTCTGAAAAAAGGTGTCTTAATTAAACCTTTTAAAATAAGCTTACTTTTACGTTCTGCTAGTGTATGATTACTAAAACTAGCACAGATGTCACAGTCAGCTTTAATATAATCCACGCCCAAACAGTAGACACAACGAGTGCGTCCATCCATGTTGGACATCTTATGTGCACACTTGTCACATTGTTAAACCTCAACTTAGCTTTGTCTGACATAGTAAGGCAACAAGGCTATCCTATAGAAAAAAACAAAAGAAGCGAGAGAATACCAACAATAGTATTTTAAAAAATACCACAAGTGGTAAGGAAGGGCCTATCAAAGGCAAGAGAGAGGGACAGTACTAAAAATGGTAGAAATTAAATTAGCAATGTAAAGGGTAGGGAATACAAGTAGGTTATAGGCGACAGTGAGAAAAGGCTATATTGACTAAAAAATAAGAAATTTTGAGGAGAAACTATCTTAAAAATTACAATTTTCTACTTGGCTTTGAGAGAGATGGCTAGCACGTCTGACGAGGAATGCGGCAAATGAGATATGAAGTAACTAGGAGAGGGGCATTATGGGTAGGTCTTAGCTGAGAGTTTTTGGCTGGCGCGAGCTTGGAAACGGCTGTATCGGTTCCGAGGACAGAACCTAAGTCCTATTTGTAATGAATGGACAAAGATTTACAACATCAGATCATATTTTTTATAACGGAGTCATTACTGATCTTTGAATTTAATCCACTGTTAATACTTTTTGGAATGTCATACATACAGCCACAACCTTTTTTTACATTTTTGCACGTAGGTTTGTGGTGTCGCTTCAACAGTAACAAACATCTAGAGCCAATGTTCACACTGCTAGGAGGCTATCTGTGCTATAAAGCTAATGCACTCTCCTGCACATACATCATGGCAGCTTGGTTTTGTCTCCCATTTTATGTAAAGTAAATAAATAAATATGACTATAGCCTTAAATTCCATATATCTATCTCCAGAGGTTCCTAGATTACTGCAAATGATTCACAATTGGTTTTGATCGGAAGTGGAAATAAACCTGTGAACAGACACCTGCAGATGGAAATGTTACAATTCGTAGTTCCACACTACTGCCAAAAAGCTCCTTCTGTAGTCTCTGGCCCTCTATGCCCTGTGTCTATTAAGGTTCTGCTAGCAAATGATACAGCATTCTAATGATCATGGTGTTTCTGTCAGTATAGCCTGTAACTAACAAGACTAACAACTATTAACCGAGTTTTTTTTTTTTTTTGCTTGGATTTAAGCAAGACAAAACTAAAGAGTGACACTAGACAGTAGTCTGACGGTCTACAACCCTGAAACCACTGTTGTAAAACCAAAAGGATACAAATCAAAGTGAAGTATAGGAAAGGAATGCAAATAGATGCCAGTGTATCCCTCCCCCAAACATAGTTCTAGGCATCAGTGACTGACATAATACAGAAGGGAACTACTTCAGGTGGTAAAATTAGTTAAATCTGAGATGGACTGAAAGGTAAGAAAATAAATTAAAGCTAAATGTTCACAGGACTATTAAATATAGGATTACAGAGTGTCCTTATTCTTTTGAACGTGAATAAAAGGGGATCCCATGTTTGTATCACTGTAATGTCACTTCAGAAGCAATACTACATTTTTGAAAATATGCTCTTTTAGAAATATATTTCTTGTCTGCTCTGTGCGTCATACTAGTCATGATCAACAAAAGCTGCTGTTTCATTAAAAAGTGTCCATCATGAGCAATCTGTTGAAGCAGAACAGACTGAATTTCTATTTCTTATACATGAGGAGAGATCCACTTCTTTGCAATGGTTCTGAACTTGGTACTACCTTTTCCAGGAAGAGATGAAATATTAAGTTCAAAACTATGTACAAAACACTCAGAAAAAAAATGCCTCCACACAAACACCAGTGTCAAAAAATAAATTACTAAAAGGAAAAAAAAAAAAACCTCTCCGATATGGTCTGGTATAACCACACATAAGTTAAGTGCTTTCGTTCACATCATCAAACTGACTTACGTAAGAACAAATATACCAAGTGAGGACAGCATTTAAATACATGAATAAAATCACATGACCTAAAGACACCAATGACAACCTAAAATTAACCAAACATATGCACCCACACATTTATATTATTTTTTTATATTTCACCAATAAATGTATGCTATCAAAAAAAAAGAAATACAGTAAATTAGTAAAATCTTCTCAAACTAATTAATTAACCCCCTCACTTGCAGAACACATTCTACATTATTATTCATTTAAACTTGGCAGGCCATCAGCTTCTAAGAAATTGCTTATTCTCTAACTAGTTATTAAGATCACCGCTCTATGATTTACCGTTTCTTGTTTCAACACAAAAAAAATTAATTCTTATTGAAATTTGGACAACATAACGTTTAAATAAAGCATTACAGTTATTCTTACCTCTCATTTACCTAATATGTTCATAAATATGCTTATATAACCTTCTACTAGTTTTACAAATATAAAAAACTGTCACAGGAATAGCACTATGCAACACAAACCAGCCTGAATGATTGACAAGTAAAATGTATTCCATTCCTATTACTTTATCCATGTATTTAGGGCTATAAAATGGGCCATTAGAAATATACTTATAAGATTTACAAGTACCACAGGCAAGAGCCTTTGCTTTGTTACTCAGTATAGGCCCACTTATTTTTTGTATTGGTTTGTTCTAAACTTTGCTGTAAATTAAGTCCCTTCTTAAACACAATTACTGGTTCTAACCTCACAACTTTGCAAAGATCTTCATTTTGTTTAATAATGAACTTTGTTATCCTTTTAAACTTGCTTAATAGTGTTAATATCCAAGGACATATTAACAGGCATTGAAAGAGAATGATCCTGCTGCAAACCATTTTTAATGAACATGAGCTCTCTTAAAATAGGTTTGAAAACCATACTTATTTTAGCTTTCACTTCAAGGGCAAAAGATATGAAGGACCCCAATAAAGAAGGAAGAAGGGAAGATCTCTCTGACTCGGTCATCCCAAGGTCAAGAAGCTTGCCAAAAAGGTGGGGGGTTGGAGTAAGGCAAGGCTGAACCAGACAGAAAAAGAGAAGGATCTATCATTATGATAAGTATATAACTTTCGTATCCAATGTTAAACTTTCCTTCTGGATTCAACCTGTGGGACAGAGTCCCCAACCACGTAAAACCCCAGGAAGGTCTCATGGAAGAATATTGTGCGATACAGCAGAAGCAACGGAAACCCTGGACCTGGACCTGGACCTAGAATGAACATCTAGTTTATAGTAGGACACAAAGGTATGAGGACCCAGCAAGTTAGCAGCTGTAAAAATCTCATTCAATGTCTGGAGAAAAATGCTGTATAAGTAGCCATCGCACTAGTAGAATTACCTTTTAGTTTACCCTGCAAGGGCTTTCCTTTCAAACTATACCCAAGAGATAAAAGTTAGGCAGCCACTTGGAGCGCCTAATTTTGGACACTGGAAAGTCCAATCGAACTTTTGAAAAAGAAATGACGGATCAGACTTTCTGAAAGGTTTTATTCTATTCAAATAAAACCTCAATTGTCTGCGAACATCAAGACAATGCAGCAAATATCCTTCCCTTGTTGAAAACCTTAGGAAAAAATACAGTTAAATAAATGGAGTGATTCAAACTGTTCTTCGTGGCCACCTTAGGAAGAAAGAAGGGTTCTGTGCACAGGGAAATCCTGTCTTTATAAAAACACAAGTACGGAGGTACTGATGAGAAGGCTTGTAACTCTGACACCCACTTGGAGGAAGTAACCGCTACCAAGGATAAGGTCTTCCAAGATGACAATTTTAAGTCAACCATAGCCGAACGCTCAAAAAGAGAAGCAGCCAACACTTGAAGCATGAAGAACAAATCCCACATAGGAACAGGGTCCTGGACTGGACGATGTAACAAAAAGGTACCCTTGAGGAAAGCTTTGGAAATTCTGAGAGTTGCTAAAGGCATATTATCGCTACCAATGTGGAAACTGGAAATGGCTGCCAACTGCATCTTAACAGCAGAACACCTAGAGTCTGAGTGAAACAAATCCACCAAAAAGTCAAAAACAACCTCTATGGGGGCAAAAATGGGATCCAACCTCTTGAAGGTCACCCAACAAGCAAAATGTTTCCACTTACTAGCATATACCTTATGTGTAGATAGCTTCTGACAGGAAGACAAGCTATGCGCCACTCTGCAGGAAAGAGTGGGATTTTGGGCCATCAAGGGAATTGGAGGAACCATGTGGTCAACTTTAGGGTCTGAAGGGTGGGTGGGCCCAGGCTCGCTGGGTGAGATATCCGATCCAGAATGGGATCCAAGATCAAATAAAGGTACTTCAGAAGAGGCCAAAGAAAGGACAACCACATCTGATTGGGCCAAAGGGGTAAAGTTGATTACAGTTGGTCTGCAACAGGCTGCCTTCTGAAGAAACTTTATTATAGATGGAATTGGGGGATAAGCATAAAGGAGACCCCTTGACCAAGAATACAGAACAGAGTCCCTGGGTGACTGCTTCTGAAGAGGGACTTAGGCATAATAGATGCTACACATGGCGTTGCAAGGGGATGCAAACAGATTGCAACATGGAATACCCCAGCATCTAAAAATCAGAGTGGTCACTCAGATTTAGGGACCACTCATGCTGAAAGAATGTTCTTGTTCAAACTGTTTGCTAATACGTTGCATCTCTCCAGGATGTGTGCTGCAATGAGAAACTGCTGAGATGAAATCACCCACTGCCCAGATCTCGTGGTCTCTTGACAAAGAGGATATGAACAAGTTCCCCTTGTTTGTTCATGTACCATACCATAGACATGTCAGTCTGAACTGAAATCGCACCCTGGGGGAGAGCATCCTGAAAAGCCTGTAACACAAGAAGCCCGCCTTCATCTCCAACACACTGATATGAAGACTGGCCTCAGTACTGAATCGTCCTCCCTGCAAAATGCCCCCACCCTAGAAGAGAGACATCCATAGTGGCCATTCCCAGAATACGGGAAAAAATGAATAGTTTACCAGTGGACACTAATGGAGACTCCAACCACCATCTGATTTGATTTCTACAGACCATGGTCAATGCACCTGGAAACTGCATCAGGTGTGTCGCATAGGATCATTGCACCACCAACATCTAATGCAGAAACCTCATGTAGTAGCTCATGAGGTGAACCAAACAAACGACGACTAACATGTTGCTCAAGAGCCTGAGAACCAGATGAGCTGGAGTTTTCAGGCAGAGGAATAGCAAAAGAGCAAGACCCTGTAAGGCCAACACTCTGGAGACTGGCAGCCTTGCGGTCTGAGAAACTGTGTCCAAGTGGCAACCTATAAAGTCTATCGACTGCACAGGAAGAAGACTGGATTTCTATAGTTGACTTTGATTCTGAAGGAGTAGCCATACCTCTCAACCATACCGAATTCCTCAGTATTTACCGGTTTTGAGGGCAAAATTATGGGATGCCACGAATTCCCGAGCGGCCCCTTCAATTCCCATTTTTTTTTAGTTGAAGTTCATGCTGATGTCATCACATCAGGGGCATGTCCAATGACGTCAGCTTCATGAGGCAGACTGCCAGCCTCTCAGAATTCAACTGAGGGCTTGGACTGTGTCTCTGTTGACCTTTTATACATTTGTACGTTGAACATTCGCAGTTACGGATGTAGAAGACCAGGGACGGGTGGGCAGCACAACAGGAGGATCAGCTATGACAGGATGAGAACATTTATCTCCGGTGGTTCCTGGCTCGACTCCCACCGGCTCCAGGTGAATCTAGTATATTAATACAAGTTAGTCAGATAATGTCAGTGCAGTGCCAGTGAGACTTTAATATCTCCATAATTAAAAGTTTAAAGATCAAGTTAGCATTAGCTATACCAATGATTTACTTTATTAAATTATTGTCTACTACATGCACAGTCTCTCTCTCTGTCTCACTCACACACACACACACACACACACACACACACACACACACACACACACACACACACACACACACACACACACACACACACACACACACATCACACTTCATCTAGGCTTTGGACAAACTTCTGTTACCAACAAATAGAACCAACCACTATGGCAGGTCTTTGCAGCCTGTTTGCCATTTCACTGTCCATCACCGTCAGTTCTCTAATGAGTACTTAAAAAAAGAAAGTAATTTTAAATAACAATAGGAGTCACAGAGAAGGGCTATGAGAAAAAGATGGAATGTATTAAAAAAAAGAGAGAGAAAGCAAAACTAATGGCAGAGCTGTAAATTCATCATTCTGCACAGGCTGATTGCAGCCTCTCGGCTGTGTACTCGGCCGTGACTTTACAACTAATCCTGTTTGTAAGTTATTATTTATCTTTGGGAAAGTTTATCAGACTTGGCCTTAGATTTTTTTTTCACCGATTTCCCTTGTGGCTCGCACTCACACATGCTGTTGTTCCCCATATAATTTATGGCTGCCTCTGATCCTGATAACAGATTATTAAAAGTAGAATTAGTTTTTTGTGCAGAATTTTCCCACTGGAAATTGTGTAGGCAGTGCTCTCTGTGGAAGGTCTCTGGAAAGGTCTCCAATGGAGAAAGCAGGCTATTTGGTCATGAGCCCATCTGTCACCGCTGTGAGGAGTGCTTGCACTGTTTGCAAGTACTAAATTCACCACTGGGACTTTGGGTGATGTAAGAACAACCATTCACATTTCAGTCTTCAGCACATATTCCACATTTGTTTAAGATGTGGTATTTTTATTATGTTTTGTAAGTTGATTGTGAAACTTCTGTATAAAACAGAATGTGTTGGTCTTTTTTCCCCTTTTACTTGCAATGGTAACCTTCAAAAACTGTTGAGGAAATGTTTTCATTACATTCACCATTCAGTCTTCAGTATTTACTTCACATTTGTTTTACAGAAGGCATTTTTATTCTGTTTGGTTAGTTGACTGAGACTTGTGTAGAAAACAGATTTTTTTTTGGGGGGGGGGGTAGTACATACAATAAATGTCTGAACCTGTGGTTCCTCTCATACTGAGCAGGATTACTATTGCAACAACACATCATCAGTAGGGTAAAACTAACCTGTCTCATGATGGCCTAATCCCAGCTCGCGTTCCTTGTTACTGGGTGAACAATCCAACGCTTGGTGAATTCTGCTTCACAATGACAGGAAGAGCCAACATCAAAGGATGAAAAAGCAACGTCGATATGAACACTTGGCTGCCACAAGCCAGTTATCCCTGTGGTAACTTTTCTGACCACCTTCTGCTTAAAACCCAAAAAGCCATATCAAGATCAAGCGAGCTTTTGCACTTCTGCTCCACGGGAGGTTTCTGTCCTCCCTGAGCTCGCCTTAAGACCCCTGTTACTTGGAATCATAATGTACACAAGTATGTCAAGAGTAATGTTTACACTTCACTATGGAAAAATATTTACTATTGATACTTGTCTATTGACTGTAACATAAAGGCTTCATAGTTAAGTTACTAGCACATCCCAAAGCAGGCATAGACACACACTTTTAATACTTTCCTTTTACATGGCTGAAGGGGAAAACAAGAGTTTTCCTGAATTTTACCCCCTTTTCCTAGTGAGTATATTTCTAGTTAAAGTACCATATTTTCCTTTAAATGTAATAATAAATAGCTGGGAATTTTTCAAATGCAGCAGTTTAGCTGTTTATCTTGTGAGCCACAAATGACTCTTGACAGCCTTATCAGATTAAAAATGTGAATCGCTGGCCTAGGCAGCAAACCTGTCTCTGAATGTGAAAGTAAAACTTTTAGTGTTGTAGTTTATTGGAGTTGTACAGCATAAACTAGCCTGCTTAATACCTTGCCAAGAACACCGCATATCACACATCAGCAGTTTATTCTACAAGTTATTAATCTGTAGGTTAGTAATGAGCATGGTATGTGTGTGTGTGTGTGTGTGTGTGTGTGTGTGTGTGTGTGTGTGTGTGTGTGTGTGTGTGTGTGTGTGTGTGTAAGCCAGCAGCAAAGAATTTCATTAGCAGCAGCCAGCAGTACACAAAAAAGCATTTGTCATGAATGATTCTGTGGTAAATTTTAGGAATATCAGTTTTGTCTTTTCAGCACTATCCATTAAAAAGTAATTGCTGTAACCCCCCCCTCCCCCATGCTTTTGAAATAACCGGTGTAAATAAAAAAATGGCTAGTTTGTGGTTATAGTCAATATGTATTCCTTAATATTTTCCTTGGTCGCGGTTAAGCTCTCAAAAGTGAGGATACAGCTGTTTTTATGCCAGGGAATGTGAAGAATGAGATAGGCAGTGTTGCCTGGAAATCAAAACATGTAAATCTGTATACACCAGTAGCAGTGTGAGGTAAAGCACATGGGTGAGGGAATTTGCTCAGGTCTTGTGTTTTGCTATAAGTGCATAACTTGGCCTATCATGCTTTATAGTGGTTTGGTCACAGATTATGTAACAGCATATTCTGGGGTCCATTACTGAGCATGTCTTTGCAGCTGGAAGTTCATCCAGCTATGTGGATTCCAAGCTATCCCATGAATTCATTTTTTTTTATAATTAACTAAAAACAACCTGTCTGTCAATTGCTCCTGACATCCACAGGCCATTTTCTTGAGTCTGACCTTGACCATTACTTTAAGCTGATTTGTGTTTTTTTACATTTTTTGAATCTATTTGCATTTGTGCATGATGTACCTTCCATAGTTTAAAAGTTGCTGCTTGCACTGTATAAGGAAATAAGAAGTTATGTACTCACCATAATGTTCCATCTGAGTAGGTAAACTTCATTTGTCAGCAACCTATGGGTTATCGGATCCATATCGGATCCGAGCCGGCAGCTTCCAACAACTAAGATCCAAGCTCCAAGCTCCTCCCTCTTACCCATAATCCCCTGCTATCCCTTCCTGACCTCAGATCAAGTTTGCTTATCCATAGACCATACGATACCAAGAACCACCTCCATACTCTAACCTAGCGACAATCCGCCATGAAAGCAAGAGTCCTTTGAACATCCATATAGGTTAGGGGGACGGAGGGACGGTTGCTGACAAATGAAGTTTACCTATTCAGATGGAATGTTATGGTGAGTACATAATTTCTTAATCTGAAGTAGTTAAATTCATTTGTCCATCAACCTATGGGACAGAGTCCCCAGCTACCTGATTCTTGGGAGGTCCTCATGGAAGGATGTTCCGGAGCACTGCAGAGCCAAAGGACGCTCTCCCTCTGGAAACAATATCCAATTTGCAATGGTTTATAAATGTATGAGATGAAGCCCAAGTGGCTGCTGAACAAATGTCATCCGACGACACCCTAAATCGAAAAGCAGCAGAGGTAGAAATCGACCGAGTAGAATGGGCATGGACTCCTTGAGGTGCAGGCTGGCCAGAACTCTCATATGCCAAAAGAATACATTGGAAAATCCATCTGGACAATGTGACTTTTGTTACAGGTTTTCCCAAAGAGGACTTAGCAAAGGATACAAAAAGCTGGTCTGATTTCCTGTGATATGCTGTCCTGTGCAAATAGAATCTTAGTTGCCGATGTACGTCTAGAGAGTGCAACTTGTATTCACCTTTGTTCTGATAATTTGGAAAGAAGACTGGTAAATTAATAGATTGGTTGATATTAGACTCTGAAGCAATTTTGGGCAGAAAAGAGGGGTTGGTCCTGAGTGAGACTCTATCTTTGTGAAAAATCAAATACAGTGGCTTGGCGCAAAGGGCTTGAAGCTCTGAGACCCTTTGGCCGAAGTTATGGCAACAAGAAAAACTGTCTTCCAAGATAAGTATTTCAGATCCACCGAAGTTGCAGGCTCAAAGGGAGGAGCTGTTAGAGACTGAAGTACAAGAGTTAAATCCCAAGAAGGGACTGCATCTTTAACCGGAGGTCTTAGTAGGAAAGTGCCTTTTAGGAAGGTCTTACATAGTTTGGACGAAATCAAAGGGCCGAGATCACTGCCAACATGATAATGAGAGATTGCAGCCAACTGGACTTTGACAGTAGAAGAGCTAGCACCTTGGTCGAACAATCCTGACAGAAAATCTAGTACTGCTGGCAATGGAGCTGTAAAGGAATCGAAGTTGTGATGCTCCGCCCAAATAGAAAAACGATTACATTTGCTATTATAAATTCTTCTAGTAGATGGCTTGTGAGCGGCTACTAGAATAGCCTTGACAGGGGACGAGATACCGGGAGTTCTAGCTATCACTGGAACTGGATCAACCAAGCTGTGAGCTTGAGGTTGTCCAGATTCAGGGTTGACAGGCCTGATGGGTGAGAGATCAGATCCGGGATGGGATCTAGAATCCATGGGGGATTCACTAGATGAGACCATAGATATGGGAACCAAGCTGGATGAGGCCAGAATGGGGCAATGAGAATTATTCTTCTCCCCAACCGTCTGGCTTTCTGTAAAAACTTTAGCATCAGGGGCACAGGAGAGTAAGCATAAAGTAAACCGGGTGGCCAAACATGCACCAGAGCGTCTCTGGGGGATTCCCCGGGTGGGGGAATTAGAGCGAAGTAGTCGCTGCACTTTGCGTTCGAAGGAGAGGCGAAAAGATCACAACGAGGTTGACCCCATTTGGAGAAAATCTGCTTCGCTACTCTGGGATTCAGAGACCACTCATACGGTGAGAGGATGGTTCGACTCTGTCTGCCAAAATGTTGGACTGTCCCGGAATGTGTGTCGCTATGAGAAAGCGGTTGGTGGACATCGCCCATTCCCACACTCTCATGGCCTCCCGACAAAGTGGATAGGACCTGGTTCCCCCTTGTTTATTGATATACCAGACGACCGACATGTTGTCTGTCTGGATCGCAACTGTCCCCAAGGGAAGAAGGCTCTGAAGTGCTTGCAATGCCAAAAGCACCGCTCTCATCTCTAGGACATTGATATGCAATGAGGTCTCCGAATGATTCCACGTGCCTTGGACGGTCCTGCCCAAGCAGTGCCCCCCCACCCGAGGCGAGAGGCGTCCGTGGTCACCATGGCTAGAGGAGGGGACACAGAGAAGGGGCGTCCCTTCTGGAGGTCCAGGGACTGGAGCCACCATAAGAGGGCTTTCCTGCACACCCTGCTGAGAGGAATGGGGAAGCTCAGGGGATGTCGCAGAAAGGACCACTGGACTTGCAAAGTCCATTGAAGAATTCTCATGTTTAAGCGTGCCATGGGTAGTAGGTTGATGGTTGCCGCCATCGAGCCTAGAGCCCTCAGGACCAATTCCGCAGGGGGAGCTGGAGATTGTAAAAGGGCCAGTACATGGAGTTTCAGAGTTCGTAGCTGGTCCGGAGTCAAGAAGGCTAGAAGCTGGTTTGTGTTCAATCTGGCTCCGATGAAATCTAGGATTTGAGTTGGGAGAAGGGAGGATTTCCCGATGTTGGCAGTGATCCCCAGCTGGGGAGGTAGATGGAGAAAGTAATCCCTGGCGGTGCATAGTAGATGCCTGGTGGTGGCGGTCAGGAGCCAGTCGTCCAGGTACGGAAAGACCTGAATTCCCTGGAGTCTCAGGTGGGCCGCTACAACAGTTAACACTTTGGTGAACACCCTGGGGGCTGTGGTGAGACCAAAGGGAAGGACCCTGAATTGGTAATGGCTGGCTCACAGCCGGAAGCGGAGAAACCTCCTGGACCGTGTGTCCATCAAAATGTGGTAGTACGCATCCTTGAGGTCTATGGAGCACATCCAGTCGTTCTCCTGCAGAAGGGGGAGAATGGATTGAAGGGTGACCATCCGGAACGTTTCTTTGGCTACTGACAGGTTTAGAAAGGACAGGTCGAGGATTGGTCTTAGGTCCCCCGTCTTTTTTGGCACCAAGAAGAACCTGGAGTAAAAGCCTGATCCGGACTGGTCTGGGGGGACGTGCTGGATTGCTCTTTTTCTAGCAGCCGGAGTATTTCCTTGGCTGTCGCCTCCCTTTGATTGGGTGGGACATCGGGGAGGCTTCGGGAACCGAGAGGGGGATTGAGAAAGGGGATCTTGTAGCCTCTGGATATGATCTGAAGCACCCAGCGATCTGTTGTAATGGACTCCCAAGCTGCCAGGTGCCTCGAGAAATGCGCCCTTGACTGCCTCCAGAGTGGAGCAGTCGGGTAACTCTTTAGGGTTGCTGCATGGGCCGATCAGAGAAAGGTTCTCTGGACCCAAAGTTCTTCGGGCCCCCTCTGCCTCTAGGGTGGCGTCCTCCCTGTCCTCCTCTGCCTCTGAAGGACGAGGGGTCCGGAGTGAAACAGAACTGTTGAGACTTCTGGAACCACATCTTCTGTCCCTTTTGGTTCCTGGAGAAGGACCTCTGGGGAGCAGAGAAGCGGACTCCGATGGCAGACAACGTCTTCCCATCTTTCTCGCTCTGGACCAGTGTGTCGCGTACGGTCCTGCCAAAAAGGGCAGAACCATCAAACGGGGCATTTGCGAACAACGCCTTAAAGGGTTCCGCGAAATCACAATGATGGAGCCACGCCTGTCGCCGTAGGACGACAACCACTCCGCTAGCTCTAGCGGCTCCTTCCATGGCATGGGATAGTAATCGCATAGATGTACTGAAGATAGATTTGAGAGTGGCCATTCGGGTAGAGTACATTTTCTTGTCCTCCGCTGACATGAACTCTGGGGGTGACCCAGCGTATTCTTTGATAACATCCCGCTAGAGCCGTATCACATGTGCCATATAATTCAACAACCTCACAGAAAAGGTGGCTGAAGCGAACACCCACTTCCCCAGATGGTCCATCGTCCCGAGACTCCCTGTCTGGAGGTTGGACCGAGGAACTCTCCTGGGCCAGTTCCCTTTTGGTGGTGACCACCACCAACATGGCATCTACCGGGGCTCCATTGCTCCAACATGACTTATCCGAAAGGGGGCTGAGAATTTTGTCCGGCCTCTTTGGAATGGGCTACACAGTGTCTGGTTGCTTCCATGCCCTGGTAGTAAACAGGTCTACCAGGGGATCGGCGGGAGGGGACACCCAAGAGGTAGACGGGCCTGCTTCAAATGCCTCCAGAAACACAGACTTGTCAGAGGAAGGTTTTGGGGCAGATCACCCCCCTCTGATCTGAACCATCTCCATGATGTCTCCGAAGGAGACGTCTTCGGGGGGTGACCTTGGGGAACCTTCCCCTTCCTCCAAGTCTGTGTCCTCCGTCACGGACTCAGGGGAGTCCAAGTGCCTCCTCTTGCACTTGCGTTTGTGAGGAACCTCCTCGGGGGGGCTGTCCAAAGAGCCCTCACCAATTACATCCTGTTCCAGCAAGGGAACTATCTGGGGACGTCTGTGCAGGCTGTCCCTAGGGCCGGGTGATGGAAGGCGGACCCGTCTGAGAGGGAGTGCAGGGTGAAGCCATAGCTGAAGCTGGGGGCCTGGAATCCCTCGACAAAACCCTCTCCACGACATCGAACGCCGAAGGAGAACTGCTCACCCTAGGATCCGAGAGCAGACCCTCCCTCAGATCCGGCGTGCGGATCGGAGCCGGCGCCGATGTGGTCGGATCCGAAGGGCCAGTATGCTCTGACCGAGACGGAGCCGAAGCCATACTGACACCTCCAGATCCGAAGCTCAGCTCACTGCTCCGAGACCTCGGATCCGAAGAAAAGGGACCCGACAGACTCGAAGGTGCCATCGGCGCCGAAGTACCCAATACTATCGGCGCCGACAGTCCCCTGGCTCCGACGCTACCCAGCTCCGAAGGCTCCGAACCCCGGTAGTGGGTCGGAGAAGGAGCGATCAGGGCGAAAAAGGGGGTCAAGCTCCCCCCCCCGGGGAGGGGGGGGGGGCAGGAGCACTCCCATCTGCAGCTGGGCCTGGAGGAACCTACGCATCATCCGGTCCAAGTCTGCATCGGACAAACTCCGGGTAGACCTTGATGTGGCCACCGAGGTGGGCCGGGAGTGCCTCGAAGGCGACCGGGTCTCCTCCTCCACCGGCCCCGGTGAAAAGCGTGGTGAATGGAGCCGGGAAGGAGAAGACTCGGAGGCCCTGGGAGGAGAAACCCGTTTGGCTGGCGGGGCTGATGCAGAAGCTTCGGCCCGCCGCTTGTGTTTTTCTCGGCGTTTCTCCTTTCTAGCTTCCCTCTCCTCCTGCCCCAAGGTGGGAGGTTGAGTCCCGGCCAGGGGAAGGGGAATAGCAGGTGGTGCTGCCGCAGCCACGGCAGGTGCCACGGAGGGACCAGAGGACGAAGCTGGGTCCGAGGGCAGAAGTCCTGCCAGAATCAGCTTCGACTTCTGGTCCTTGAGGGCCCTGGGGTTGAACGCTGCGCAAATAGTGCAGCCAGTGGAAAGATGTTCAACCCCAAGGCATAAAATGCACTGAGTGTGGCCATCCACTGGGGACAGCTTATGGCCACACTCGGTGCACTTTTAAAAGAATGTTTTGGGTGCCTCCGCCATACCTAAAAAACAACAACACACACGCTAGGCCCCAAAACCGCACACCCTAACGCGCACATGAGGGGGAGGGAATAACACTAAAAAAAGATAACTAAACACCAGTAAGACAATGTTAAAGCTACAGGGGAACTATATTAATCACACACACACACAAAACATCTGTTTAAACTAAGAAAAAGGAGATTTTTTTCACAAATTCAACAACCACCACGTCTGGAAGCTCGATCAAGCTGCTGAGAGAACAGCGGCAAACTAGATCTGAGGTCAGGAAGGGATAGCAAGGGATTATGGGTAAGGGGGAGGAGCTTGGAGCTCAGATCTTAGCTGTTGGAAGCTGACGGCTCGGATCCGATAACCCATAGGTTGATGGACAAATTAAGTTAACTACTTCAGATTACAGTGTTAGATACTAGAATGTAGTACTAGTGCATTTTTATTTGTAAGTAGTGTGGTATAAAATCACAACTGTTGAATAACTGCAGTCTGAAATTGCCTACTCGTAGAAATTACTTATGAACATCAATAGCTGTTATAGCAGCATAGCAAATGCATATTTACAAGTCTGGTCATTATATCACCTGTTTTTATGCTACTCCACTTCTCTGAACTGTGTGACCTTACAAGCAGTTTATTTTTATAAAACAAAATTGTATTTTAGTTTTGCACAAGTTCAAAGTTTGATACAAATTCAAATGTGAATATGAATAAAATACTATTGTTCTTCTGTTTATTTTGTGTTTCATATTTTGTATGTTCTTCAGTTTGCGTTTAAAAGTTGGTATCCCATGGGCAGGGTTAAATAATTATGTATGTCATTTTTATGTTAATCAGCATACAGACTTTTGGCCAGTTGTACCTATTTTTCATGGGCCTTTGTCTAGATTTTTTATGATTCCAGGCTGACAGGTATGGCAGCAGCACAGCTGGAGTAAGGCATCCCTTGCTCTGATAATGATGCCCTCATGGAGGAGGTTAGGAACCAATCATCCGGGTAAGAAAAGACTTTAAACCACTGCAGCCTGAACCAGGCTGCCACTACTGCCATACACTTGGGGATCACCCACAGGGCAGTGGTGAGCCAAAAGCACAGCACTCAGAACAGAGAATCAGAAGCACAGAAACCATTGGGATCACCTCACAATCTTTATATGTAGGTTCCCTTGAAATTGATCTAGGACATCCAGTCATCCTGCCTCAAGACATGTAGAATGGATCACACCATGACTATCCAGATTTGGTCTGCTTAATGAAGCAGTTCAACCAACTCAAATCCAAAACTGGTCTAAGGTCCTTGTTCTTCTTTGGATCCAAAAATAATCTTGTATAGACATGGGATACGCATTGATCTGGAGGATGACCCTATCTTCAAATAACTTTTGGATTTTGATGGCCACAGCCTTTCTCTGACACGGTGACACATCTGGGAAATGTTTTGAATTTAAATTTGGAGTATCTAAACTATCTTAATTTTGGATACAACTTTCAACACCCAAGTGTCCAAAGTGTTGGCTTCCCAAGCTTTCAAATATAGAGCCAAGTGACCCCCAACTGCCACCAGACATGGACAGTCAGGCAACTCTTCAGGGCTACTGGAAGGGCTTCCCAGAAAAAAACTTCCACAAAACCCCTGATTTTGTAGACCACTCCTGCACATGGATGGTTCTACCATGTGGAAAGTCCTCATAAGGAGCCTTCTGGAATGACAGCTGTGCTTTCCTAAAAACAAAAAAGAGAGAGATTCCTCTTTCTGATTCCTAGAAAAGGTCTGTTGAGAAGTAGCAACATACACTCCCACGAAAGAGAGCATCTTCTCCTTTTGCTCATTTCTAGTCAATGTGTCTTTAACCTTGGGCCCAAAAAGAGAGGAGCCATCAAAGGGGGTGTTAATAAAGGATGCCTTGAAGTGGTCTGCAAAGTTATATAACCTCATCCAAGCATGACGACACATGGCAATGCCAGCACCAGTGGCTCAGGAAGTGCCACTAGCTGCACTTGACAGCAGACACATGAACACATTGGCAATGGACTGTAAAGTGGGCATCTGAGTCTTCAAAGTCTTACTATACTCCAGAGTCTGCTGAATTCTGATTCAATATCCACTGAAGTCTGGTCAAGTGGGCTAAATATTTCAAAGCCCTCTAAAACAGGTTACTGAAGCATAAGAATGCTTCTCCAGTCAGTCCACACTTGAGATTCCCTATTCAGGGGATGAACTGAGGAGCTCTCTTCTGAGATCTTCTTTATAGTGGCTGCTGCCACAACAATGGCATTCACAGACAGATCCATATCCAAGTGTTACTGGTCCTGAGGAGGGGGGGGGGGCAGAAATCATATCTGGCTTCTTGGAGAAAGATTCCACTATATCAGGCTCCTTCTATGCACCAGGTGAATAAGACCATCCAGAGGGCAACCACCCAGGACATGTTATTTGCCCACCTTGAAAGCCTCTGGGAAAAAGACTCTGCAGGAGACGGGGCTCTGGCAGTAGTTCCCCTGCACAGAGAAGGCAGCTCCAAAAGGTTGCTAAAAGAGACATCCATGTGGGGAGAATTTGGCGACCCCCCTCTCTTCCACAAAGTCGGTGTACTCAGTGAAGGACTTTTCTGGGATGTTCAAGGTGCTTCCTCTTGCACTGCCTCATGCCCAAAACCTCCCATCCTGGGGAATCCAGGGCCTCTAATGGAAGAACAGACTGGAGACCACCCAGGGTGAGCTGTCCCAGAAGAGGCTGAATCATGTTCACAGAAGCAGATGTTGAAAGGGGGGACACCAGCTGAATCTGACTGCTCCTTCTCCTGATGGGAGAACATCCTTTCCACAGCATCAAAAGCAGAAGCCAATGCAGGACTACTGAAGCCAGCAGACCTAGGAACCGAAGACCCAGAGGACATACCAGACCCTGTAGTCACTCCAGCCCACCTCAACCCCGAGACCAGAGTTGAACTATCCAGAGCAGAAGCCCCAAGTGGGAGGAATAAACCTCAACACATGTTTAATCAAACCCGACCAGGATATTCCTGCCTCGAAATCCCAGCTCCAGGGTCTATTTCGGGTCTGACACAGTTGTAGTCAAAGAAACCAAGGTAGGGGTCAGCACCAAAACCAGCCAAGCCATCGGATCTAACCCTAAGGGAGGGAAGCCAACTGGCTCGGATAACCTTGCAGTTGAAGGGCTCAAGGGAGGAAACCAGTGTAATGGAGCCATAATGTCTGATCAAGGGCCCAAAGCACAGTTGGTGAGTCCTAATGGCATCTGTGGTTGCAGAAAGGGCCCCATTAACTGCTCCAACTCGGCTGGTCTCAAACTTCTTAGTGACCAGGATTACCAAGCCAACAAAGCTACCAAAGGAGCCTTGGAGACCCATTTACCAGAGGGGAACTCCCATGACCAGATCTGAACCACAGATCTCAGATCCAGGGCAGAAATGGGGAGGAATCCAATGAAGACATCCACTGGGCCAGACTGATGATACTAACACACACAAACAGGGTAAAGGACAAAAGTCCTGCAAAAGCTAGAGAAAGGGATACACTTAATCCAGAATGCTCAGTCATGCTGCCATATGGGAATGGCAGCAAATGAGATCTGAGGTAGTCCTGAAGATTGAGGGACTGTGGGTAGAGGAGGCAGACCTCGATGGGCTTAAGTCTTTGGAATGTGTCCAGCCTTGGATCAGAGTCAGGTCTGATAACCAACAGATTGAATTCAAATAAAAAAAGACAACACCGGATTCCATTTTAACCAACATTTGTTTCAGATATATATGCTTGGTACAGATGTTACCTGAATTTGTGCCAGTGGAGAGCTATAGTACTAGGGCACACAGCAATCGGATCTTTCAGGACTTTCATAAATGTTACAACAAATGAATACTGTCTTTACAAAGCTGTAACAATAATCCACTGCCACCTTCACTGGATTATTTGGCTGGTAGTGGGAGAACAAACATTTTAGTCTTTTTTACTTTTTACACTGGACATAGTTTATTGTAACATTACAGAATCAATATTAATCTGATTAATCTTTTACATCTCTGTGGGTTAATATAATCTGAGAAGACAAATAATTCAAACACGAACTAGTAAACCAACACAGCTGAAACGGAGCAGGAAAAACGGTACTTCAAACGACCAAAAATATAAGGAAGTTTATTGGAATTTGTTAAAATAAAGCGCTTTTCATCTGGTTTGATAACACAGACTTCTTCAGACAATTACTACTAAAAAAGGCTTGCTATATATACACACAGTTACAAGGAGAACCCAATCAACAAGCAAAAAGCAATTAAACAATTAAGCGATGAACTACTACGTGTTATTTTTTAAAAAGGCAGGCAGAAATTTCTAACAGCAACAAGAAGTAATGTGTTAGCATTTGTTACTAAAACAATTTCATCAAAGCCACACCTATTAAATTAGTATAACTTTAACTACAGAAAAGCTAAAAACAAAAATATATAAAAATATGATTATACAATGTTAACTATAAAAAACAATAGAAAAAATTACAAATGTTTAAAAATATTTGAAAATAATAACATTGTAAAAAAGCTTAAATAAATAAAGAACTAAGAGACTAAAAAATGAATAAGCACACAGGCATTTAACCGGAATGAAAAGTCTACTAACAATAGACCTGTACAAACAAACTTGTCATCGACATAAACTCTTGATTTTCAAAATACTGCTTATTGAGCAGTTTTCATTGAGGCCAGGGGCGTTAAAGGCATTAAGTCTAATCTGCCAAAGCAGTTCTAATTCCTCTAGTTTAAAACCTGTTGGACCTCCTCTTACACTTGCTGTAACCTGGTCGATGACCATAAATTTGAAGGAATGGTTGGGAAAAAGAGAGAGATGTTTTGCTAGAGCGTTGTCATGTTTATTTTTTCTGATTGAATAAGAATGTTCGTAAATGCGATCTCGGAGATGGCGCTCCGTCTTGCCTACATAAAATGCAAGACAACTTTCGCACTGGGCCAGATAGACCACCATTTTCGAGTTGCAATTGACCCTATGTTTCAAGTTATAAGTATGGTCTGTGAGTTTGAACCTATTAGATTCAATAATATACTTGCAAAAATTGCAACTTTGACATTTGTACATGCCCACTACTCTGCTTATAGGTCTCTTTTGACTCTCAAGCAAGTCTTTTAAGTTTTTTGCTCTCCTAAAAATCACTTTAGGTTTGATCCCTAGTTTCTGACACAAACCCTGATCAGTCATAAATACCGCCCAATTTTTATATAAAATCTCAGTACAATCCCTATTGTTTGTACTGTAAGTTGTTATAAACATAGAGGTTTCATTAAGTGGGTCAGATATGGGTTTAGGTCTTTGAGGAGAATGTGAATTTAAGTCAAGAATAGTATGTTGATCGAAGTGGACCTCATCTAAAATAGGTTTGTAAATACGTTTATCACGTTTTTGGACCACTTCTTCTACAATGTTGCTGACCAAGCTGTCAGGGTATCCTCGATGAAGGAACATGTTTTTAAGAAAAGTACATTCATCGAGGAAGTCCTGGTTAAGCGTGACAATATGGGCTGCTCTAACTAGTTGGCCTTTGACCACAGCTCGCTTTTGATGGTACGGGTGACAGCTTGTGTAATGCAAGAAAGAGTTTGAATAAGTACTCTTTCTATGAATACTAGCTGTAAGTCTCTGAAGTTCAATATTTTTCTTCAGCTGAATGTCCAAATAGGCAATGGACGTGGTGTTAAAAGTAAATGTGAACTGAAGGAAGTTAGTAGTCGCATTCAAGTAATCTACAATTTGTTCACTAATTGTGGCGTCACCATCTACTACTATAAAGATGTCGTCAAGGTAGCAGGTGTAGTAAATGAACCTGTCACTAAAGCTACAATTGTTATCCCAATTGGCCATTACTGAATTAGCTACACTCGCCCCACAAGGTGAACCCATGGCGACGCCAACTTGCTGTAGATAAAAGTTGTCAGCAAACATGAAATAGTTGTTCTCAGGTATCAAAACCAATAATTCATTGACTAAAGATATCTCGACATTTTCACCACCATTCTTTCTCATAAATTGACTAACCCATTCCAGAGCTACGTCATGTGGTATACATGTATACAGGTCTTTAACATCAACCGTGAGGAAGTTGTAATTACTGCTAAAGACGAGGTCTTTAATGTTGTCAAGAAAAGACCAAGAGTCTTTACATATATGGTTGATTTTCACCAAGTATTTCTGTAAAATGACGTCTACCACTTTTGCACAAGGGTACGTAGGTGATCCTCTACCGTCCAAAAGTGGACGCATTGGAGGGTTAACAACGTCCTTGTGCAATTTAGGTATTCCAAACAAGTAGGGAAATCTCGGGTAAGATGTGCTCATGAAGTTAAAGATGTTCTGGTCAATTCGGCCTTCAATGAACATCTCTTCGATACTATCCTTTATGATTTTATAAGCGCCATTGATTTTGGATCTCGAGCTAAGTGAGTAAGAGGGGCAATCCAAAAGTTGGAGCATTCTTGCCTCATAATTGTCATTATCAAAAATAGCTAAACCCCCACCCTTATCAGGTTTACATATTCTAACATTATTAAATCTAATGCTGTCTATACATTCCTTCTCGGCTTTAGTGTTGTTAGCAAATGAAGGAAAATTATGACCGAACTTGAACTTTTGACGAATATCAAGTTCGCATAGTTGTTCAAAAATATTTAATAATGGGTGCAGTGGTCGGTTAAAGACACTTGGAATTCTGTAAGGATTTACATCAGAAGTAGAATTGCCAAAAAAACATAAATTCAAGTTTAGTTTCCTAGTAAACAGTTTAATATCTAGGATAGCTCGAGCTAAATCCAACTTTTGGTTAGGAACATACGTGTGACCTTTTGCAAAAAGTTCCACTTGTTCTTGGGTTATGTTGACTGTAGAGTAATTATATACTTTAACGTCACTTTCCACATTGGTCAAAATGACTGGTAACTCTGGTGGTACCAAAGAGCTAGGACCGTCTTGGCAAATGACGCTGCTTACAGTTAAGTTTGGTACATGGCCATCAAAGTGGTTGTAGTCACATTCAGATGGAATCGATAACCAAGTAGGGGCATCAAAAGAATTCGCAACAAAGGCGACCAATGGTGAATCTAGTTCGTGTATTGTTTGGTATGCTTTTTCGTTGCTTGGTTCGGTCTGTTTGTGAATTGTTTTGGTCTCGCTCCTAAAACATTAGACATGTTAGATCTTAAATTGTAATGACAAGGAGCTTGATTAACAAAACCACTTTCATTTTCACTATGCTCATTTTGTGGAGACCCCTCCAAGCTTGCATCTTGGTCAAGTACATTGTTGACCATAGGAGCTTGGTTGTTCTCATAGTTGTTCCTTGTGGGTAATGCCTGTGTGTTGTTATAAACGCCGGGTTGAGAAAAACTTCCTGAGCATTTCCAAACTTGCGCTTGTGGCGGAGGAGGATAGGCAGTTCCTTCACTATATGCCTTTACATCCCTGTCGATCTTTTTAGTTTTATTGTTCTTAAGTTTATCAAGGTATTGATCAATACTGACAAACAATCTACTGTATTCGTATTTGTTCCGGAAGAATTGATGGTCCGATTTAATTTTGAGATCCAAATCAGCAACTTGTTGACTCAAAGACTTCACTGATGAGATATAATGCCTAATCATTAATGTCAGTAAGTTAACACCTTGTTGTTGAAATAGTGCTAACAAGTCTTTATGAAAAGCTGAGTTCGTTATTAAGCCTGTGGGGTACTGGTAATGCCTCAGACCTTTAGGAATAATATTGCGTTTGAGGCACTCCTGGAAATATGAAATTTCCAGTTGAGTCTTTTTTAATTTAACCAAGAGTTTGTCCAATAAATTCAAGTTATAAGTTATTTCTATGTACTCACTGTTAGCATCGGACTGCTGAGGCTGGTCTGCATTCAAACTTGAAGTGAAAGTAAAGTTACCAGTAATCCATTGTTTAATGTCGGGAAAGCTTTCAGTATTGTTAATATTGTTGAAGGGAAGTTTTGTAGTTGTAAAAGAAGCTCTTGAAGAAACAGGTTCGACATTATTATCATTAGTAACTGTCGAGTTGCCATTAGATGTTACAGGCAAGTCGAACTGCGCTGCCACTGGTCGAATTGGTACTGTGAGTACAGGAGCGTCATCAGAAGTAGGTAAGTGGCTAGCCAGAATACTCCTCTGCCCGCACGTAAGACTCGGTCCTCCTGTCAAGCCAGCTCCAGTAAAGCTCTGTAAGTAAAGAACTACTCATGCCGCTGTTAGCTAAAACAGTTGCAGGACTGCCTTGTGCAGCTGGATAAAACAAAGGCACAGTTTTTTTATTAGCTTGTTGGTGGTTCTCCAATTTCACTAAACGTTCAAGCAACATGTCCATAAGAGAGTCCAGGGTGTTGTTACAATTTCTATCAAGACTGTCATTGTGAAAGGAAGGTCTAACCACAATGGGCGATGTAACAACACTGGGTGGATTATTCAGGATTTCTGATGTGGTCACGAATGTTGTATCGCCTTCACTGACTCTTGTTTCAGATGCCATAAAAACTGAGAAGACAAATAATTCAAACACGAACTAGTAAACCAACACAGCTGAAACGGAGCAGGAAAAACCATATATGTAAAACAAAAAACATATATGTAAAGACTCTTGGTCTTTTCTTGACAACATTAAAGACCTCGTCTTTAGCAGTAATTACAACTTCCTCACGGTTGATGTTAAAGACCTGTATACATGTATACCACATGACGTAGCTCTGGAATGGGTTAGTCAATTTATGAGAAAGAATGGAGGTGAAAATGTTGAGATATCTTTAGTCAATGAATTATTGGTTTTGATACTTGAGAACAACTATTTCATGTTTGCTGACAACTTTTATCTACAACAAGTTGGCGTCGCCATGGGTTCACCTTGTGGGGCGAGTGTAGCTAATTCAGTAATGGCCAATTGGGAAGACCTTTTTATCTTTAACAATTGTAGCTTTAGTGACAGGTTCATTTACTACACCCGCTACCTTGACGACATCTTTATAGTAGTAGATGGTGACGCCACAATTAGTGAACAAATTGTAGATTACTTGAATGCGACTACTAACTTCCTTCAGTTCACATTTACTTTTAACACCACGTCCATTGCCTATTTGGACATTCAGCTGAAGAAAAATATTGAACTTCAGAGACTTACAGCTAGTATTCATAGAAAGAGTACTTATTCAAACTCTTTCTTGCATTACACAAGCTGTCACCCGTACCATCAAAAGCGAGCTGTGGTCAAAGGTCAACTAGTTAGAGCAGCCCGTATTGTCACGCTTAACCAGGACTTCCTCGATGAATGTACTTTTCTTAAAAACATGTTCCTTCATCGAGGATACCCTGACAGCTTGGTCAGCAACATTGTAGAAGAAGTGGTCCAAAAACGTGATAAACGTATTTACAAACCTATTTTAGACGAGGTCCACTTCGATCAACATACTATTCTTGACTTAAATTCACATTCTCCTCAAAGGCCTAAACCCATATCTGACCCACTTAATGAAACCTCTATGTTTATAACAACTTACAGTACAAACAGTAGGGATTGTATTGAGATTTTATATAAAAATTGGGCGGTACTTATGATTGATCAGGGTTTGTGTCAGAAACTAGGGATCAAACATAAAGTGATTTTTAGGAGAGCAAAAAACTTAAAAGACTTGTTTGAGAGTCAAAAGAGACCTATAAGCTGAGTAGTGGGCATGTACAAATGTCAAAGTTGCAATTTTTGCAAGTATATTATTGAATCTAATAGGTTCAAACTCGCAGACCATACTTATAACTTGAAACATAGGGTCAATTGCAACTCGAAAATGGTGGTCTATCTGGCCCAGTGCGAAAGTTGTCTTGCATTTTATGTAGGCAAGACGGAGCGCCGTCTCCGAGATCGAATTTACGAACATTCTTATTCAATCAGAAAAAATAAACAGGACAACGCTCTAGCAAAACATATCTCTCTTTTTCCCAACCATTCCTTCAAATTTATGGTCATCGACCAGGTTACAGCAAGTGTAAGAGGAGGTCCAACAGGTTTTAAACTAGAGGAATTAGAACTGCTTTGGCAGATTAGACTTAATGTCTTTAACACCCCTGGCCTCAATGAAAACTGCTCAATAAGCAGTATTTTGAAAATCAAGAGTTTATGTTGATGACAAGTTTGTTTGTACAGGTCTATTGTTAGTAGACTTTTCATTCCGGTTAAATGCCTATGTGCTTATTCATTTTTTAGTCTCTTAGTTCTTTATTTATTTAAGGTTTTTTTACAATGTTATTATTTTCAAATATGTTTAAACATTTGTAATTTTTTCTATTGTTTTTTATAGTTAATATTGCATAATCATATTTTTATATATTTTTGTTTTTAGCTTTTCTGTAGTTAAAGTTATACTAATTTAATAGGTGTGGCTTTGATGAAATTGTTTTAGTAACAAATGCTAACACATTACTTCTTGTTGCTGTTAGAAATTTCTGCCTGCCTTTTTAAAAAATAACACGTAGTAGTTCATCACTTAATTGTTTAATTGCTTTTTGCTTGTTGATTGGGTTCTCCTTGTAACTGTGTGTGTATATAGCAAGCCTTTTTTAGTAGTAATTGTCTGAAGAAGTCTGTGTTATCAAACCAGATGAAAAGCGCTTTATTTTAACAAATTCCAATAAACTTCCTTATATTTTTGGTCGTTTGAAGTACCGTTTTTCCTGCTCTGTTTCAGCTGTGTTGGTTAATATAATCTCACAGATTTATTTGCAGCAAGGGATGAGAGTTGGGGGATTAATACAGCATACAGACAGATCCTGAAAAAAAGATTCCAGAACTGGACGAACTGTAAAAACTCATCAGATTTAATTAAAATAGAATATGTCTTTGGCCTCTCAAAGAGACTTCTCTCAACAAATGAGCTATTTCATAAAGGTGCTATTTTTCAAGGGAAACCTATGGAAAAAAAATGCTGGCTATCAAAATACAGGGCCATGCTTAACGGTGTTGGTCACTTAAAAATCCTCATTCTCTTATAAGAGAGACAACTGAGGTGATGACTTCTCTTCTCTGAACAGGCAGTACTTGCAGTGTGAAACGGACCCTACAGGACCTGTAAAGGTGCAGTTGCATATTTGAGAGGACCTTTGAGGGTTAGGGAGGGGAGTCAATGCAGTGATACAGGTGCCAGATGTTGCACCATGGCCTAAGCAGCTTCTCACACTACCCTAAAATGCTCTTCAACAAAGCATCAATAATACAGTAAATACAGAGTTAGCATTTGCTGGTATCACTATCTCTACCAGTCTGTATAGTAATGAATGTTTAGTTAGGGTAAGAACAGGAATTATACTTGGGCACAATTTCCTTCCTAGCCAGAGTTCTGCGAAAACATCTCTGACTCTTAATTTCAGAGGATTTTCTCATCTCATTCTGTGTTCTTCTGCAGAAATAACAATAGCATGTACAGCTACATTTTCAATAACAGAATTACTCAAGACTTGTGCCCTGAAGGGGATTGTAGCCAATAATGGTAGTGGCACTATCACAAATTTTCAACAGGTCACATTTCCCTTCAAATATTTATCATCACTATAAAAGCTGAAAATTAACAATTTTGTTTTTTCCATTTCCTTTTCAGTTTATTTGCCAAGATTTGTGTTTCACTTCTACAGGTTTGCCAATGACATTTTAGAAGCAGCAGTCTCAAACCGTCTCCAAGACTCATTACCAAACTTGGCTGCCTTCCAAAAATAATTCAATGTCTCAAGACGCTATTACAAGAGTCTTAATAAATTTCTTCCAATGTTTATGTGATATCAGGACTGATGACAGCCTATGGAAAACCGATTTAAACAGGTGATGTATTTTTCTTCTCTTTCTCTGCCTTCAAACTAGTAACACATATGAACTGCAACGTATGCAGTGTTGGGATCTTTTATCTTGTACATGTAAAAGGGGATGAAAGAAAGGGAAATGTATTAATCTACTGTTTCAAATATAAAACATTACCTTTTGTATCCTCTATACTAGAAGATACAGGAAGGTAATCATACTCCACATCAAAGAAGTAGCAGACTGTGAAAAGATAATGCCTGCTAATAGATGTTATGTTGGGATCCTGTATAACGGTAGTCAGTAGTGTTCTGCAGTGTAATTAAGCCCTTGTCCTTGACAGGGGCAAGAACTACTTTAGTTACTTTTGCTGTTTAAATCAAACTGCCAAAATAAGCTGATGCAATTTTTTCTGCAAAAGGAAATGGTGTGATGGCTTCTGGGACCACAGCTAAGGAACTGGAATGTATAAATATTTGACACTGGTCTGTGTTCTGTCTTGTCCTTGTTTGGGATATATTAAGCAACATTACAGCAAAGTGGTTGCCTATCTGTAATTCCTGTCTGTTACATTATAGGAACCTAAAACAGTTAGTGTTCAGTAGCAATGACCCAGAATCTAGGCCATGGCAAGAGAGAGACAGGGCTTCCCTTAGAATGTGATGTTTCTAGGGGAGATGTAAGTGACTGAATTTGAGGCACCACTGACAGAAAGTACAAGAATTCCTTTGGAAGAGCAGCTGGGAAGAGTCAGTAAGAAGGACCAGAGGCAGGTTTAGCTCTCCAACACCCTATCTTTTAAGGTATGAAGGAGGTAACCAAGGAGGCTCCTGATATTGAAAGAAAGGAGGAGGAGTCCATACAGTGGGACAAAAGTTTGCTGTACAGGGAATGGACCACTGAAACATGGTTGCAGGGAGAAGTCCTACAGTATTTGGTAGTAGCCAGGGCCTACTGACAAATACTTCTGGCCACAGCCCATGATATTCCCTTTGTAGGCCATATAGGCATAAGGGCATACTAAAAGATGGCTTATGCAGAATTGTTACTGGCTAAGGAATGCATAGAATGTATCCTGCAGGATCTGTGAGCAGTGCCAAAAGGTTGTCAAGGTTAGAAACAAAGCAAAGGCTGCTCTGATGCCTTGACCTGTTGGAAACCATTTCAGAGATCAGATATGGATTACTGTGAGTACCCAAAGTTTCAAAGAAAAGAAATATATCCTGGCAGAGGTGGATTACACCACTAGGTATCCAGAAGCAGTGGCTATTTTCACTACTGAAGCAGACAAGGTGGCAATGTTTTGCTAGGCATTTTCAGCAGAGTGGGGAAGTGTCAACTTTATGCAGACCTGCTTGTGTGTTTGTGGAACTTTTGTGGGTTAAAATATATGAAGACTTACTCCTATCATGCACAGACAAATGGTGTGGCAAAGAAGTTTAATTCAATAGTAAAGCCCATGTAACAGCATCTGCAGACAAGGAGTGAGACAAATATCTGACACATTTTCTGTTTGCATACTGGGAGGCGGCCCAGATATCCACAGGTTTTCAACCCTTTGAGATGCTGTATGGTCAAAGGGTATAGTCTTTGGATTTAATTTGTGATGAGTTGGAGGAGGAGGACTATAATTCCCATAAACAGTCTTTTGTGGTGTATGTCCAAAAGTTCATGAGAATGGCACAGGCACACAGTAGCAAAAAGACTGGTGTGGTAAGGAGACACAGCCAGAGAAGATTCAGTTGGGCAACAGGTAGTAGTTTATTCTTGTTAGACTCAACAAGCTGCAGGCAGCCTGGAAGGGTCCTTTCACTACTATGAAAAAGATAAGTAAAGTCAAACTACATGGTAAAGTTAACAGGTAGGAGACAAAAGCACAAACTCTACTGTTTAAACATGATAAAGTCTTGCCATGACAGATATACTCTAGTTCCCGTTATCTGCAGTGAGTTGCAGGAGGAATCACAGTAGGATCAACAGGCAGATCTTATGGGGAACACTCAGTCTGATTCCTCAGTAGATGGGGTAAGCCCTACCCTAGCAGCTAACTCCAAGCAACATTTAGGCGATCCAAGCAGTATTACAGTAATTTGAGGACATGTTTACTGGTAAGCCAGGGTAAAGTGATGCCCTTGTATTAGCCAATTATAGTTAAAAATTGATTGTACAGGTAACTATGGGGCACTGGTTGTAGTTAGCCAGGCTGGGATCTTTTATCTTGTAAATGCAAAAGGTGATGAAAGGAAATGTACAAATCCACAGTTTCATATGTAAAAACCTCTTTCATCTTCCTGTGCTAGTAGGTCATAGAAGATAATTACAGTCAACTTCAAAGATTAACTAACTGAACTGTGAAAAAAGAAAGCACGCATTAAAAGGCAGACAATTAAAAAAATGTACAATGAGATTCTGTATAATGGAATCTATTGTCCTGGGCTGATGTAATTAATCCTTGTAATTTATAGATGGAAGAACTGGCTTAGTTACTTTTGCCATGGAAAACAAACTACTAAAACAAGTTGATGGAATGTTTTCTTCAAAAGGAAAAAGTCGAATATATAAATATTTCAGATTGCTCTTTACTATGTCTTGTCCTTGCTTGGAATGTGTTGCGGTGGCCACTTCCCTGTAAGTTTGATATCTGAGTTCCCTTTTGTTATCTTTTAGTAACTTATAAAAGTAAGGGTTCAGTACACTTTAAGCTAAAATAATTACGACTTACAGAGCTAGCCGAGGTAAGAGTTTTTCTTTAATATTTCTGCCTGTTGTTTTGATGATTCTTATGCATTCTCTCACTCATCTATATAACTGATCTGTAAATGCACTGTCAAGCCTTATTAAATTTTTTTTTTTAGCTATACATCTACCATTGCTATTCATTACCTGAAAGGAGAGTTTGGTTACCATTGCCAGGGTGCCTCTGTGCGGAGTCTGCATGTCCTCCCTGCGGTCACGTGCATTTCCTCCAGGTACTCTGGTTTCCTCCCTCATTCCAAAGACATGCAGTAGGTGGATTGGACACTCTAAATTGGCCGTAGGTCCGACTGTATTCGTGAGTGAGTCGTGCAAATTAACTACTGCAGCAGGGCTAGCGACTCGGCAATGTAAACCTTGGCTAAAGATGACTATCACTGTGGAAGTGACACCCCGACCCCATGTGTAAAATGGCAAAAGTGGTTGAGGTTGGATGGATGTAGATTAACAAGCTGTGGCTACCATCACCACACAACTCTCATTTTAGTCTACTACCAGTGAAGATATCAATGCACAAAATTTCATATTTAGCTTAATCAACAGCAGCAGGCAACTGAAGGGCCCTGGCCAATCTAGGTTTGTGGCAAGTGTTACAGTGCCAGAAGAAAGAAGTGCAGAATTCTTTCCCTGGGAAATGTATGTGAAAATAATTTGTGTGAAAAGTACTTACCATGGGGTAAGGGGCACTGGAAGTCATTGTGATTCACAAGCAGAGAGTGATGAGAAAGAAATCTATGGTGCTAGGCCAAAGACTCAACTTTGTAAAATGGCCTATGTGCAGTCTAATCCTGGGGTGGACACTGAAATGTCATACACAGGGCAGCAGTGTATATTCACTTTTACGCTCTTATGGTGAATTAGTCTTGTGTGCACTCTCTTTTGCTTTAATCAGTGCAGAAATTTGAGAGATCATCCCTCTGGTGACATCTAGGAAGCTAGGAAGTTTTCTTCATATTGGCTGTAGTGGTGCCATCAATACATGACCTTTTAGGTGGAACTGGTGGAATTCAAGCCCTGTACGTAATGCTATTCATCACACGCTACACTTAACATAAAAAGCAAAGACAGTCAAATAAAGTCCTTAGGGAAACTGATCACAATCCTGTTTGTAAAATGACCTACAGCATTTGTACACAAACTCTAAACTCCATTTCCAACATGAAATGTTTCACACAGTAAGAAAAAAGTAATGTTTGAACACTGCTTTAGACCTGAAGTTCTTGGCAAAAACAAGCAAAAAAACTACTTAAAACGTAAAATACAGTCCAGCCACCAGTGGTTTCCACATGATAAATTAATATGGGGCAGGGTAATACATTAAAACTAAGTACTGCAGCTTATAAAAAATAATTTCTCCAAGTTTTTTGGGTTTTTAATATCATGGCAAGAATGGGCCACATTCGTAAGTCAAAGTATGATTAAAGTTCATGAAATTAGCATTGTTTTGATCTTTGATGTTAGCCGGAAATAATCTTCACAGCACCCACAATATGCCCAGGACTGCCCAGGACTGACTCCTTCTGCAATTAATACGGAATTATATGTATCGGTACCATATCTAAATACAATTGCAAATTCTTTTTTATAAGATCCATTGCTCATACTACTATTGAAACTATCTTGGTATCCTTCTTCCACATTGCCAGAGTTTCTGCATGCAGCTCCTGTAATCACTGGGTGTACCAATTTCAGTGAATCAATTTTACTTTTGTCTTCTCTTCATGGACTACTATGTCTGGTTTTCTCGCATCTAATTTCTGAACTGTTAATAATGGGTGAACCCATGTGGTATAAACTTCATTTTCTATAATGTTTGTGGCTCACATTTCCAATGTTTTACAGCTATTTAAATATTATAATGTTTGCATAATCCCTAATGCAACAGTCTTGCCGCATTACTATGCCTTTCATTATACAGTCCTTCTGCCATTAGTATATCACAACCAGCAAAAAGATGTGCAACTGTTTCCGATTCTGTTTTACGAAACCAGCATTTGTCTGTTTCTCTCACATGTTCAATGGACTTTGTAAACCAGCGTGTGTGTAGTCCACTATCTTGGTCTATCAATATTAACCTTTCGTCTTTTGTTTAAATTCACCTCTTCTTAGCCATTCCTGAATTCAATCCTGATCACCATTAGGTTGTTCTTTTCTGTACTTGCAACTATATTTATGTATTTTCCACATTTCTTGCCTTTTCATCTGGATTTCACCTTATATTCTTTATTTTGTTTTTTGTCACATTCAGTTGGTGCCACCTGATTTTTACCTGCTTCTGGTTTGAGTTTCATTCTCCCTTGACACCAATATGCTTCTGCTAAACTAAGCAGGGAAGTTATCTTAGCATCACTCTCATGTTTTAAAACTTTCACTATGTTTGGGTCTTGTGAGGTCAGGCACTCTATAAGCACCTGCAAGAATGCATGGATCGTGCTATCCCAAGCAAAACCAAAACTCACTCCTCCAAGAAAAGAAAACCAGTCTGGTGGACCCTGCCATAAACAAGCTATACAATAGAAGGAGGAAACTAGTACAGAAAAGAGCAAAATCCTAAGAAGGAAAGATCCCTGATCAGTATCAGCAAGACACTATGATCCATCATAAAATCATGCAAGGCTATCTTTGAAAGAAAAATTGCCAAGGACTCCAAAGATAACCACAAAGCATTCTTTAGCTATGTCAAGAACCTAAGTGGAAACTCAGATCTGCTCTGAGTTAGTGCAGAATCGTACAAAATACACTGAACCGACTGATATTGCCAACATTATGGCAGACAGGTTTAGTGCAAACTTCACCCCCCTCTCATCCCTAAGCGGCCCATAACCATACCAGAAGAATGTACAGCCCCGGCAATCACAGACACATAGGTTAAAACAGCCCTATCCAAAGCCAAAAACACAGCTTCAATGGGACTGGACAGCGTCCCAGGCTGTGTCTTACACAAGCTCCAAAATGAACTAACCTCTCACCTAAACACACTGTTCAAACTCAGCCTCTCTACAGGCTATGTACCCATAGAGTGGCACACAGCAACAGTTATCCCGCTCCACAAAGGTGGAGCCACAATGGACCCCAGGAACTATCGCCCTATAAGCCTGACTAGCCTGGTCTGCAAGGCTATGGAGCGCATCATCATGAAACTCATTAACAGAGACATTGGGAACCTCCAAACATTGGACCCTATCCAGTTTGGCTTTGTTAAGGGCAGATCATGCCTCTTAAACCTGGTGGACTTCTTTGAGACAGTTACCAAGGCTTTAGACGAGGGAAAGGAGGTCCATGCAGCCTACCTAGACCTCGCAAAGGCTTTTGACACCATTCCCCATTCTGGTATTATAGACAAGCTCACCAGCCTGAACATAAACCCCTACGTGATGAAATGGGTTGCCAAATGGCTCATGGATAGAACCCACATGGTGAGTGTTGCAGGCTCTAGGTCCGACTCTAAACCAGTTACAAGTGGCGTCCCCCAGGGCTCAGTCTTGGGACCCCTCCTGTTCAGTATATACTTCTCAGAGGTACAGGCAAGCACAGGAGGACTATGGCTGACCAAGTTCGCAGACAACTGCAAACTGAGAGCCATAATTGACTTTCCGGCTGATACAGACATCCTCCAGAAGGGTCTCACTGAGACGGATACCTGGTGTCAAAATCATGGCCTCAAGATAAATGCCAAAAAGTGCATAGTCATCCCCTTTGGAAAAAACAAAGTACCCGAGAACTACAACATACGTGGTAGTCCCCTAAGTACAGAAAATATAATAAGGGATCTGGGGACCCAAGTAGATATAATCTCTCCTTTGATAATCATATTGCCACGGTGGTTAGAAAATCCTTCTATGTGGCCCACCTAATCACAAAAGGGTTTGCATCTAGAACAAAAGAAGTTATTGTGCCCCTCTACTCATCACTCATTAGACCGATCATAGAGTACAACACCCCATTTGGGATGTACCACCTCAAAGGGCACCTGCAACAGCTGGAAAGACCACAGAAGTACCTCATCAAGAGGATTACTGGCCTCAAACAGATGTCCTATGCAGCCCGACTGAAGAAACTCCAGCTGTACTCGGTTGCATACCGCTTACTCAGAGGTGATCTCTGCCTGACATGCAAGGGAATGTCTAACCCAGAATTGATGGACATGCTCCACCTAAAAAAAAAAACAAATCCCCGAGAGCCACACACTCTAGGGATCTAAACCTCACCACAACGATAAAAAGGACATGTTGGAGGGATAGATTCCTGTCCCAGAGACTCCCCATGCTTTGGAACAGGATTCCAATCTTCATTAGGTAGAGACCCACACTAACACTCTTCAAGAGGAACCTTGACGAGTGGACAGGAAACAGAAAATTTACCCCGGGGATCACTGCAGTGGCTCTGCTGGACAGAGGTACAGGGAACTAACGGCTTTGCTGGACAGAGGCACAGGGAACTAATCTAAGGGGGTGGCGAAAGCCAACACATTCTGGCTAGGCTTATAGATGCCCTTGGGCAGATAGCCTAGTACCTACCTATGAACCTATGTATGCAGTCCTATGAATGCAGATCTACATATGTAATCAGTTTTGGGGAGGCCCATACCTCCTTCAGAACAGGGAATATATTGTTTGATATACACTAATTTTTATAAATCATTTTGATAAGCATGAAACATCCTTCTCGTTTTCCTGTCCAACTGAACCAACACCTTTTGGGGCCAGTCAATCACTCCAAAATTGTAAGTTAAGACAGGAAGAGTAAAGTGGTTTATAGCTAGGACTTTGTTTCTAGATGTCAGCGCTGTTTTCAGTATTAATTTTACTCTTCTAAAATATTTGTAACCAAGTTAATTCACACATTTGTTCATGTTTTACTGTCAATCTTTCATCAATTCCCAAATACTTATACTTTCCCTCTTGCTCAAGTTCTTTTATATCACATTCCTGACCCAGGCTGATGTTTTCTTGGTGCTGCAGCTTTCCTGTTTTACAGGTTGCCTTTGCACATTTATCAAGACCAAATGACATTCTCATATCATCTTAACATTTTTTGACCACTTGCAGTTGTGCTTTCAGTTCCTTATCTGATAAACTATATAGTTTTAAATCATCCACAAAAAGAAGATGAGAAGTCTTTACACTCTGTTGTTTTCTGGAAACCAAATTGTAGCCATGACCTAATCTGTTAAGTAGACAGTTAATGGGTTAAGGGCAGGACAAAAGAATAGTGGTGACAAAGTCAGCCTGGAATATCCCCCTTTGAATTTTTATCCCTGAGATAGTAACTTGCCCTTTATCATGGCTTAACTGCAAAGTGGTTTGCCATCGTTTCATGGTCGGTGTAACGCAATGTAAATGATCAGTGTAGGGCGCATCCTATACATTTTTAAGCACTCTTATCCATGAATGTGGGACACTGTCAAATGCTTTTTTGTAGTCTGTTCATGCCATATGTAGATTCTTCCCCTTCTTACAGTTCTCCATTATGACTTTAACAACAAATGATCATTTGTTCCATATGACTTTCTTTTGTTACCCTTTTGTTCTATTGCCATGATTGCCTTTTTTCCTAAATGACTATAAACTCTGTCTGCATCAGTTCCAGTGTACAGTTTATACGCCACTGGAATGCAAGTTATTGGTCTATAGTTTTTAGGATAGCTTGCAGGTTTGCTCTTACGTAGGAGTACTGTTGTTTCTGTTAATAAACACGTTGTTGTCTGTTCGGGGTATGTATATAAATAGTTCTTACTCATGGCTAATCTCCATCTGAAGCTGTTAATCTGTTAATACTTTTAGCCAGAAGTTAAGTACTGCATCTGAGCCTGGGTATTCCAATTAGGATCTTTTCATAATTTAGTTTCAGTTTCTCTGGTTGTTACTTCATCACATTTCATATCCTGTACATTTGAACTTCTTATTCTTTATTTTACTTCTTCTAGCCATTGAACATCTTTGTTATGTTCCACAGGATCTTCATAGATATTTCTCCAAAATGTCTCCATTTCTTCTTTTTTGGCAGTGTTTCAATTCCTTTTGCCTTGTTTCCCAATTCTCTGCAAAACTTTTTTGGATCATCAATAAATTGCTTATTTTGTACTTTTCCTTTACATTTACCTGCACATATTTTTAAGTTTTTTTTCTGCTTGTGCTTGTATTTTTAGTTTATAATTTGAGATAGTGCATGACAGAGCCTGGTCTGTTCTGATACTGAACATTGCTTTTATCATCTTTCTTTCTGAGTATTTTCTGTTGATCTGTTCCCTCTTCTGTACTCTTTTAACAGTGACACTTCTGGTCTTAGCTGCTTTATGGTTTTCTCTATTCGATGCCTCCATGATGGCATTTAATTTCTCCCCGTCCTTTCCCTTACTGCCCTATGTTTTTGTGGTAAGAATTAATCTGTTATTAATTCTGCTGAACAGTAATATATCCTATTTACTTCTGTTATATCCCATGAATTTCTATAAACACTCCTAATTACTGTGTTCATTTCTTTTATCAAACTTCTAACTTTATGGGTTTTATTGACTTTCTGTAGTCTATTTCTTTCCTTGATCTTAACATGTCTCTCCATCTCTATTAAATCAAGCAACTCTTCTCTTAGATCATTTTTTTCTAAACTGAGGGCACTTTCTGTGTTCTCCATTTCCTGTGGGCATCCTACAGAAAGTTCCAAAGCATCTTCCTGTGCCACATTCTCTTTGGTTTCATCCTATGTCATCCGTTGCTCTTTCATATGGGGACTCGCTAGTCTATCACTCCACATCCTTGACTGCTTCAGAGTTGCCACAGTTTCCTGTTCCTTCCCTTGCTGTGCTACTCCAACTGAATTTTTGTATTGGTTTCCTATGGAAGGCTCCAAAATATCTTCATATGGCAACTGATCAGATGTTTCCCACTCCAGCGGCTTTTCCTTACTTTCAGGATCCATTGCTCTATCCTGCTGTGGTGTTATCAGAGATAGATTTATTACACTAAATCCTTCACTTCACAAGTAACCCATAACCTCAGTTTCCATTTCTTTAACTTCTGCATTACTAATCATCTTTTCTACTTTTCCTATTTGTTTTCTTTTTTGCATTGCAAAATTTTCATATCCGGATGACTTTGCATGTATTTCTCTTCAAATATCTTTCTTGCTGCTCTTTTTTTATTGATTAGTTTTGCTTTCCCCTTTGCAAAAATATTGCACCGTATTAAACATCTTTCTCTTTCCCATGTCCATATTTCTTCAGATGTCTCCTGCTCCTCCTGTTTCTCCTTACTTGGGGGACTAGTTTTTTCATCATGCTATGATATAACCTAGGTTATACTTTCTAGACTAAATCCTTCACGTTGCAGGTATTCCACAACTTCAGCTTCTATTTTATTAACTTCCAACTTACTAATCTGTTCTATGTTCCCTTTTTGTGATCTTATTTTTTGTATTGTGAAATTTTCCGTATCAGGATGCCTTTGCCTGTATTTCTCTTTGAATATCTTTGGGGTTGCTTTTTTGTATCAATTAATTTGGCTTTCTCCTTTGGGTAAATACTGCACCATATGGAATACTTATTTCTTTCCAATGTCCATATTTCTTTTTTATACCTTACAAACATGTCTAGATTTTGTTCTTTATATTTTCACACTTTTCCAAATGTCCCAAGGTTTCTTGTTCTATATAATGTTTTTCATAAATCTGTTGTATTAATGAACACAAATTTGCATTTGAAGCTTTTGACAGTTTCTTTTTTTTTCTGTGCAAGTATTTTTCTCATTTCTAATTTCTCTCCTAATCTTTTTGCATATCTTCCGTCCGGAAATTCTGGGCTTTTTTCATAATAGTAACAATACATAACTTCTTTCTTATCCTCAACAGTCTACTCTATCAACTTTATGATTCTTTTTTGGCCCATCAGTTTTTGTGATTTTGTGGACTACTACTTCCTTCTACAACAGGGGAGCAATTCTCCCCAGAGCCTGGCCTAGCCCCATTGTAGGAATGTTTCCATGTCTTGAGAATTCTACACGGTCATTTTTTCCATTTCAAGCACCAGTGCACCTACCAGGACTGGCCACTTTTTTATCCTGGGACTTGTGCGCCCAAGTATCTTTTTTTATTTTTTAGCCTACCTTTGTCTATGATACATGCTATATAAAATCCAGTCTATGTAACAGTGTTGTCTTGGTGAGATTTTGTAAAAACAGGGTGCACCTCATGAAGGTACTCACCAAGACATGAGGATGAATTCAGTTCCAGCAATACTACTCTCCTTTGCTTGCTTATTTATCATGTCTCCGTTCAGACCCTCTGTACTTCTATGTGCTTCTACTGATGTTGGTGAAAAGAGTGCCCGTTTTATACCTGGGACATCAGGCAGCTTCAAAACCGCCTAAAACATGACTGGCATCAGTAAGCAGAAACTCAAACATTGTGAATAATGCTGCACGATGTATTAGAGGTAACAAACTTAGCACTTATAGTTGTCAGTTTAAGTGATTTACCTTCTATAGCAATGGAAAAGTAAAGCTAATTAAGACAAACTTCAATGAAAAAGTGTACATATATCTAACAGAAAAAAAAGTTATGTACTTACCATAACTTGGCATCTGCATTATCCTATATCACTATTCATCATTCTTGGGTCCTAGGATGCAAAATCGGATCAGAGCCGGCAACTTATCAGACAGATCCTAAGCTTGAGCTCTTCCCACTCCCATAATCCCTTGCTGACCTCTAACCCCTCAGATCAAGTTTGTTCTACAGCTAGAAAACAGCCAAGGAAGACCCTAACCACCAGACAGGACATCTCCATCACCTCTAGGTCCCACAGGACAGGGGGAAGGAGGGAGGGATAGTGGTGAACAGTGACACAGGGTAACACAGATGCCAAGTTATGATAAATACACAACTCTTTATCTGATGTTATCCATGTCACTATCCCTCACTCTTGGGTCAGAGAAACCCTGGGTGTCCTCATGGAAGGACATACCAAAGAACTCTGGAGCCAAAGAAAGCCCTGTTCCTGGAAACTAGGTCAAGCTTATAATGAGAAACAAAGGTGTGCGGAGTAGACCATGTGGTCGCCACACAAATCTCATCTACATTACGATGGGTCAAAAAGGCAGCCGACATAGCCACAGATCTAGTGAAATGAGCTCTGATTGGTCCTGGTAATGACAAACCTTTAGAAGAATAAACCATAGAAATACATTTTGAAATCCAATGACATACAGTAATCTTGGATGCCACCCAACCCTGTCTGTTAACAGAAAAGTCCACAAACAGCTGGCCAAATTTGCGAAAACTCTTTGTCCTGTCCAAGTAGAACCATAGTTGTTGATGTACATCAAGTGTGTGCAGTAAATATTTGCCTTTATTAGAGAAGTAGGGGAAAACTGGCAACTGAATAGATTAATTCAAATTTGCCTCAGTGGACACCTGATGCATGAAGAAAGGTTTAGACCACAGATCCACTCTGATTTTATAAAAAAGCATGTATGGACGCTTAACAGAAAGAACCTGCAACTTGGAAACGTGTCTTGCCGATGTTATAGCCACTAGAAAGGTGGTCTTCCAAGATAGGAACTTCATATCACAAGATATAGCAGGTTCAAAGGGACTCTGTGTAAGACACTGCAGCACAAGGGAAAGGTGCCAAGAAGGAGAAGAATCTTTGGCAGGAGGCCTAAGTAAGAGGACTCCTTTCAAAAAGGCCTTACAAAGGTGAGAAGAAAAGGTAGGTTCCTCGCAGACATGGAAATTAGACATGGCCACCAATTGCAGCTTAATGGTGGAGAAACTTGCTCCGTCGCCAAAGAGGTAAGACAAGAATAATAAGATGTCTGAAAAGGGAGCCAAAAAAGGGTCCAGATTCCTCTATTTGGCCCAAATTGAAAATCTTTTCCATTTACTACCACAGACCTTTCTCGTGGAGGCCTTCTGAGAGACCAGTATAATGTCTCTGATGGGAGAGGCTAGCCTGGGGTGTTTTAGAATTATGGGAAGTGGACAAACCACACAGTCAGATGCAGAGTGTGAAGGATTGGGATCAGAAGGTGAGAGGGGTGAGAAATCAGATCCGGATGGGGATCTAGTACCCAAGGGGGTACTTCAGATGAGATCTTAAGAGGGGGAACCTCACCTGTTGAGGCCAGGAGATGATGAAGATCAAGGTAGCCTTGAGTTGTCGAGCTTTCTGAAGCACTATGGGAATGAGAGGTATAGGATGGTAGACATAACGGAGACCCGGAGGCCAATCATGAACTACAGCATCCCTGGGGGACTCCCCGACTGGGGGGATGAGGGAAATACTGCTACATTTGTGACTGTGAGGGGAAGCAAACAGATCACAGCCCAGATGACTCCAGCGAAGGAAAACCTCTCTCGCTACTGACTGATTCAGGGACCACTCGTGAGGACTCAGGACAGTCCTGCTGAGCCTGTCTGCTAGCACACTGGACTCCCCAGGAATACGAGTTGTAAGGAGAAAGCACCCAGAGGACATTGCCCATTCCCACATTCTCATGGCCTCATGACGAAGCAGATAAGAATGTGTGCCCCGTTGTTTGTTGATGTACCACACAACTGCCATGCTGTCCGTGTGCACTGCAATTGTACCCAGAGGAAGGCAGCCCTGATGGGCTTGCAATGAGAGAGGAACTGCTCTCATCTCCAGTACATTTAAGTGCAGTTTGGTCTCTGCAGGGGACCACATACCTTGGACCATCTTTCCCTGGCAATGCTCCCCCCCCCTGCCCCAGCAGGGAAGCATCTGTGGTCACTGTGTCACTTGAGGGAGGAAGAGAAAAGCGTCTGCCCACAAGGAGATTGAGAGACTGGATCCACCAAAGAAGATGACGCCAGCATACCGGAGTGAGGTGGATGGAAGCTGTCACTGGATGAGACAGGGAAGACCACTGAACTGCTAGAGTCCACTGTAGAACCCTTATGTAAAACCTGGCCAATGGCACCAGATAGATTGCCACTGCCATGGAGCCTAATACCCTGAAAAAGAGCCGGACCTGAGGACAAGACAGCTTTAGTAGGCACTGAACATGGGATATGATTAACTGTACTCACCTGAGGGGTAAAGCTGCAATCTCTGACACATTGTCCAGCTGGATGCCAATGAAATCAAGTTTTGGAATGGAATCAGATTCGACTTGGGTAGATTCACAGTGATTCCTAGATGGTCTAACAGGAGAAGAATGTACAGAGTGGCTAAGACCAGTTGATGCTTAGTGGGAGCTGTGAGGAGCCAATCATTAAGGTAAGGAAACACCTGGAATCCCTGCAGTCTCAGGTAAGATCCCACCACTGCCATACACTTGGTGAACACCAGGAGGGCTGTGGTGAGACCAAAGGGCAGGGTCCTGAAATGGTAATGATTGGCCCTATGCGAAAGTAGAGATGTCTCCTAGAGTGTCTGTCTATTTTTATGTGATAGTACGCATCCTGGAGATCCACAGAGCACATCCAGTCGTCCTTGTGCAAAAGAGGCACAATGGGCTGAACAGTGACCATCCAGAACTTGGACATAGGTCCTCCATCTTCTTTGGCACCAAAAAGAAGCAAGAGTAAGTTCTGGATTCTCTCGGCCCTGGGGTACCTCATGGATGGCTCTCTTCTGAAGAAGCTTGAGCACTTCTTGCTGAGCTAACTCCCTCTGATGGGATGGCGCATCACGGAGGTGTTTTCGGATTGGTGGTGGTGGGGTTGGGAAAAGAAAATGAAACAGCACCTAGAAATGATGTTTAGCACCCAGCGATCTTTTGTAATGCTTGCCCATGACAAAGGGCGCAGTGACAAATGACCCCCAACTGCCTCCAGGGCTTGACAGTTGGGCAACACATCAGGAGCGCTGGAAGGGATTCTCAGAAAAGGGTTCCCTGGAGCCATGATTTTGCGGACCCCCTCTGCCTCTAGGGAGGCATCTGCCATTAAACCCTTTCCCCTGACCTCTCATCCTGAGCATCTTGAAAGGAAGACTGTGACTTCCGGAACCATTATTTCCTAGTCCCTCTTTGTGTCTTAGAAAAGGACCGCTGAGGGGTGGAAAACTTGATTCCCACAGCCGATAAGGTCTTACCTTCCTGCTCGCTGTGGGTAAGTGTCTCTTTGACTGATGGACCAAAGAGAATTGATCCATCAAAGGGGGCATTTGTGAAGCACTCTTTAGAGGACACTACAAACCAGCATAGGAGCAGCCAGGCGAAATGCTGAATGGCGATGCCTGTGACGGCCTCTTGACAGGCACCTTCTGCAGCACTGGAAATCAGCCTTATTGAGGAATTAGATAGGGGCGCAAGAGTAGATAGCTTGGGAGACACAAGTCCTCAGTAGGTAACAACTCATAAATGAAAGTGGTGAGTTCCTTGAACAAATCCCTCTGGACACGGTGAAGTCTGCCAAGTAATAAAGTGCCCGCAGGCTAAAGGCAGCTGAGGCAAAAACCTGCTTTCCGTGTCTATTGATTGCCTGAGATTCTCGATTGGTGGGATGGACAGATGTACCTTGCTCCTCCAAATCCTTTTTGGTGGCAGCAGCTACCACTATAGCATCGAGTGGCATCCCCTTTGACCAAAACTGCTCATCTTTGGAAGGGCTTAGAAACCTGTCTGCTCTATTTGGTACTGGCTCCACAGTATCTGGTTCCTTCCATACCCTGCTAGTGATGAGACCTACCTGCTCATTAGTGGGGGGGGGACCCAGGTGGTACATGGTTTCGTCCCGAACACCTTCAGAAATACAGACTTCTCAGGAGACAGGGGATGGGAAGACCATCCACCCTTCAATTTAAGGATCTCCAAGATGTCCCAAAAGAAGACATCTTCGGGTGGAAATCTGGGGGGCCCATCCCCTTCATTAAGGTCCATATCTTTGATGAGAGACTCCATAGGGGAGTCCAGGTGCCTTCTCTTGCAAGATCTCTTCCGAGGCACCTCCTCCGAGGGTGGCTAAGGGGAGGATTCAGAAGACTGGGGAACCCCAAGTTCGGTAACCTCTGCCTGAAGGCTGGCTTGAGAGGGCTGACCAGGAGCAGGATGAGGAAGGTCCACTTTCGGGGGCTGGGAAGGAACCTGGGCAGCATGGCAGGCAGCTCTGGCAGAGAAGAAAGCTCTCTCTACTACCCAGAAGGATGAAAGAATGGATGACATCCCTCCCCATTCCCAGCGGACAAGACCACCAAAGAAGAGGGAACAGTGTATGTCACCACCTCCAGTCCCCTGGATAATACTGGCTCTGAGCTGTCAAGAGTCAAAGCACTGAGGGGCAGAGACCTGTCCAAAAAGACGGGACTGGAATCCTCCACCAAGGACTCCGGAGGGACTGGTCAGGCCCAGGACCCCATCTGTTCTGAAAGAGGACAAGCAGAACCCATCAGGAACATGGACAGGGTAGAAACAAAATGGGCTCTAGGCATCCCAATCACCTCTTCACTGCACCCCAGGGCCTCGAAGTCTGAAACCACCTGAGTCAGATGAATAGAAGAAAGCAGACGAGCACAGGAAGGGCCCCTGGCTGGAAGGGCAGGGGATGCAAGCAGCCCAAACTCAATCTGAGCTTTGAGGAAGGACCTCATCATCCCTGTCCATGTCAGAAGGAAGCAGGCCCCTGGAATACCTAAAAGAGGTGGAGGACCTAGCCAGGGACACATGCCAGGACCCCAAGGATCTCCTATGCCTCTCAGATCAGTTTCTGTGTCTGGGAGCTGCAAAGGACTACCCCAAGCCAGAACCTGAAGGAGAGTCCTCAAGAACAATGGTAGGATCAGACACGGATCCAAGATCAGTCTACTTCGGATCACAGGACAACTGAGAATCTGAGCGTTTGGAACCCGAATGTCTCTGATTTGAGGAGGTTGGATCCGTGGAAGGTCTGGACTTGGTCAGATCCAAAGACCTCGAGCTGGAGACTTTAGATCCAGGAGTAGACACCCGTGACCTCAGATCTGTAAGCCTCAAAGCAGACACCTTGGATTCGGGGGTAGATTCGCAGGACCTAGGATCTGAGGCCAGGACTTTTTTGAGCAAGACACTGAAACAGAGGAAGCTTTCCTCTTGTGGTCAGAGAGGCCTGGCTTGGCCAGAGACTGGGCCAGCAGAACTCCCCCAGGCCAAACCTCTTAATAACTTATTGCGACGCTCGATCAAAACCCTGTGGTTGAATGCAGCACAAATGTCAATTTCAACTTCCAGGTGTTCAGTGTCCAAACAATCGAGGCATTCCACGTGCGAGTCGGACATGGGCATCTTCTGAATGCACAAAGAGCACCTCTTGAAACTGGCTGGCTTATCAGACATTGTAAGACAGACCAAATGCCAAAAACCAAGCCCCAAACCAGCAAAAGACAACCACTAGCAGTAAGAAACACAAACTACTAAACTATAACAATCTACAACACTTTTAACTAGAATAAACCCCAAAAAGATTATAGAAAGATAAGGAGAAAAATTGTCTCAAAAGGCTTAACAGACAGAAATAGCTAAAAACAGGAGGGGAAGGGCAACTACTAAGCTTGAACTAAAGGATATATACAAAATACCAGCTAACTACAAGAAGATACGAAGAAATACAACATTTAAGTAAGAAAAATAAGCACTTACTCCTTAAGGAGACACGAGCCTAGGTAATCACATCTGAAGCGGTGAGCAGCAAATGAGATCTTGAGGGGAGTTAAAGGGCAGCAAGGAATTGTGGGAGTTGGAGGAGCTTGAGCTTACGATATATGTGTGACAAGTTGCCGGCTCAGATCCTATGTGAGATCCTAGGACCCAAAAGTGAGGAATAGTGTCACGGATATCAGATCTTATGAAATTAGTCAATAATCTTTCATCAAGAAAATTATGCGTTGCATGGATTCTTTCTACAGAAAGTAACCTGCGGCTGCAATCAAAAGAAAAGAAATGAAAAGGAGGAGGTAGATGCTTCCCTTTTATGTATATACATCAAAGACCATCTCGAGTGAAATATTAGAAACTTCTGTCAGCACTACGCCATCTAGAGATGAGGATATTGTACTTTTAGTAAAACCACTTCTGCATTCAGTTTTCAAAGTTGACTTACATATCCAAAGATAATACATGCAAGTAACTGTCTTCTGAAAGCCTTGCGGAATCTCCACACCTATGTCCTGGTAGAAGCAAGGCTGCACTGGGCAAAACTTTGGCAATGGGGGCCAGTTATTCTGTCTCGCTATTGGAAAGAGAAGGAATAAAAAGAAACAGAAAACAAAGTAAATGACACATTATGCATACATCTGCAGTGACAGCACAATATTTTATCAAGACTCTGCAAAATAAATAAGCTCAGCATTAAGATTAAACATAATCAAGTCAGGCCTTTAAGTAAAGTGGCAACACAATACAGGCATCCAAGGTTTCAGAATATGTCGGGAAAGCTGAAAAGGACAACTATAAGGTGGACAGTAATTGTAGTAATTGGGGTGGTGGAATTCAACTTATTAATCACATCTATCAGAGCACATATGATTAGCATGCAGGAAGCCTCAGATGAGTAAGACCACCTTTACACGTCAGTATTTATGCAATACAGCCCAAGTTTAGTTTGAAAATGGCTTTGTGAGAAGAGTTGGACACTGCAATGCTAACTTGCAAAACAATCCCTATATCATCCACCTTACTGGTTTCCAGGTGACCCAGCCAAGGAAAAAAAAATGCACAGACCGTACTGTAACTCACTCTACTGATGGACATAACCAAGATGATACAACAATATCACTAACGGATGCAAGATACAGTGTTTGGACACATCCAAAGCATGATATTGACACGCAGCTAATACGTTTACTTTTTTTCTGTGAATTAGCTCTCATCACAACCAGCAGGTATATTCTTTATATAGGCTTTACTAGAAAAAAGAAGTTATGTACTCACCATAACTTTCTATCTGAGTAGTTGTACTTCATTTGTCTTCAACCTGTGGGTTTTGGATCCACATCGGATCTGACACAGCCACATTTTCCAGCTATGGATCCAAGCTCCAGACTCCTCCCCTTACCCATAATGCCCCTGTCTCCCTTCAGATTGAGTTTGCTGCCTAAAAAATATCATATACCTGACTCAATATCGCCTTATCATAACAGGAATCTCCATGACACTCCCAAGTCCTGGGCAGAGACAAGGGCCACACACTTTATACAAAGATAAACCAGCCTGCATCCATGATAAGGTCGGGGGAGGGTGAAGGCAAATTAAGTAAAACTACTCAGATAGAACGTTATGGTGAGTACATAACTTCTTTATCTGAAGTAGTTTACTTCATTTGATCTTCAACCTGTGGGACAAAATCCCTAGCTACCATAAATTCCTGGGTGGCCTTCATGGAAGGATATTCCGGAGCACCACAGAGGCAAAGGATGCTCTATTCTGAGACACAATATCCAACTTGTAATGAGAAATGAAGGTATGAGATAAGGGCCAAGTAGCTGCTGAGCAGATATCATCCAGAGACACCCTAGACCAGAAGGCAGCTGATGTAGCCATAGATTGGGTGGAATGTGTCTTCACTTGTCCTGGCAGGGACCTACCTTTCACTGTGTAGGCTCAAGCAATGCACAAGGAAATTCAGTGAGCAATTGTTATCTTGGAAACTGGATTGCCTAAAAAGGGTTTAGCATAAGACATGAATAGCTGGTCAGATTTGCAAAAGTTTTTCATCCTATGTAAATAAAATCTCAGTTGTCTATGAACATCAAGGAGATGCAACTTGTATTCCCCTTTGTTCTGGAAAATGGGGGAAAAAATGGTAAATTTATCGGCTGGTTAATATTGGCTTCCGAGGCCACCTTGGGAAGAAAGGATGGATTAGTACACAATGACACTCTATCCTTTTGAAAGATCATGTAAGGCACCTTAATAAAAAGAGCGTGAAGCTCTGACAGTCTTCCAGCTGAGGTAATGGCCACCAAGAAAGCAGTTTTCCATGTCAAAAACTGTAGATCAACTGATGCTGCAGGTTCAAAGGGTGCAGAAACCAATGCCTGTAACACTAAGGTAAGATCCCACTGAGGCATAGGGTCCTTAACTGGAGGTCTAAGTAGAAAGGTCCCCCTTAAGGAAGGTCTTACAAAGTTTGGAAGAAGCCACGGAAGACATATTCACCCCCACATGGAAATTAGAGATAGCTGCCAGTTGTACCTTAAATGTGGAAGAACTAGCACCCTGGTGGAAGAAGCTTGCCAAAAAGTCTAAGACCACTGAAAGAGGAGTTGTGAAAGGGTCCAAAGCCCACTGAGTGGCCCATATGGAAAACCGTCTCCATTTACTATGATACACCTTTCTAGTGGAGGACTTGTGAGCTGCCATCAAAATGGACTTTACAGGTGATGACAATCTGAGAGTCCTGATAATCACGGGAACCGGAGCAGCCAAGCCATGAGATTCAAACTGTCCAGATCTGGGTAAGGGATCCCTACAGGATGAGAAAGAAGATTAGAAACTGGAACCAACATCCATGGAGGAACAACTAGGTGAGACCACAGGGAGGGGAGCCAAACCTGGCGAGGCCAGAATGGGGCTATGAGGATCACAGCACTCCCCAGCCTTCGAACCTTCTGAAGAAACTTGGACATAAGCAAAAGTGGAGGATAAGTATAGAGGAGACCGGGAGGCCAAGCATGAACCAGTGCATCCGAAAGTTTCAGAGCTAAAAACTCGCTGCATTTCACGTTGGAAGGAGATGCAAAGAGATCGCAGCGAGGCCGACCCCACTTTAGAAAGATCTGTTCCACTACTGAAGGATTCAGAGACCACTCGTAAGGTATCAGGATCGATCTGTTGAGCCTGTCCGCTAGAATGTTAGACTTCCCCGGAATGTGCGTTGCTACTAGAAAGCGGCTGGAGGAGATCGCCCATTCCCACACTCTCATAACTTCTCAACAGCGGGGATAAGATCTGGTTCCCCCTTGTTTGTTGATGTACCAGACTACTGACAGTCTGTCTGAATGGCAATCATCCCTAGAGGAAGATGGGCATGAAGTGCCTGCAATGCCAGAAGAACCACCCTCATCTCTAGAATGTTGATATGCAACTCAGTCTCGGAGGGGTACCTCATGCCTTGGACTGTCCTTCCTGAGCTGTGCCCCCCACTCTAGCTGGGAGGCATCCACGGTCACCGTGGTTTTGGGAAAAGCAAGGTGAAAGAACGTCCCTTGAGGATATACGGAGACTGAATCCACCACTGAAGGGAGTCCCTTGCCCTCGAGATTCTCACTGGAAAGGTAAGAGGAAGGTCTAACAAGGACCCACTGGACCGCAAGTGTCCATTGAAGAACTTTCATATGAAGGCAAGCCAATGGCAGGAGACTGATTGTGGCCGCCATGGAACCCAATGCCCTGAGTACTAATGCAGCTGTGGGGACCTGAGCATGAAGGATTTGTAAGACGAGCAATCTTAAACTGAGTGTCCTGTCCGGGGTGAGAAAAATCCTCATTTGAAGGGTGTCCAAACATGCCCCAATAAAGTCCAGAATTTGGACAGTCTCTAGAGAGGATTTGTTCGGACTGATGGTAATACCCAGATTGTTCACTAACTGGATGAAGTAATCCCTGGCTTGACACAGTAGATGCTCTGAGGGGGCAGCAAGAGCCAATTGTCCAGGTACAGAAAGACCTAAATACCCTGGAGCCTCAGGTGAGCCGCTATAACTGCCATCCCTTTGGTAAACACCCTGGGGGCTGTGGTGAGACCAAAAGAGAGGGCTCTGATCTGCTAGTGATTGGCTCCCAGCCGGAAGAGAAGAAACCTTGAGGAGTGCCTGTCCATTTCGACGTGGTAGTATGCATCCTGGAGATCGATCGAGCACATCCAGTCTGTGGCCTGCAGAAAGGGCATAATAGATTTAAGTGTGACCATCCGAAATTTTGTCTTGGTTACTGAGAGGTTCAATGTGTACAGATCCAAGACAGGTCTGAGGTCCCTTGTTTCTTTGGCACTAAAAAGAATTTGCAGTAAATGCCGGATCCAGACTGGTCTGGGGGGACTGGTTTGATGACTCGTTTCTTCAGCAGCTTTTCTATTTTTAGCGCTGCCTCCTCCCACTGCATGGGTGGGATGTCTGGGAGGAGTTTATTCAGATGGGGATGTTCCTTGAATGGAACAAAATATCCTCTAGATATGATTCGCAACACCCAGCGATCTTTTGTAATGGACTCCCATGCTTTCAGATGTAGCGACAGGCGACCCTCGACTGCTTCCAGAGATGAGCAGTCAGGCAACCCCTCAGAGCTGCTGCCCAGGTCCCTCCAAGAAGGGTTCTCAGGACCCAAAATTTCTAGGAACCCCACTGCCTCTCGGGAGGCATCTTATGACACCCTCTGCCTCTGGGGGACAGAGGATCCTGAGCATCCTGGGAAAACGCCCGAGACTTCAAGAACCACATCTTTGTTCCTCGCCGATTTCTGGAAAAGGATCTTTGAGGAGAGGAGAAGTGGATCCCGACGGCAGACAGTGTCTTCTCGTCCTTCTCGCTCTGGACCAGTGTCTCTTTCACCGACTTTCCGAAGAGGGAAGAACCATCATAGGGAGTATTGGTGAAAGACGCCTTGAATGGCTCAGAAAACTGACACAACTGGAGCCAGGCATGACTCCCGACAGCAATGCCTATTCCGGCTGCCCTTGCGGCCCCCTATGTAGCATGAGAGAGGAGTCGCATGGACGTGTTGGCAACCGCTTTTAGAGTGGCCATTCAAGCGGAGAAGGTCTTTTTGTCCTCCGCTGACATGGACTCTGGGGTAGACTCTGTGACTTTCTTCACTAGATCTCTCCGGAGTCTAATGACGTGTGCCAGCAGCTCAACGAGAAGGTCGCTGAAGCATATACTCGTTTCGCAAAATGGTCCATTGCTCTTGATTCTCGATCAGTGGGATGAACCACGGAGCTCTAGTGAGTGAGCTTTTTCTTGGTGGCAGTCACCACCATCATCGCATCTTCCTGGGACCCTTTGTTCTAATGCGTCCTGTCTGTTGAGGGGGGCTTAACACTTTGTTGGGAGGGCTTAGGGATGGCATCTACAGTGTCCAGCTCATTTCCACGCCCTAGACGTTATCAGATCCATGAGTGGATCAGCAGGAAGTGACACCCAAGAGGTAGATGGGTCCAAGCCGAATGCCTCCAGGAACACGGACTCGTCTGAGGTCAGTTTGGGGGATGACCCCCCCCCCAGCAAAGTAGCTCCATGATGTCTCCAAAGGAGACATTCTCTGGTGATGACCTTGGGGAACATTCTCCTTCATCCAAATCCATGTCTTCTGTGAGGAACTCTGGTGGAGAGTCCAAGAGCCTCCTCTTACACTTACATGTGCGGGGTACCTCCTCAGGGGGACTCTCTGAGAAGGACTTACAAACCACCTGATGTTCCTTCAGAACTTCCTGGGGCACAGCCACCACGGGCTGTCCCTGACATGGCAAGCTGGTCGGAACCGCAGTCAGAGCCAAGTGGGTCTGGGCAGAGATTGAGGACGAAATGGTCAGAGGTTTCGAAACCGAGAGAACTCTCTCCATCATGTTGAATGCAGAAGGGGAGTGAACCTCTTGGGATGTACTGGCGGGGTCTGTTCACCTCTGACCCTACAGGGGAGACACAGCCGTGCCTCCAGGAGCCAAGATGCTGATTGGGATGCTCCTCTCCAAACCGTTCATAGCAGACAGCACCCTCTCGGATCCGACCCTGAGGCTAAGGCTCTGACAGCCCGGATCCGACAAGCTCGAAGGCAATGGCCAGTGTCGAGGTACATGGTACGATCGGCATTGACCCCTCGACCATGAGGGTCCTTGGATCCAAGAACTCTGAAAACGCCAGTTAGATTGGAGAAGGAACAAAGGTTGCAAGGAGCCCCCTCCGGAGGGAGAGGGTGCCGGCAAGACCCCCATCTGGATCTGGGTGTGGATAAATCTCCGCATCATCTTGTCCATCTCCGCTTCGCTGAGACTTCAGTTGAAGCGGGAGGATACCACCGAAACTGGTCGGGAGAGACGGTGAGGAGAAGTCATTACTGGGGACTGGCTATGAGTCTCCTCGGGCTCAGGGGAGAACCTGGGAGAGCGTAAACGAGGAGATCCAGACCTAGTCGCAGGCCTAACTTTTGATGGTGGACCCGCCTCCGGCGAGCAGTCAGGGGAATGCTTGCAGGAATGATCTTTCTTGGCCTTGTCCCCTTCCCTGGACCTCTTGGTGGGAGTTTAGAGTCCCAGAGGCCAGGGAAGAGGAAGTAGAAGCAGCAGCCACTGCTATCCCTGCTGGAGAAGAAGGGACGGTAGTCCCTGAAGAGGGGAGCAATCCCTTCAGGATCAGTTTGTCCCACCTGTCCTTAAGTGCCCTGGGGTTGAAACCAGTGCAAATAGGACAGAGGGACTTAGGTGATCTGCACCGAGGCAAACCACGCACAGAGTGTGGCCATCTGCCTGGTATAGCTTATGGCCATACTCTGTGCATTTCCTAAACCCTGCCTTAGGGGCTTCTGCCATAACCAAACCCTGCCTTAGGGGCTTCTGCCATAACCAACACAGGCCCAAAAGGCATATATACACGCACACACACACACACACACACACACACACACACACACACACTCACACACACTCACACACACTCACACACACACACACACACACACACACACACACACACACACACACACACACACACACACACACACACACACACACACACACACACGCTCTTTAAAAAACTTTCTTCTCCTCTTCTTTTCTATCTAAAGGATGTAAGGAAGAAAATAGAAGAAGTCAGAGAGAAAAAAACAGTTTAGTTCACTTACGTGATCCACTAGCTGGAGCTCAGAAACCATGCTTCTAACCGCTATGGCGGCAAACGAGATCTGAAGGGAGACATGGGGCATTATGGGTGAGGGGAGGAGTGTGGAGCTCGGATCCACAGCTGGAAAATGTGGCCATGTCAGATCTGATGTGGATCCAAAACCCACAGCTTGAAAGATCAAATGAAGTAAACTACCTCAGATCATTTAGCTTACCACAGCCTGAGACACTTCAAATATCAAGCTGTATACCTGTTGAAAGGAGACAGACAAAGGTACACTGTGGAGTGTCACAGTACAACACACACACTGTATACCTGATGAAAGGAGAACACACACACACACACACACACACACACACACACACACACACACACACACACACACACACAATCTGAATGACCAGAACTTTGCAAAAGGACATGCAGCAGTGTTTGGAAAAAATGCCAAGGGGTTCCTGAAGCCAGAAAAGGAGGCCTGAAGTGTGACAGCTAAAATTTACAACAAAGTATGCAATGTTATGAACCTAAAGAACAATATATCAAGGAACAAGTAGTAACTACACGGATTAAAAAATCTTGATTTACATAGGATATTACAGAATCACTGTTAAGATTATTTCACTGTTAAGGTTATTTCAAACAATGGAACTACTGTAGCTGTAAACTACAGCTTCACCATCAAATTGTTACATACTAAAGAATATTAGCTATACACTTCTTAATATATTCTTTCCATTTGTTTGTCAGATACTAACAGATCACACATTTAAAAGTCTAGGAAACAAATATTTCCTATTTATCCTTTTGGGCATGTGTAAAATAGTTATGTCCAAACTGGGCAGGGTCAGTTTTCAGCACAGGCCTGGGAAATCAAGCTCCACAAAAAAATACAACAGGAAAGAATGGAAGTGTTTGGCACAGAAGATCCTTAAAAAGCAGATAACTGCCACTATGCAGAAGTCTGTACTGCTGAGCATTGCCAAAGAATAACCAGCTCTCTCTGCTAAATGTAAAGGAAGACAGTCCTGTCTATCAATACGTGCTGCATGGTAAGCACCATGAGGCTCAGGAAGATTATACTAAAACATGCAACACACATACAAAAAGAAGTTATGTACTCGCCCATAACATTCCATCTGTGTTGTCGATCTTCATTTTTCCTTGACATATGGGACTCTATTCTGAGTCTCGGAACTGGCTTGGCTGTTACAACAGCTCGCGCAAGTCAAAACCTCCTCAGCCAAGCTCCTACCCAGAATGCCTCTCTCTAAGTTACCTCAGATCGAGTTTGTATTTATAAAAAATTAGATAAAAGTAATAGTATAACCATTGAAGAGGCTATGTCCAAGTCATACATGAGGAAGCAAATAGCCATGACTATGGTCAGTTCCTCAAGGAATCAGAAGGAGGGTGGGGTGTCAAGGATAAATGAAGATCGACAACACAGCTAGAACATTATGGTGAGACCATAACGTCTTTATCTGATGTTGTCAATCTTCATTTATCCCTGACAGATGGAACAGAGTCCCAAGCTACCCTGAAACTTGGGAGCCCTTATAGAAGGATATTTCTGAGCACCATAGAATCAAATGACGCTCCTCCCCTGGAGACCAGATACACTTGGTAATGAGTAATAAAGGTATGTGAAGAAGCCCACGTTACTGGTGCACAAATGTCAACCATAGAAGCTTTGGAGTGAAAAACTGCAGACGTGGCTACTGCTCTTGTGGAATGTGCTCTAACTGGAGCTGCCAATTTGAGATTTTTTTCTGTTTTAGACAAAGATAATACAATCTCTTATCCATTTAGATAACGCAAACTTAGAAACTGATTTACCCATGGAAGGACATGAAAAGGAAACAAATAACTGGTTCATCTTCCTGAAATCTTTAGTTCTGTCGAGGTAAAAACGCAACTGTATGTGGATATCCAATGTAAGCAGTATTCTCCCTTGTTAGAAAAATTAGGGATAAACCCTGGCAATTAAATGGATTGACTAATGTTAGTCTCAGATACGACCTTTGGAAGAAAGGATGGACTGGTTCTCAACAGCATCCTGTCATTAAGAAAAATCAAGTATGGAAGTTTTGAAGGTAATGCATGAATTTCTGAAATCCTCCTAGCAGATGTAATAGCTAATAAGAAAATGGTCTTCCATGAAAAAACTTCAAATTACAGGTAACAGCTGGCTGAAAGGGGAATTGGGTCAAGGATTGCAAAACCACAGTAAGATCCCAGGAACTAGAGGCTCCCTGTAGGGAGGCTTTAACCTTAAGGTTCCCTTTAGAAAGGCACTACACAACCTATGTGAAATTAAAGACTGTCCTTCAAAACCATAATGAAAATTAGAAATGGCAGCAAGCGGAACTCTGGTGGTAGAAGAAGTGGCTCCTTTTTAAAAGAGCGTAGACAAAAATTTCAAAATTTCTTCAACCAAAGCTGCGAAAGGATCAAGTTTGTTATCGCGAGCCCATAAAGAAAATCTTTTCCATTTGATGATATAAAGTCTCCTTGTGGATGGTTTATGGAAAACTAGCAAAATGTTTCAAACAGGGTCAGATGAGTTATTTCGCCTGGCAATCAATGAAACAGGAGCCACCAAGCTATAAGCATGAGATTTATCAGATAGGGATGAACTAGTCCCTGAGGATTGAACAGGAGATCTGGATCCAGATCCAGAGTCCATGGATGTTGAAGTAGGTAAGGCCAAAGAAAGGGGAACAAAACTTGTCCAGGCCAAAATGGGGCAATGAGAATCACTTTGCTCTTCAACTTTCTGGCCTTCTTTATGAAAAGGGGTATTAAAGGAATGGGGGGGAAAGGCATAGAGTAGTTCCGAAGACCACTAGTGAAGGAGAACATCTCTTGGGAACTCTCACTGAGGGGGGATTAGGACAAATGCACCTGTTGTTCTGGGGGGATGCAAACAGGCTGCAGCAAGGCTGACCCCAATGACGGAAAATCTCCTTTGTCACTCTCGGATTGAGAGACCCCTCGTGAGGCAGAAGGATGCATCTGCTCAATTTGTCTGCTATCACATTTGAGCTCCCTGGGGTATATGCATTACTACCAGAAAGCGGTTTGAAGAGATCGCCCATTGCCATACTTTGACGTCTTCTCAGTAGAGGGGGTAAGACTTGGTTCCTCCTTGAATGTTGATGGATCAGACTACTGACATATTGTCTGACTGAACTGCAATCATTTCTTAAGGGAGGACAGTTCAGAAGGCTTGCAGTGGTAAGAAAACTGCCCTCAGTTCCAGAACAGGGGACCAAGTGCCTTGGACAGTCCTTCTCTGAAAATGCCCCCCCTACCTGATCTGGGAGGCATCTATGGTCACTATGGCCTGGGGAAGAGAAGAAACTAATGGTCGGCCTAGAAGAATTTCCTCGGATTCCATCCACCAAGATAAATCCTTCTTGCATAGATTGATGATTCAGATACAATGAGACAGAGGATGAGTGAGGATAGAAGCCACTGTAGGATCCTCATGTGGAATCTTGCTAGGGGTACTAATGTGATGGCCGCTGCCATCGATCCCAGTGCCTGCAGAACTAGTAATGCAGGAACATTGTCATTGGAAAGAATCATGTCTACCTGTGATCTTATTTTCTACAGTCTGTGAATAGGAAGGGAGGCTATGGAAAAGGTTGTATTCAAGTTGGCTCCTATGAATTCCAAATGTTGGGTGGGACTTGGCTGAGATTTGGTGAGATTCACCATTATCCCTAGGCAAGAGCAAGTGTGTAGGGTGAAATCCCTTGTCTGTTTGAGTAGCTGCCTGGTGGGGGTGATAAGGAGCCAGTCGTCCAGATATGGAAACACCTGGAATCCGTGCAGTCTCAGATGAGCTGCTACTGCTGCCATATATTTGATGAACACCCAGTGGACTGTGGTGAGACTGAAGGGCAGGGCTCGGAAGTGATAATGACTGGCTCCCAGCCAGAAGCAGAGGAATCTCCTTGAGCACTTGTTCATTTTTATGTGGTAATATGAATCCTGGAGGTCTACAGAGCACATCTAATCATCCCTCCCTAAGAAGGGAAGAATAGACTAAAACCATGACCATCCTCAATTTCGTCTGCTGCACAAAGTCAGAGTGCTGAGATAAAAAATTGGTCTCCAGTCCCCTGTCTTTTTTGGCACCAAAGATAACCTTGAGTAGAATCTGGATCCTATCTGTTCTGCCAGGCCTTCTTGGAGGACTCTTTTTTTTCTATCAGTTTTTGTATTTCCAGAGCTGCCCGATACCTCTGACTGGGTGGAACATCAGGGATCCTTCTTCCTGGTTTTGGGGTCAGTTCAAAAGGAATATGGTAATCTCTGGTAATGATAATCATGCTTAGCACCCAAGCATCTGTGGTTATCTTTTGCCAGGCCAATGGGTGCAAGGATGGTCTTCCCCTTACTGCCTCCCGAGGCAAGCAATTGGGCCTCCCTTCAGGTGCACTGGTAGGGTTTCTCTGAGAAGGAATTGCTGGAACCCTGATTTTGCAGGCAACTGCTACCCCGTTGTCAGTGTCTTCTATTATAGCTCTCCCCATCTGCCAAGAGGGAAGTCATTACCACATGTGTCCTGGAAATGCCCTTGGGATTTCTTGAACCACATTTTCCTGTTTCTCTGGTTCTTGGAATAAGAGCGTTTGGGAGCAGAAAAACGTACACCCACATCAGAAAGGGTTTTTCCAATCTTTTTTCACACCTGGCTAAAGTTTATTTAGCTTTAGGGCCAAAAAGGGAAGATCCATCAATGGAGCATTGACAAACAAAGACTTGAATGACTCCGCAAACTCGCACAGGCACACCCAGGCATGCCTCATTATGGCTATGCCTGAACCCACTGACCTAGTCGTCTCTTCGGCTGCATGTGCAATAAGCTTCATGGACGAGTTAGTGATAGACTCCAGGATGGCAAGCTTGGAGGCTACTTTATCCTGAACCTCATCAGACATAGCTTCCGAGAGGGTACCGAAGAACTCCTTGATCACATCCCTCTAAACTCTAGTGAAGTGTGCCAAGAAGTCTAACGACCGCAAGGTGAAGGTTAAGGAAGCATAGACCTGCTTCCCAAATCTGTCCATCGCCCTAGACTCTCGGTTAGGAGGATGAACACTGGAACTTTCTTCTGCTAGTTCCTTCTTGGTGGCTGCCACAACTGTGGCATGTACTATTAAACATTTGGCCCAAGGCTGATGGTCTTATGGAGTTGAAAGTATTTTATCTGGTATCCTGGGAAATGGTTCTATGGAATCAGGGGCCTTCCATGCCCACTGGGCGATCAGTTTGATAAGATCATCAGCTGGCAGAGTCACCCAAGAGGTAGACTGGCAAGCAATGAACAATGGCAGGTAGACAGATTCCTATGAGGATGGGTCTTGGGACTTCCAGTCACCCCTCTGCTTTAATATTTCAAGAATGTCTCCAAAGGAGATGTGTTCCAGGGGTGACCAGGGGGAACCCTACCAGTCATAGAAATCTGTGTCTTTTGTGAGAAATTCCTCCAGGAATCACGTTGTTTCCTCTTACACAACCTCTTCAGAGGCACATCCTTATTGTGAGCTTCTGTGGAGGAATCAGAAGAGGTAGGGCCCCTCTGTAGGGGTGTCCTGCAGTGTCAGTGCTTGCTATCCAGGCGTGGAGGTTGGTGGAAGCTCTGGACCAGAGAGGATCCTAGGGAAAGGCTCTGATGGGGATAAACCAGCTGGGAGCCTGCAGAGTCCAAGGCCCTCTCCATAACTTGAAAGGCAGGTCCCCCCGAAGAGGGTTGGGAGCACAGAACAGAGAAGGACAACCTCGGAACAGTGGTCTCATCCCGCTCCGAGGAAATTGACATCAGGGTTGGAGCCGAGGAAGCCCACAAACAGAGTCATGGAGCTACGACTCCAAGAATTCATCGGTTCCAAAGCAACAGAGGAACTCAGGGCGGAGACTGGAGCCGAGGACACGAGAGCTGTTGGAACCAGAACCACAGGAATCAGGGAACTCGGAGGAGAGGTCTCTAAAGCTACAGTAGTTAAGAGGAAGAATGTCTGGTGGAGTCCTTGGAGAAAGATGCCCATCACCAGCAGGGAGTGAAAGCCAAGGAAGAACTGAAGAGACCCCCTCACCACAATGAGCTGAGCCTCACAATGTCAACTTCTGTCAGACTCCTAGGGGACAATACTAACAAGGCTGAAGGAGATTCTGGCCTCTCCAAAAAGGGACTTGGTAGATGCCCCACAAAGGGTTTACTACAGGAGAATATTTGGTTCTGGGAACCAAAGGAAACCATTGTTCCTGGGCTATAGGCACCTGGGAGGGAACCAGCTCCGTACATTCTGTCAGGACTGTAAACAGCAATAAAGAAGGGGAGGCACTTTCTAGGGTTGGCACTGAGGTGGACGACGCCGAAAGTGGAGGTGCGGAGGTAGTCACTAGTACTGGAGCCAATGAAGATGGTTCCGTAGATTTACTCAGATCTGCCTTTGGTTCCACAGTAGCTGTGGGAACCAAAGGTTTCAGCTTCTTATGAGCAGGTGCCGAGGGTGATGGCACCGAGTGACTTCTCTTTTTTGAGGAAGATGAGAATGAATAAGGAGAAGACCTCTCTAATTTAGCACATCCAGGCTGGCCAGACAAAGCCTCTTCAACAGATGTTTTTAATAAACCTTTTAAAATCAATTTATTCTTTCTCTCAACTAGGGAGCCGTTGCTAAAGGCAAGACAAGTGCCGCACTGCAGTTCTAAGTGCGTAGGGTCCACACAATACACACAAAAAGCATGACCATTGGAGTCTGGCATTTTTTTTGGCCAGAACCAGAACAGGATTTGAAGCTAGTAGTTCCCTTGCATTTATCTGCCATATTGAAAGACAAGGTTCAACGGCAGATACACCCACGCCAAAAACACACACACAAAAGAGGAAGAAGAAGAAAAGGCCATCAATGATGGTACACCAAAAAGCTACCAGTGGTAGGGGAAAAATGATAGCACTACCAGCAATGGTAGGACAGATACCAAATGGTACAAAGGAAGAAAGGGATAGAACACTCACTCCAAACAAATCAAAACAAAAAAGATTAAAGGAGAGAGAGAAGTGAGAGTACTACAAGAGGTATACAAATAAGCTAACTGGGTAGGAGAATGAAATTCTGAAATAGAAATGCTGTAAACAGTAAATTTTTACTTAGCTCAAGGAGAGTTCAGCTGACCCATCTTTACGACAACAGTGGCAAACGAGATCTGAGGTAATTTATAGAGAGGCATTCTGGGTAGGAACTTGGTCAGAAGATTTTGGCTCACATGAGCTGTTGTAATGGCTGAGCCAGTTCCGAGACTCAAAACAGAGTCCCATTTGTCAAGAATAAATGAAGATTGATAACACCAGATAAAGTTATTTCTGTTCTAAAGAAAAACACATACACAAGAGTGCAGAAAAAATGAATTCTTAACAGATAAAACATAAGTACAAGATTTGTTAAAGACTATTAAATCAAAACAAGAGATCACAAAAATACATGTTAACAAGAGTACACAAGAAAAATATTTTAACTATCTATTCTGTTGTATTCTATAAAATCTACCTGTAATATGAGAAGTACGGTGGAAATGAAGCTATACAATGAGTGGCGGGTATTCATGTTATCTGACGTTCTACTATTGTATTAAGTGTGTTATAGGTTCATAACTACATACTATGCTATGGACCACCATATCCTTTATAAACCTAGCCATGCAAATCAAGAAAGTTGTGTCCCTATGTAACATGGGCATTTGTCAGGAAGGGGTATGTTAGGAAGTTTCTAAAGGTTAGGCGGGGGTGGAGGGGTATTTTAATTTGGGCATAGTTACTGTCTGCCTCTATCCATCAGAGACGTGGGGCCAGGCATGGGGTGAATTTCCGATTTCTCATCCATTGGTCAAGGTTAGCCTTGGGAGGGCTGTGGCTGACAAAGTTTGCAGATGACTGCAAACTAGGCGCCATAGTCAATACACCAGCAGACACACACATCCTACAAAAAGGCCTCACTGAAACGGACAACTGGTGCTGTAGTCACGGCCTTAAACTAAATGCCAAAAAATGTATAGTCATCCCTTTTGGAAAAAACAAAGTACCCACAAATTATCACATAGACAGCAACCCACTGAGTGCGGAAAAAGTAATCAGAGACCTAGGGACCCAAGTAGACAGCGACCTCTCATTTGACACCCACGTTGCCAAAGTGGTTAGAAAAACATTCTACCTTGCACACCTCATCATGAAGGGATTCACATCCAGATCCAAGGATGTCATTGTACCCCTATATTCCTCCCTCATCAGACCCATGATCGAGTACAATGCCCCATTTGGTATGTACCTCACCCAGCATTTGCAACAGCTGGAGAGACCACAAAAGTACCTCACCAAAAGGATCAAGGGTCTCCAACATATGTCTTATTCTGCCAGACTAAAGAAACTTCAGCTCTATTCAGTAGCATACCGCCTGCTCAGAGGTGATCTCTGCCTGGCGTACAAGGCCATGTCCAATCAGGATCTGATGGACATGCTCCACCTCAAAAAATCCAAATCCATCAGGACCACGAGAGCTAAAGACTTAAACCTCGGCAAAAGTATGAATAGGACATGCTGGAGGGATAGATTCATAACCCAGAGGCTTCCCATGCTTTGGAACAGGATCCCAGTTCGTATTAGGCAGAGCCCCTCACTGACTCTCTTCAAGAGAAATCTTGATGAGTGGATGGGAGATCGTAAGTTTACCCCAGGGGTCACATCTGTGTCACTGCTAGACAGGGGCACAGTAAACTATTTCTATTATATAAGGGGACCTTCATTATGTCACTACTAGACAGAGGCACAATATTCTAGATTTATTCTGTACATTTTTGTACCATTTCATGGGGTGGCAAAAGCCACATCACTATGGCTAGGCTTACAAATGCCCCAGGGCAGATAGCCTAGTACTATACTATGAAACTATGAAATACAGGTTAGGGATGGACTATGCTTCACATGGAAAGACAGTCTGTTACAGAGCATGGGAATCCTCTGTGAAACATACATATAAGTAGAACATGTTGGAGAAACAAATGAGCAGAATTTAAATCCTTGGATATAGTGGTTTTGATGCCATTTGGCTTGTGGATGTGCAAAAGGTCCATCAGCAATGGATCTGAGGATGCCCTTTATGCCAGACATAGAAAGCCTCTCAGTAACCCGTTGGAGACCGACTATAGAGATAGCGTTTTAAAATGATCCATAAAACATACTGTGATTTTTACAGTGGATAATCTCTCATTTGACAACCACGTGGCCAAGGTGGTTAGAAAAACATTTTATATAGCCCACCTAATCATGAAAGGATTCACATCTAGATCAGGGGATGTCATCGTGCCTCTTTACTCATCCCTCATCAGGCCCATAATCGAGTACAATGCCCTTTTGGGATGTACCTTACCAGACACCTGCAGCAACTGGAAAGACCCCAAAAGTACCTCACCAAGAGGATCAAAGGGCTCAAACAGATGCCATATGCTGCCCGGTTAAAGAAACTCCAGCTCTACTCAGTGGCATACCGCCTGCTCAGAGGCGATCTGTGCCTGACGTATAAAGCCATGTCCAACCCGGAATTAAGGGACATCCTGCACCTCAAAAAATCCAAATCCCATCGAGCTACGCACTCAAGAGACTTGAACCTCAGCACTGAAATAAATAAGGCATGCTGGAGGGACAGATTCATAACCCAGAGGCTCCCTTCACTCTGGAATAAAATCCCAGTCCAGGTTAGGCAGAGTCCCTCATTGACTCTCTTCAAGAGGAATCTTGATGAGTGGATGGGAGATCGTAGATTTACGCCGGGTATCACTTCTGTGTCACTGTTAGACAGAGGCACAGTATACTAACCTCGAAAAAGGGCATGGCAAAATTAATTTAAAATGGGTGGCGAAAGCCAAACATACTCTGGCTAGGCTTATAAATACCCTAGGGCAGATAGCCTAGTATGAACCTATGAACCTCTGGTAAGGAACCTCTGTCTGCATTCCAACTACTGTATACATTTGATCATGTACATGCTGAAGCGGGCATTACACACAATGACTGGTCTGATATTGGCTGAATAAAGTGTCATTATGACCTCCTTGAACCTGGATGCTATGCCCTTACTTGCTTACTTACGTTGGTTGACATAGAATGATTTTCTTATTATACTTTGTCACATATTGATCAAAGACCAGACTACTGTCTATATATGGTCCCAAATTACTTACTACTGGGTCAACTCTTAGGGGTGTCTTACTGACTGTAATTAGCCGGGATGGCTCATTTTCAAAAAGGCACTATAATATATTTCTTGACATTGAGTTTTAATCTGTGACTTTGGCACCAGTCATTTGTCTGTGTTAGACCTCTTGTAAGATGTTTGCACTATGAGAGAAATCTGTGATAACTCCCAATTTGCACAGTCATCTGCAAACTTGGTCAGTCAAAGACCCTTAACATTAGCCTTCACCTCCAAGAAGTAGATATCAAATAGGAGCAGTCCCAGCAAGGAGACCTGAGGGACCTTGCTGGTGACCACTCTTAGTGGAGGTGATTTCACCAGTCCTGACTTCCTGGGTCCTGTCTGAGCCAGCTGGCAATGTAGCGAGTTATACAGGGGTTTAGGCCCAGTTCAGTTTGTCGACTATACCTGAGTGCAGTATTGTATTGAATGCCTTAGCCAGGTCCAGGCAGGGGATATGCACTGTTTTCTCCTCATCCATTTCCTTGGTGACCTTCTCAAAGAAGTCCACTAGGTTTAGTTGACATGACCTTCCTTTGACAAAGCCAAACTGAGCTGGGTCTAGTGTCCAAAGGTTGCCTATGTCTTTACTGATCATTTCCAAGATAATTTGTTCCATGGTTTTGGATATTAGACTACTCAGACTAATGGGTCTGTAGTTTCTAGGGTCAGCTGATGGTCCACCCTTGTGAAGTTGGATAATCACTGCGGTCTTCCATTCTCATGGTACAAAGCCTGCTTTGAGGCTATAATTGAAAAGTGACTCAGTGGTCCTGATAGGTCATGTTTTAAGCTACATGGGAGGCATCTCAGGATATTGTTGGGGCCCTTTGAGGCTGTTTTTGGTTTTAGTGAGCGCTGTTAGAACCTGCTCCCTGCTAATAGTTTGGGGGGGATATGACAGTAGGTATTTCATGGTGGGAGTGCACTATCCTTTACATATTGCTTGTCACAATGTAGAACTGGTTCCTATTTACAAAACTGAGGATAAAAAGAATGACTGTTCACCTAAACAAATTCAGAAGGCTGAGCATTTGGAAATTAAGCTCACCATTTATATACACTCAGGGGCTGTAACAACCCAAGGAAATGGGCAATCTTATAAACTGACAATATACAAGATGTGGTGGCATGGAGTGCAAGGCAGCTTTCATCCTTTAAAAAGTGACTGCACTTTTGATTTTATTAGTCTTTCTTTCGTCAACCTTATCAATTTATCAAGGTAATCACTAGATAGCAAAAGTGGCATCATGCACGGGATCCTGTAGCATTCCTTACTATTGCATAATCAGTGGTGTATCAAACAACCCAAGTAAGGCACTAATGAAATAAACCGTGAAGCAGAGATGAGGTAAAACTTAACCTAGCTCTGACATGTCAATCAAACTTTGTAATGTTTTACGACCATGTAGGGAGGCCCATGACACAGTTTCACAAGATATCCTTAAGCTGAGATCTTTCTGAAAACAGCAGCCACACTGACTTGGCGGATACATTTCTTAACATGGCAGCCCAGTTTCTACTGCCTTAGCAGAATAAAACGTAAGCACCCAATTCAGTGTTTTTTTACACTTGCTAGAGCAAAAGGTGCTGCAGTCTGCTAATGTGTGTGCAACATCTAAGTTGTCTGTGGACAGCTGCTGGGGGGAGAATTCTCTCACGTTTATTATCTTGTTTTGGAAACAGAGAGATGAAGAGGTCAGATGCTACATTTGGCATGAAAAGCAGATTCTCAGATAAACACCATCTTCAAGGAAACTGTACATGGCATGGAACTCAAATGATTGCTAACCAGTTTTATATACTGGTTCAAATGAGTGTGATACCAGATTTTCTAAAAAAAAAACTTCAAATCCCAAGTAGAGTAGGTCTGAGACAACAGAAATGTCTCGCAAGAAACTATTAAGCAATAGGCAATCTATACAAAAGTAAACAGAAAAGGCAGCCAAACATTAAATGAATATAAATATAGCCAGAATCAGAAAGACTAATCAAACGGTCTAAAATCGGTCTGGACACAGAACAAAAAAGGTCTGAATCTCCTATATGGCACAAGAGAAATTTTCTACAGTAAACTAAAAGGGTTTTCCATAGCCAGTCTACAGAAAATCATACAAGCACTTGTACTACTTACAAACTATAGAGGAGAAGGAAACGAAAGAAGAGAGACTAGAGTGGGTAAGAGAAGAGCAAGAAGATTTTGGAGTGATGGGGGTATTGGCCAAGCAGAGTTATGACTGGAATGACTTATACCACCTAGACTGTTCACACTAGGATGAAATTACCTACATTCAATGATGGGAAAACAAACATTTGTGATACAATGGACAGAACACAGAGAAATGTTTGCAACAAGGAGAATTAGTGTTTTCGACCAAAGGGAAGCCATCAGAATGCAATTTCACCTTTTATGTTTTTCCCTTCTACACTGTTTTCTGGAAGAAAGCTTAAAGCAGATATAACTGTAGCTTATAGACCCCCTATAACTTGGGCTTTCAAACAGGGTGCAGAGTACAGCTTAACTGGTGACTATACTTGGATATTGAAAATGTCACAGGATGGCCCTAGTTAGTACGAGCACGGTAACCACTGCAATGACAATTCTCCACTTGGGAGATAAGATATTCCCTACTGAGGAAATCTTCCAAAGTATTCACATGGGAAGGGCTATAAACAATTGCAAAAACAGCCTGCTCCCAAACTGTCATGGATGGTTTGCACATAAAACAAACATAGCAACATACTAGGCAAGTGATCACAGGGACCATATACACCTTTAAACAGAGCCCTTTCAAGCACTTAGTGCTCATCTCCCATACTGAGGATGTACTTGAATGCCCTGGTAGAAATTTGTATCTACCTATCCAGTCATTAAGACTAGTCTTAATGGAAGCCAGTGTAGTACTTCATTTGACCTGTACTAGTAAGTAAGTAATTCCACAGGCAAGGAATATGCTGAAGAAGCTACCCCTCCAGTGAGGCATTCATTGGTTGGTGCAGATTTAGGTCTGTAGTATGGCTGTTTAAACAACTACTAGTTTAAGGTTCATAGTGTGGTTGTTTACATAGCTACTATTTTAGCAAAGAAATAGGGGGTCACACAGAACGGAGTTTTTCATAGCTTGAAAAGCAAGACAGCTGTCATCTCACAGCAACCTGTAGGCTACTGAGTATAAGAGTTGTGCTAGTCTATCACGGTAGTTGAACAATTAAAGACCTTTAATTTTCTTAGAATCTTTGGGGCCTTTCCAATTAAACCAACAGAACACACACTTTTATTACAGGCTAGAAAAAAATAAACATGGGGCTTAGAGAACCGCCACAATTTCTTTCACACTGATATACATTTTCAACTCTAAATAGGAATACATAACCCTGTGTTTTTATATCAAACAACTGTGCTCCCAAGTTTAATTATAATGCATCTGTGAATAGAAATAGTGTTTTGGATGCATGTTGAAAAGTCTTTTCTAGAAAGCTTGGAATTTCTAAAATCCATAGGATTAATTCATCAATGGTGGGGAATTTTGCGACTGATTCATGTGATTTTTATGGTTCCTGGACTCCTGTACCATCAAAATCACAGACGACAAAGTAAAAGTGGTGAGAAACATCCTAGCTGACAAGGTTAACTAAACAGTACTCAGCTAAAGAGCTACATGTTCTTCTTTGCACTGTGAAGGAAAAATCTTCTGCAAAGCTGAAAGTACAGTGACATATGCATTTTTTCTGTATTTCTTTATTCAGAAGAGCTGTATAGGTAATTCTTCTATCCTAAATGATAACCTACCTCATGAGAAGAATCAGTACGGGGAACTGTAGTACAGCATACAGGGACACAGTATGCAAATAGAGGCTGAGGGAATCAAACCTTGGAATACAGCTCATCAACAGCTCAGTCTTAATTCTCTGCACTGTCAGATGACAATATATATTTTTGTATTACAGCTTAGGGAATGTGAACATGGTATAGCATGACACTGAGCCATGGAAAAAATAAGGATGGTGTTAGAAGACAGGACAAATGCCAAAGCAGAAAAATGGTGAGTTAACGAGTAGGGCAGTAAAACAACAAATAGGTCAAATCTGTATCAAGATAATATAGGGAATGGAGACAGGAAAGTATATAACAGAAGAAACAGGGGAAGGTTTAAATGAAAAACAACAGACAGCTCTAAGACAAGAAGTAAGATAAGGTAAAAGAAAGAAATGAGTACAGAAGGTTATAGAGAGGAAAATGGAGGGAAAAAAAGTGGGTGAGGGACAGGGAGTTTAGAGGCAGGTGTTGATATGGTTTGCAGGAAAATAGGGGAGAGCTTCAGCAGAGAATCTTAAAGATGAAAAGGGCATTAGGTTTTCTGGTGAGCCAAAACAGATAACAGGAGTTAAGGTGGAGGGGACAACAGACAGACAAGAGACAAGACAGTACAAAGGTATAGTAAGAGGCAAGGCAAAGGACAGTAGGATATGGCTAGAAGCTGAAGTAGGGTGAAAAGGAACAATGGGCAGGAGTACAGAACAGAGAAATGGGACAAGTAACAAGACAGGTGGTATGTAAGAAAGAGAAAGCAGAAGTTGGTGTAAATGAGTGGGAGATTGCTGTCAAGCAGCAAGGAATCAACAGAGACAGGCAAGGGCAGGCAGCAGTAGCAGAGACAGGATTTGTACTAGAAGGAGAACAGAGAGAACTTGGACAGAAAGCAAAGGGAAGCAGAAGGGAGGGCCAGCAGGGAGAGGTAACGGGAAGAGTAATAGCATGGATGCACAACAGCACAAACAGCAGGTAGGTCTGCTCATGGCGGAGGGGAGGTGAAGGTAAGCTGGCAGTGCCAATAATCCACAGAGGCATTAGGTGGGTAGCTGTGGCGAGGACATGATGAGCATGGTAAAAGTGGAATTGATCTGACAACTAACCCTGAACATAATAGGCCTGTAACCACACTGGTGAAGAAATTAATGACCCGGATGATAAATTGTAAAAGAGGTATTACAAAAATCAAATAAACAGTAAGTGCACTGTACCCTGGGGGGTACAACAGTCTTAGAAGTGCTAAAAGTGTCAAGGGCTAGCACATGATTAAGCAGTTCATTAGATGTCTTAGATAATAGCAAGCAAGTGCGATCATATGAGAGTTCTTGAGAAGATGAAGAGGTGTTCAAGCAGGGAGAGGCTTCATCTCAACCCAGAGAGGTGTGCGCAAGACAGCAAGACCTGAATAAGGAAAAAGTACAGTTTTGTACCTACCATAAATGTAGATGTTCGAAGATCCACATTGCTGCAGTCCTTACACTTGGGTAGTCCGCTGTCCTCGGTCGGCCTGAATATCAAAGTATAAGGCTGACGTCGGTCAAGGCGCATTTGACTGACATCAGGACGTCAGGGTACAAATGCGCATGACCGACGTCATATCCTCAGTCTTTTCTTGCCCCAGATGTCAGAAGACCTTAAAAATAAAGGTCAAAAACCAAAAGACAGCAAACCAACAACCAACCAACCTAGCACTAAAAATATGTACAATATATACAATAGACAATATACACCCAATTGACCACCCAACCCACACAACCGCCTCTAACTACAGAGGGGAAGGAGGGAGGTAAATTGGACTGCAGCAATGTGGATCTTCGAACATCTACATTTATGGTAGGTACAAAACTGTACTATGTTCTTCATCTCACATTGCTGCAGTCCTTACACTTGGGTAGAATCCCAAAGCAGAGGTAAGGGAGGATGGCCAAATTATAAGGAAGCAGGAGCTGCCAAAATGCCCTGCAAAACAGCAGTGGCAAAACCAGCCCTGGATTTAGAGTAAAGTGGTAGGTGATAATGCTTGGAAAAAGTATGCACTGAACTCCAAGTAGCTGCCTCCAAAATATCCTTAGTTGCCACCCCTCTCAAAAGCTGTTGAAGTGGCAGTAGCCCTAGTGGAATGAGGCCTAATCCCAGCTGGAACTTCCTTGCCATGATGGGAATAACAGAAAGCAATGCAAAACCCAATCCACTTAGAAATAGTTTGTTTTGACACAGGCTTGCCCTGAGAACTCAAAGCAAAAGAAACAAATAATTGCTGAGACTGCCTGAACCCTTTAGTTCTGTCCAAATAATATCGCAACTGCCTGTGTACATCTAAAGTGTGCAAAATCTTTTCCCCTTTATTTTGGGGATTTGCATAAAAGGTAGGCAAATGAATAGTTTGGTTTAAAGCCACACTAGAAACCACTTTAGGCATAAAGGAAGGATTAGTACGTAAAGATACCCTATCCTTATGGAAAATTAAGAAAGGCTCAACTGCCATAAGGGCCTGCAACTCAGAAACCCTTCTTGCAGAGGTAATAGCCAACAAAAAAGCAGTCTTCCATGATAAAAACTTTAATTCAGCAATAGCTGCAGGCTCAAAAGGTTGTAGAGTGAGTTTCTCCAACACAAAATTGAGATCCCAAGCAGGAGTAGGAGCTCTTCGTGGGGTCTTATATTCTTTGCCCTCTAAGAAATTGCTTGAACAAAGGATGAGAAAACAATGGTGGGTCACAATCATAGTGAGCCGAAATTGCTGCAGCATGAACCTTAATAGAAGAGAAGGACAAACCTTTGTCCAGTAACTCAGTAAGATATTGAAGAGCCACACTTAAATTAGGCCCAGAAACATCAAAATCCTTTGCTGCACTCCAAAAAAAAAATCTCTTCCATTTTTCTGCGTACACTTTCCTTGTACTAGGCCTTCTAGCTTCCAAAATAACATTCAAAACTTGCTGTGGAAGTGGAGGCCCACTATGGTTCAAAACAGAATATGCCAGGCCGTTAGGTGCAGAGAGTGAAGCTTGACATTGAGCAAATGACTGTCCTCCTGAGACAACAGGTGTGGAATCGTAGGCAAAGGCCATGGAGGCTTCCGTACCAGGCTCCTCAGTAATGGGTACCAATGCTGTCGAGGCCAATCTGGAGCTATCAAAATCATCCTTGGCTTGTCTTGTCTGGCCTTTAGTAGTACCTTTGGGAGGAGAGGCAGAGGCGGAAAGGCATACACATGAAGATTGCTCCAATTGAAAGAAAGAGCATCCACTCTCCAAGCTGTGGGATGAAACCTTTTTGTGCAAAACTTTGGCAGCTGGTGGTTTAGTGGGGAAGCGAACAGATCTATGTCTGGAGTTCCCCATGACACTGTCAATTTCTGAAATACATGAGGATCCAATTTCCACTCGTGGGGATCCATAATTTGTCTGCTCAACACATCTGCTAAGGAGTTCTGTGCTCCCGGCAGAAACCTTGCCTGAAGATTTAGCTGTAAACTGAGAGCAGTCTCCCACAAAATCATCGCTTGCCTGCATAGAGGATAAGAATGTGTTCCGCCTTGCTTGTTGATGTACCACATGACAGTTGTGTTGTCTGTTAGAATCAACACCTGCCCTGGAAGAAGTAAATCCTTGAAAGCTATTAATGCAAACTGGACTGCTAACATCTCTTTCAAGTTGATATGTAGATGTTGAAGTCTGGCAGGCCACTTGTCTTGTACCCACTTTCCATTCAGATGAGCTCCCCAAGCTTTGTCTGAGGCATCTGTCGTTAGAATCTGACTTGCCTCTGGCCGGGTCACAGAGAGTCCCTTGTTTAGGTGACATTCCTGAGCCCACCACAAAAATTCCTTTTGAATGCAAGGTATTATTTGAATGACAGTGTCCAAATCCTGGCAGTGCTGTGTCCATACATTTTTGAGATACCATTGTAGCTTCCTCATATGCAGTTTGGCATTGGGAAGCACCAGAATACAAGATGCCATGAACCCTAAGGCTTGAAGGACTGTCCTTGCAGTCAGCCCGGACTGATGAGACAACTGATGAAAGTAAAGGGAAAGATTCTTTTGTTTGTCCGGGGTCAAAAAGGCCATCTGGGATGCTGTATTCAGTCTCACACCCAGAAAGCACATGTCTTGAGAGGGTACTAGACTGGACTTTATTTCATTCACAGAATACCCCAGGCATCTTAGCACTGCTATCACATAATCCAAATGATGAAGAAGCTCGTCCCTTCCTTGAGCCAGAAACAGGCAATCGTCCAAATAGGGATAAATCTGTATTCCTTTTAACCTGAGGAAAGCTATCACTGGAGCCAGAACCTTCGTGAACACTCTGGGCGCAGTAGATAAGCCAAAGGGCAATGCAGAGAACTGATAATGAGAAGTCCCAGCTCGAAACGCATGATACTTCCTGCAACTCAGTCTGATAGGAACATGAAGATAAGCCTCCTTGAGATCTAAAGTTACCATCCAATGATCTTTGCCCAACAGAGGCAAAAGCTGCTGTAACGTCAACATTTTGAACTTGGGAATGTCCAGATAAGTGTTGAGGATAGATAAGTCCAAAATTGGTCTCCACGTGTTCCCTTTCTTTGGTACTAGGAACAGGCGAGAATAAAATCCTAGGCCCACTTCTGGCATAGGGACGGCTGAATGGCCCCTATTTGGAGTAACAGAGAAATTTGCTTGTGAGCCTCTATTCTTTGTGGAGGAGGAACGTCTGGCATGCCTTTGAAAGGAGGCAAGGTATGGAAATAAAACCTGTAACCGTGGTGTATGATATCCAATACCCATCTGTCTTGGGTAATTAAACTCCAATTTTCTTTGAAAAGTGCCAACCTTCCTCCCAAAGGTGCTGCCAGACGAGAAGGCTCTGGCAGCTGAAAAGGTAGGTCATTGGGTCTGTTTACTGAAGGACTGACCCCTGCCCTCACCTGAAGACTGTGCAGGAGAACTCCCTGTTCTAGGCCTGAAAGAACCCTGAGCTCTGCCCCTACCACGTCTAGATCTACCCCTACACTGGGAATCATAAGAAGGATACATCCACCCCTTAGTAGGCCAATTTCTACTAAACTTTGGAGGCTGAACCTGCAAAAATCTTTAACAGTCTGCATAGACTTAGCCTTGTCTTCCATTTTCTTTAAACTGTCTCAACAGGAGAACCAAACAACACATCAGATTGTAAAGGAGCATCTAAAATCCTTGTTTTAACATGGTCAGATAAATTCTGATCCCTCAGCCAGGCGTGCCTGCGAAGAACTGACCAGTGGCAGCCACCCTAGACGAGGCCTGTACAGCATCAAAACCACATTGCAAAGAATGCTTACCCACCTGTTCAGAAACATGTACTAAATCTTGCAACTCTTTACAATCAATACCTTCCGCAGGAGCATCAACCTTAGACTTCAATTGTGAAAGGAGATAGTTTTGGTATTTTAACATGTGAAACTGGCAATTCAAAGCCCTCATAGCTAGAGTGGAAGAAGTATAAACTTTCTTTTCCCATCTATCCAAAGCCTTGGCCTCTTTGTCTGAAGGAACGGATTCTTGACAACAGAAGCCTTAACACCTTTAGGCCCCTGACTAACAGTTTCTGGGTCTGCCCTAGGACTCTTAAAAAGATACTTATGAGCTTCAGGCACCCTGTAATATCTATCAGGTTTAACAGGAGCAGGAGGCAAAGAATCAGGATTAAGAGAAGCCTCTGCAAAAACATCTTCCACCACATCTAAAACAGGAGGTATAGCCAAAGGCCTATGCTGGGGTAAAAACAAAAAATCCCTAAGCCTTTTCCTGGAATCAGAGAAGTCCTGACCTTCCCACTAAAAATGCTCCCTCATAGAATGAAGAGTTTCTGAAAAAGAAAAATCCTCAGGAGGAGAAGCAGAAGGAGTAGAATCATCCACATCAGAGTCAGAATAATGAGAATACTCCTGCAAGTCTTCAGCCGAAGACTCTGAAACATCCGAAGCCTGCTCAAAACTCCCTGGCTCAGGCTCCACCCTAGGTCTCTTATCAGGAGGGCAAAGAACCCTAATCAAAGTAATCAAATCTTCTGCCATTTTAAGCATATGCTTCTTGGGCACAGTTCCAGAAGAACTAGGGTGACACCAACTGAAGCTAAACCTGGCCTGCCTCTGGGAGAAGCCTTGGCAACAGAAGGAGAGGGCCTAACCACCCTAGGAAGGGAGGGAGTAAAGTAACCTGAGAAGCCCCTTCAGCCTGACCTGCCTCCTGAGAGGCCACATCCTGCAACAACAAAGTCTCTCCTGGGAACCCAAAGAAATTCCGGTGGAACCACCGCTCCACTGACACCTCTAAAGAACCGGCGTCCGGTACAGCAGTTCTTCCAGCCTAGGCTTAACTGCTTTGTCCTTGCGCTTCTTGAAGCGTGCGTCGGAGCATCCGACGGCATTTTATAATTGCACCGCTTCCCAAAGACTAACCTGGCACAATCCAACCTTCTCTTTATAGTGCGTTTATTGAATCTAGCACAAGAGCGACAGCCAACAATGTCGTGCTCAGGCCCTAAACAAGGAATACACAAAGTATGATAATCTCTATGCGGTATCTGTTTCCCACAAGAAATGCAATTATTCACTTTTTCTGACATCCGGTAAACCACTGAGGCAAGAAAAACTAAAATATTCTAGCGGGTACTTAGCCAACTTTGACTCGGTCTGAAACTCGAAAAATCTCAGAACGCCAACCGGCACTTGCAATGCTGCTTCTGCATCGGACCATGCGGCAAAAAAGACTGAGGATATGACGTCGGTCATGCGCATTTGTACCCTGACGTCCTGATGTCAGTCAAATGCGCCTTGACCGACGTCAGCCTTATACTTTGATATTCGGGCCGACCGAGGACAGCGGACTACCCAAGTGTAAGGACTGCAGCAATGTGAGATGAAGAACATCTAAGATGAATGTGGCTTTAAAATGAGATGTAAATAGAAGGAAAGTAGAACGCTATCCATATCAAACAAGGGAGAAAAAATAAAGTATTACTGCTGGGACCAGAGGAAGTTGAGGAAGGCAGTAAGAAAAGTTAAGATTAATGAGAAGGATAACATTTTAGTGTAATGAAGAAATGGAGAAGAACAGCATAGGAAGGGAAGAATACAGTAGCACATGAACAGCTGAAGACAATAACAAAAGTGGATAGCAGGCAGGGGTGAGAAAGGCAAAAGGAAGGATGAAGGAAACAAAATAGGAGAAAAAATATAAAAATAAATAGGATAGATAAGAAATGAGCAACCTCTGGGAAGACAAAAGTGAAAAATACAAGGGAATGGGTAAATCAAGAAGGGGTGGTACTGGAAACAGTCAAGGCACTATTCAGCAACACTAGAAATAGTCTAGGAAGGAAGGCAAATAAGGTGGAAGCATTCCAGGCAGGGAGCAATCATGCAGCAAGGATAACAGAGATGTGGGTCATGATTAAGTAGAAATGAATGGAGTGAGTCCAGAGCACAAGGTATTTTAAACAACATAAAGACAGTGGTAGCAAAGAAGAGACAGAATATGTGAGGGAAAGCATGAAGTAGAAGGGTCACAGGAACAGTAATATGGGTCAAGAGTAATGTAAATAAGGAAAAGAAAGAGCAGAGAGAGAGATACAAGTGTATGTAGGGAACCGCAAGCTAGAAATAATGGAGTTGGAGCAGAAAGTACAGTTTTGTACCTACCATAAATGTAGATGTTCGAGTGTTCACCCTGCTGCAGTCATCACACTTGGGTTATCCTGTCGTCAGGCAGACCTGCAGTTGGCCGGAATTCCAAAGTCTTGGTCCAGCATCGGTTGCTGTCGCCTCTTCCCTGACATCAGTGAGCCAGGGATATATATAATGCAACCAACGCCATTTTCTTCAGTTTTTCATGCCCCAGATGTTAGGTGCCCCCAAAAAGGTGGTCAGAATTAGTACCAAATGGAGTAACCACTGCACAAACACAAAATCCCTTCAGCTATAAGCAAATACATCAGTAAGGCATAGAAGAGATGTAGCCAGTAGATCAGAGGGGATGGAGGGAGGGTAACCTGGACTGCAGCAGGGTGAACACTCGAACATCGAAATTTATGGTAGGTACAAAACTGTACTATGTTCATCGTGTTACCCTGCTGCAGTCATCACACTTGGGTTGAATCCCAAAGCTAAGGTAGGGGGGAGGTATCATAGAGGGTTAGTGGGGGCAATAAGGCCCTGCAGAACTGCAGTGGCGAAGCCCGCCCTGGACTTAGAGTAAAGAGGTAAGTGATGGTGTTTGTTAAAAGTGTGTACTGAACTCCAAGTTGCAGCTTCTAAAATTTCCTTGGTTGGAACCCCCCTGAGAAAGGCAGTAGAGGTAGCTGTTGCCCTGGTAGAGTGGGATCTAATGGTAGCAGGATCTGGTTTCCCATGATGGGTATAGCAGAAACATATGCAATGACCTATCCATTTAGAAATGGTTTGCTTTGATATAGCCTTCCCTTGAGAAGCTGTAGCATAGGATACAAAGAGCTGGTCAGATTTTCTGAAAGCCTTAGTTTTGTCCAAGTAGTAACAAACCTGCCTGTGAATGTCCAAGGAACGCAGGAGTCTCTCACCTTTGTTCTGTGGATTGGGGAAGAAGGTGGGTAAGTGGATGGTTTGATTTAAAGTTACACTGGAAACCACCTTAGGCATAAAGGAAGGATTAGTTCGTAGAGAAACTCTGTCTTGATGAAAAATGAGGAAAGGTTCCACTGCCATTAGTGCCTGTAGCTCTGAGACTCTTCTAGCTGAAGTTATTGCTAGGAGCAGGGCAGTCTTCCATGATAGGAATTGAAGATCTGCAAAGAAAGCTGGTTCAAAGGGAGGTAGCGTTAGTTTTTCCAGAACAAATTTGAGGTCCCATGTTGGTGGAGGAGCTCTCCTGGGTGGTCTAATGTTTTTGCCCCTCTGAGGAACTGCCTTAGAAGAGGATGTGAAAATAAAGGTGGATCCGTGTTGTAGTGAGCTGAAATAGCTGAAGCATGGATTTTAATTGAGGAAAAGGAAAGTCCTTTGTGCAACATCTCAGCTAAATACTGTAGAATGTGAGGCATGTGAGGCTGAATTGTGTCTTGGCCTTTAGCTTGGTTCCAGGCACAAAACCTTTTCCATTTGTCCGAATAAGCCTTCCTGGTGCTTGGCCTCCTGGCTTCCAGAATAACATCCAGAACTGCTTGTGAAACAGGAGCTGGTTGGATGTTTAGTTGATTTGCCAGGCAGCCAGATTTAAAGTTTTGAGCTGGCTGTGAAGAATCTGATTGTTTTGTTGTGTGAGCAAATGGGGTATTTGAGGCAATATCCATGGTGGGCTGTGGGCCATATTTTTCAATAGTGGATACCAGTGCTGGCATGGCCAGTCTGGGGCTATGAGAATCAGTTGTGGTCTCTCCTTTTTGACTTTCAAAAGAACCTTTTGTGAGGAGAGGCAATGGAGGGAAGGCATATACTGTCAGGTTTTTCCAACTGAAAGAGAGAGAGTCCACTTTCCAAGCTTGATGGTGAAATGTCCCTGTACAAAATTTTGTCAGTTGATAGTTTTGAGGACTGGCAAACAGGTCTATGTCTGGAAGGCCCCATTTTTGAGTTATCATTGCAAATATTTGTGGATCTAGTTTACACTCGTGGGGATCTTTGATGTTTCTGCTGAGGTCGTCTGCCAATGTGTTCTTCTGTCCTGGCAGGAATTGAGCTTGTAACTGGACTTGGTAGGCCAGAGCTGTGTTCCATAAGATCATTGCTTGCCTGCATAGAGAGTAGGAATGTGTACCCCCTTGTTTGTTTATGTACCACATTACTGTGGTGTTGTCCGTCTTTATTGCAAGTTGTCCTGGATGTAATAGATCCTTGAAGGCTGTCAGAGATTGCTGTACAGCTAGCATCTCTTTTTGATTTATGTGCAGATTTCTTTGATCTGCAGTCCATAGGCCTTAAATGCATTGTCCTGCCATGTGTGCCCCCCAGGCATAGTCTGAAACATCTGTTGTGATAGTTTGCCTGGCTGGGGGCAAGGTGAAAGGCTGACCCTTGTTGAGGTGACATGCCTGTGACCACCATAGAAATTCCTGTTGTAGGCAGGGAATGAGAGATATCATTGTGTCCAAGCTGTGGCTGTGTTGAGACCATACGCTTTTTAGGTACCACTGTAATTTCCTCATATGCAGCTTTGCAAATGGTATTATTAGTATGCAAGATGCCATGAAGCCCAGAGCCTGCAGAATTTTTCTTGCAGTTAATTGGGTCTTTGTTGCCATTGTCTTGAAATATTGAGTCAGTTGTAGTTGCTTGTCTGGCGTAAGATAAGCCTTCTGGGCTGTTGTATTCAAGCTGGCACCCAGGAATGTCATTTTTTGTGAGGGTACTAGTTTTGACTTCTTTTCATTTACTGTGTACCCCAGGCAGTTTAGTAGATGCTTTACAAAGGCCAGATGATGTAAGAGAATGTCTTTGCTTTCTGCTTGGATGAGGCAGTCGTCCAGGTATGGATATATTTGAATTCCTCTTTGTCTGCAGTATGCAATTACTGGTGCCAGGCATTTTGTGAAAACTCTGGGCGCAGTAGATAAGCCAAAGGGCAGTGCAGAGAATTGGTAATGGGTTGAACCTGCAATGAAACGGAGGTATCTTCTGCAACTTTGTCTGATAGGGACATGCAGGTATGCCTCCTTGAGGTCCAACGTTACTAGCCATGCTTCCTTGCCCAACATGGGAAGTAGCTGCTGTAGTGTTAGCATCTTGAATTTAGGTACTTGTAAGTAAGTGTTTAGAATTGAAAGGTCCAGAATTGGTCTCCAGACATTGTCCTTTCGGGGCACTAGAAAGAGTCTTGAGTAAAATCCTTGGCCTTGCTCTTGAGTAGGTACCAGTTGAATGGCTCTCATGTCCATGAGAGCTGTAATTTGCTTTTGTGCCTCTGCCCATTGATTTTGTGGCAGGTTTGGCATTCCTCTTTTCATTGGCAAGGTGTGAAAGTGGAATCTGTATCCTCGTAAAATTATGTCTAGGACCCATTTGTCTTTTGTGACAATGTGCCAGTTGTCTGCAAAAAGTGCGAGTTTTCCCCCCAAGGGGGCTGCCAAGAGAGTATTGCTTGGCCAGATGAGTTGCAAGTCATTGAGTTTGCCTTCTGGTGGATTGAGACCTGTCTTCTCCTCCCTTCTGTGTTGTAGTGCCCCATTGGCGAGGTTTATACTGGGCTTGTGGTTGTCCTCTGCCCCTTGGGCGTCTGTATTTACCCCTTTGTGGTCTGTCAGTGGCTGGAAAGGACCAATTTTTTGTTGGCCAGTTTCTGCTGAAGTGAGGGGGTTGTACTTGTAGGAAATCTTTGACTGTCTGCATAGATTTTGCCTTATCTTCCATTTTCCTTAAAACTTCTTCTGCTTTAACTCCAAAAAGGACATCCTGCTTTAAGGGAGTATCTAGTAGTTTTGCTTTAACATGATCAGGCAGAGTTTGTTCCTTTAACCAAGCATGCCTACGTATAACAGACCCAGTGACAGTTGCTCTGCAGGAGGCCTCCAAAGAATCAAACCCACATTGTAAAGTATGTTTGCCCACCTGCTCAGTGGCGTGCAACAGATCCTGTACTTCTTTCAATTCAGATTGTTGAGGGAGAGTGGTTATTCTTTGCTTTAACTGAGAGATTAGAAATTGCTGATACTTAAGCATGTGAAATTGACAATTCAGTGCCCTCATAGCTAGTGTGGCTGAGGTGTAAACCTTTTTCCCCCACCTGTCTAATGCTCTGGAATCCCTCTCAGAAGATACTAGGTTTTTAGCCATAGAAGCCTTAGCCCCCTTGGGACCCTGGGAGATAGTCTCTGGGTCAGCTACAGGGCTTTTGTAAAGAAATTTGTGGGAATCAGGCACCCTGTAGTATCTGTCAGGCTTAGCCGGAGCAGGAGGTAGAGAGTCCGGGTTGAAACTAGATTCTAAATAGACATCATCCACAATGTCCAAAACTGGTGGGATGGCAAGTGGTCTGTGTTGGGGGAGTAAAAGAAACTCTCTGAGCCTTTTCTTTGAATCAGAGTAGTCCTGACCTTCCCAATGAAAATGTTCCCTCATAGTGTGTAAAGTTTCCCCAAAGGAGTAGTCTTCAGGAGGAGAAGCTGAGGGAATAGAGTCCTCAGCATCAGAATCTTCATAAGGAGAGAAGGAGTAGTCTTGGTCCTCAGAGGAGTCTGAAGAAATGGACATTTGCTCAGAGGATGCATAATCTTCCTCTTGTCTAGGCCTTTTGTCAGGAGGGGGCTGGGAACCCCTGATTAAAGAAATCAAATCTTCAGCCATTTTGAGCATCTGTTTCTTAGGCATGGGGCTTTGAACAGGAGACTGAAGTGCAGACCTTTTAGATTTAGAAGGTGTCTTCGACTTAGAAAACGTTTTAATGGTGAGTCGTCGGTCTGAAAACGCCTTCAGAAACCGATGGCATTTCTGTAGCACCGATGTCTTTTGTAGCAAAGTCGTCGGAAGAGCCTGAAGTAAAAGGCTGCGTTGGCCTGGTGCATTCTGTCAAAATTTCCGTAGCGGTCTCGGGTTCCAGATCTACTGTAGTCAGGGACTGCATCGGAGCCTCACTGAGGACCAGAGAACCGGAGACTGGATCAGCCGAGGCCTCGGAATCTGGCTTAGGCCTGGGCAGTCTGTCCTTATCCCTGTGTTTTTTGTGCACGGTTGCTCCGACGGCATGGTGTAGTTAAATTTCCTACCGAAGTAGTGTTGTGCGAAATCGAAGCGTCTTTTAATAGTACGCTTATTAAACCTAGCACAAAACCGACAAGTAGTGACGTCGTGGTCTGGGCCTAGGCAAGGTATGCAATAAGAATGAAAATCCTTATGAGGTATTTGCTTCCCACAAGAAATACAACTGTTAACTTTTTCTGACATCGGTCTGAGGCAAGAAAAGTTTCCCCAATGGGGTACTTAGCTTTATAGAAGACTTTTGTCTGAAATTCGAATATCTCAGGAGTCGGCCAACCGGCACTTGTGAACTGCTTCTGCTTTGGGCACCGCGCGGCAAGAAAGACTGAAGAAAATGGCGTCGGTTGCATTATATATACCCCTGGCGCACTGACGTCAGGGAAGAGGCGACAGCAACAGACGCTGGACCAAGACTTTGGAATTCCGGCTGACTGCGAGACCGCCTGACGACAGGATAACCCAAGTGTGATGACTGCAGCAGGGTAACACGATGAACATCACTAAACTGGTGCAGAGGCAACATGTACAGCCCAACCCATAAACTGAAGTCAAGAAAAGGAGGGTAGTTATGATGGGAAATGTAAATATTCCAGAAGCAGACTAAGTATTCTCTCATCACAGACAGTGAAAAAACATGTGTGAATCAGACAATTTGAGAGAGAATCCTTACCAACAGATATAACTGCAATATCCCCCTCACTGCTTTCATTTCCACAACTCTGTTCTTATTGTAAGGCACAAGCACATCCTACCAGTATATAGTGTGACGTCATTGCTGGACAAAGACAGGACATCATGCCCCTGTAGCTGCCAGTTCACCCCAACCCACCGGAGAAGCAGAGTTTGCAAGAAAGGAAAACAAAGGACAAAGCTATGTTGTACAAGGATGCATAATTATATCCTTATCCAGCTTACAGTCGAATCCCAAAGCTACCACAAAGAGAAGGAGCTATCCAGACTTAAGGGGACTGATGTGAAGGTACTTACCATACTCCAGTAAGGACTGGTTTACCATTCAAATGACATGGTGAGCACCTATTTACTGTACCTGATGCTGGGAGTACTCCACACATGTAGGAAGTATCAAAATCAGTATAAAAAAAACAAACAAGGAGCTGGAAGCCACGAGTCAGAGGACAGGCAAAAGCTCATAAGGTTAGGTACCAAATAACCGTGCTGTTAAAGATGGCTCAGCACTTTCTGTCCCAGTCCTAGTAATAAGGCCTTGTAAAGCTGTAAACCAATGACCACATACCCATGGTGAAAATATTCACAATGAAGACATTTTTTTTAAACAAGCACTGGAATTGCTTCTGATGTCCACATACTCAAATGCATGGTTCCTTACCGGACAGCAAAAGACAAAGCAGTTAGTAAACACCTTGAAAAGGGTTTACTTCTTAACTTTCACCACTCCCAAAGCAAAGCAATCAAACAGTATGATCAAACGCCCTTGAACTAAGAGCATAAGAACTCCTGCTGTTCTTCTATAACTTCCTTGCCTCCCCAGGAATGTTTATTGAATGTATGTATCTTTTTACTACTAACTATGAATTACTATTGCCCAGTAGTACAGCAACCCAGTGAGCAAAAGCTAGCAGCCTACCCTAGTCGTAATCCTCCCTCCCTACCTTTCTGGTGTCTTCCCCATTTTCCCCCGTGTTCTTGGCCTACCTTTGCAATTACTGAGTCTGGCCACTAGGTGGTGGCATCTCCTGCTTCTTTCTATACCCCTATGTTGGACTACACTACCTTAACTCAACTCTGCCCTGTTCTAAGAACCAGAGTTAGTCACTTTCTTTTTACACCTTCTCTGCCCTGTATAGCCCCATTTCTGTTGTGAAACTTTCTGCTTGCTTAACTCTAAAACTAAGCACCTCTACTGTAGTCTCCTTACTTCAGACGTCATCTCTCCATCACCGATACACTTTTCTCCTCCTCTCTGGCTCCTAGCCTGTTCACTTCTATCCCCATCTTATTCCCTTTCATCCTTCCACTTTCTCTTATCCTCCTCCATACATCTATCCTTTACTCCTCACACCTTGGCTCAACTCTCGCATTCTTGCCTCAATCCCTCCAACTCTTCATACACTGACTCCACCCCCAACTCTATAATACTGTCCCCGGACTTGTGGCGCCATTTTTAAATACCCTCACAACCCATCTGGTCCTGTACTGCATAGGCTGCTGACTTAGATTAAGGGCGAGTCCTTGCTATAATTAATAAAATGTATATTTACTGTGTTTTGTGCTTGTTGTGGTATCAATGAGACTGAATACTCTGATAGCTTTAATTAAGAACCTCTCCTTTGCTTTCTACCCCTCTGCATCGTACTTGGTGTAGTTGGGGGCTCCTCCATAACTGCACATGGGACAGGTCTCTTGCATTCACTGGGTTACCTTCCGGCCTAGTTACTAGAGTGGTATACATACTCTAGTTATTACCGGACTCTGCCATTTCTACTGCTTTACCTAGTAACTGCCTCTCTGCTGGTTTCCCCCTATTTGAACCTCTTTTGCCCCGTATTATGTTTGACATTCCTGATATCAGGAACAGAAGCCGCGTAATGGCTTCCTAACCTTGAATCTGCCTATCAGCTGATATAACCTTGTAACCACATCTCTGTTTCTCCCCCATTTGAACTACATTTTTACCCCTGTCTTGGCCAGAACCTTACTGGTTCTATACGCTACTTTGCTGATACTGCAAACAGAAGCCGCATAATTGGCTTCCTGCACTGAACGTTGCTATCAAGCTGAATAACCCTGTAACCGTGTATCAGCTCCTCGAACCAAGCATGACTTTCAGCAGCTGTGCATGTCTGCTTAAGCACAATTAAATTGTATGCTGAATGTGGCTATCACCTCTGATCCTTCCTTGTAAACTCTTTCTCTCTAAGAGCTCCCTTATCAACCCGACAGGTAAAGGCGAGCAGTCCCTATTCCTGTCTTAGCCTAGCAGCCTTTTTTTTTGTCCTTCGTTGGCCGCTAAGCTGCAGACATAACATCGGCGACTGTAATATAAAGCCTTTAAGCCGATGTGCCTTGCCTTAGTTGCTAAGCCGCTGATTAGGCTTCCGCAACCATTTTTAAACTTTAATTACCATATCCAGCAATATGAAAGTGTTCGAGTGTAGACATTACGCACAGAGACATTGTTGGTGAGCCGCAAGTAACTCTGAGCGGTTCTCCTGACTGCTGCAAATGCTCGCTTATCTGTTTTTATTATAAAAAATACTTGACTGCTCTTTAAAATGTCTGTATGTTGTCACTGATGCCATAGGCTCAAACAGAGAAAAATAGTGATTTTTCTAGCCACTATTACTGTCTACATATTATTTATCTTTTTGTGATTTATAGATGACTACTACATAAATGTTCTACATTAGCTCCTGAGGCCCTAGGCTTACTGCACCTTGTTTTAGTGGAGTGTTTTTTTGCCCTATATATTTAATTCACTTACAAGTCTGTGCTTTGCTTTGTAGTGGAATGTTTTTTTAACATATATATTTAATTTACATACTTGTCTATGCTGTATTAAATTATATTGTACCCAGGTGCTGTCTACTGAATGTTAGCAACGTGCTATAATCAATAACTGTATTGCTTGAACCACAGTACAATGTCTAGAAGTGTGCTGCATTTCCTTGGCTAGATTGATTGCATTGATACTTCCCCTCCTGCTCTCTCCTTTCTATCTACCTTCTCCTTGGGATAGCTCACCTCTACTTGATGTATGTTTTCCTTTTTTCTCCCCCTCCTTTCCTTCGTCTACTGTAGTGTTATTATTTTCTAGGTTTAAATTTGCTCTTTGTATTTTCCTTTTCCTTACAGTGTATCCCAGCTGAATCATCTTGACCCCAGGTGCCTCCCGGTCTCTGCTTGGAATCCCTGACTTCCCGCCCTTGAACTGACAAAGCATAAGAACTCCTGCTGTTCTTCTATAACTTCCTTGCCTCCCCAGGAATTTTTATTGAATGTATGCACCTTGTTACTACTAACTACAAATTACTATTGTCCATTAGTACAGCAACCCAGTGAGCAAAAGCTAGCAGCCTACCCTAGTCATAATCCTCCCTCCCTACCTTTCTGGTGTCTTTCCCATTTTCCCCTGTGTCCTTGCCCTACCTTTGCAATTACAGAGTCTGGCCACTAGGTGGTGGCATCTCCTGCTTCTTTCTATACCCCTACGTAGGACTACACTACCTTAACCCAACTCTGCCCTGTTCTAAGAACCAGATTTAGTCACTCTTTCTTTTTACACCTTCTCTGCTCTGTATAGCCCCTTTCTGTTGTGAAACATTCTGCTTGCTTAACTCTGAAACTAAGCACCTCTACTGTAGTCTCCTTACCTCAGACGTCTTCTCTCCTTCACCGATACACTTTTCTCCTCCTCATCCCGCCCTTGAATGGACCTGTGGCCACTCTCTCTACCTCTGGAATCTCCTCCTCTCTGATCGTCTCTGGAAAATATTTCATATAGATGCTCTAACTTGCTCCGTTCGCCCTTCGGGCTCACTCCACTCCCCTACCCTACTCCCAATTCCCACCCACATCCAGTGGTCCTAGCTATATACCGCTATCACCACACCCCCTCCCATTATCACCCTACCACATACTACTTCTACTTAACAACCACACCCCCTACCTCAACAATTTCTTAATTAAACTATTTTACCTTTTAGGTCCACTCCCTAACCTTTCCACACCTTACCCTGTACTGATATATTTTGTAGCTTCACTCTTACAACCACCTTTTATTTAGTTTTATGGTTCACTTCTTCCCCCAAGCTACTTCATCTCACACAACACTTTCTCCTTCTCCCACCTTTATTCTTACACACCTCACTCCTTCACTCTACATACTCTAACTTCTTTATTATACATCCTAATGGACCCAACATACAAATCGATATTCACAAACCTACTACTCTTAACCACAACTCTTGCTTCTCTTACAATTCTTTACACACTAACTTTCTTTGAACATTCTTCTCTCCCTGAGCAGCACCACCCCTACCAACAAACTCTACCTGTTTCTCACATAAACTCCCTCAAACATAGTAACATAACCACCATCTCCATCTATATACTTCCAAAGTACCATAGATCTAACCATGTTACTTCCTTGGCAAATAAAATCCCAATCAATTACTACAAAATCCTTAAGTTTGTACAATATCCTCTACAACACCCTGTGTGACTTAGGAATGTTGCGTGCAATATGTGGTGGATGAAAACTGGATGCATGAAGGACGGTATTGTATTGGGGGTACTGATGATCTTATCAACTACTCTTTTGTATAGGTTTGTACAGGCTTACTCCATTTATAATTCTTTCTTCTATTATTGTCAGTGGCAGTGGCACAACAGATACCACACGTGCTTCTGATGCAGAAAGGTTTATGTTATATTCTCGCATCAGAGAGGTGAATTACTAATGCTGCAGCGCAGCATAAGGGAGGGGAGGTGCGACACTCTTGAGTGTGTCATTGGTATAATGATTAAAGTGCTTAACTCATAATTACAAAGTACAGGGCTTGACTCTCACTTTTTGAGGAAAAATGGCTAGGCTTAAAATGCCACAAAAGAGCAGCTAGCCTAGTACTTGCCTATGAACCTGTGAACCCATTACAAAAACAATTGTAACTTCACTGCTTTAGTTTCCAATGTGCTTTCTGGCTTCTATTCTCATGTGAAATGTGTTCTGTAATTCTTGAGCTACTGTTGAAATGGGTCTTCCTTGAAATATTCTACCACCACAGTTAATCAATAAATTACTACACTAAGGTGGTGCTATTTATAATGCTCTGTAGTGCTGGTTGATAGGGAGGCGAGGCAGTTTCAAACTGACTACAGCATGGGTAAGCAGCATTTTGGAAAGACTTACATGGATAGAGTACATTTTCAATTCATTTCCAAAATATTTTATCCAAAATAAATTATTTATGGTAGCATACTGTATTTATTTATAAATGTTTTTGATCAGTTTTGAATGGACTTAGTTTCTGCCCTGCCTGCATTAGTTGAAAGCATATCACATTCTGCAGTTTCCACAACTGGTTTCCCAAGCTTATTAAAGAGGTTACTTTTTCTGCAATTTGGGGTAGAGATTTTGAGTTACTTTTCCTTTTCCTAAAGGAAATCAGTAAATTAAAAACCAAAAGGAGAGTAAAGTAAAACCACACACTGACTGCATGTAAAAGGGAGACAGTGAATACAAGGAATGTGACTGACAGGTTTAAGGCAGGAATTAGATAAGTGAAGCAAATACAGAAGATCAAAATATCAACTGTTCAATATGAAGCCTTGTAGTAGTCCAACCTCCACAGAACAGAGGATGAAACCAGTTAAGGAAGCTTGTGCGATCTGTTGGTTTCTGGATTCTTGTGCTGAGGGTAATTAACTGGCTACTGGTGTGGAAAACATGGTCATATGAAAAGTATGCATCAGTACTTAAATTTCTTGGTCTTTAAAACTGCAACATCTATGGAACGTTTGGGTGTGCAGATGAAAAGCAATACGGTACATATCTTAGTATTTTGGTATCATGGATCCGAACATTAGTTCATGCGCCTGGTGGTGTGGAAGTATGAAGCTCTGACTACCACCCAAGCAACAAGAATTGGAAAAGGAGCTCAGGTGCTCGACTGCCTGGCAGACATGATGGGACTACCCATCTTGTGTGGTGGGTACGAACTGGATAGTTCCCTTCAGCCCTGATGGTAGCCAGGACTAGGGATGACTGTACAGTTAAGGCAGAGGGGGTAGGCTGAGGAAGCATGGACAATATACTGTCTGGGATGGGAATGGCCTTACAGGCCACATCTTATGATATGCCCTACATATGATGCCAATATCAGCTCATAGGGGAAGGGGTTTGCATTATGCAAAAAAGCTCCGTCAACACTATATATGAAACTGTTGGTTGCCAGCCTCAGTCCATGTTTCTCTCTGACCCCAATGGCAGAATTCATGAGGAGTGTTAATACTGGTCAGAAGCAAGCTTTTCCTATTCATTTTCCTGCTGTTGGACTGTTCAGAGGAGGCTGGGCAGTCATGAGAGGGCAGCAGAGTAACTGAATGTTATCTGAGGCAAGGAACCCCAAAAAGACCAGCAGATACCAGCGGGATATGAGATATTTATTTTTGTATTATTCTTCTTCTATACTGGTATGGTACTATCTTTCAGGTATGACTCAGAAACACTGTCTGCTTAAGGGACTGCTCAAAGTAATGCAGCATGCAAGCACAGACAGATGAACCTAAATGCAAGGCTACAGAACTGAAGCCATTGCAAGCTCACAGCATTATATCTTTGTTCCATACTAACAGTTTTGTCATGGTGAAAACATATCGTCTTCTCTGTGTGTTTTCTCTTTTATTTTGGAAAAGTGATCAGTTTCAATCATTTGCTTTGCAAAAGTACATAATAAAAACTGACTTCTTTTCTTCACTGATAGAAATTCATCATTCCCATTTTCCTTCAACATTGTTCTCCCCATCTCTGCATTTCCATGACCAGAGGACAAGCTGCAGGGTTCGTCACTTAAGAAAAGTGCCATTGCCACATTTTGATAGTATCTTTTCCTATTGACATGCGTATATTCTGCTACTGATACACTTAGTGGAAAGTGCAATCTAAAAGCTTTCTTCTTGGTTGTATCAGCAGTTACATCTAAGGCTCATAGGTAGGTACTAGGCTATCATCCCAAGGGCCTACGTAAGCCTAGCCAACAAGGTTCCCTGGCTTACGCCGCCCAAGAAAGTTATTTTCTTGTGCCACTGTCGAGCTTCTTTCTGCCAATAAGTCATTCCTTAGTTGCCTAGAAGGTACAGACTTAAACATACTAAACTGTACTAGAGAATCCAGTCTTTGTCAGCCCACATTCATAACGGCATTATCTTGTTTTTGTGTATGTACTTACTTTGTTAAATTCACATATCCCATGACCCAAGAAGGAAAACAAAAACCACCTTTTTCATACCTATTCACAATCTGTGGTCACTCAGTTATACCATGATGATGAACTGCAAAGGTGATGCTATGGGGTGTTCTGGAGCTTTCAACATCTATTCCATTTTTTTCCTCACTCACTTAATTACACAACAGAGCAAAATGTTTAGTTTGACTGAAGTCTGAAGACACTGCATTAAAAAAAATCTGCCTCCTGCTACAAAATCTTGCCTTTTCAGAATGGAAAGGACTGCACTTCTCTCAGTAGACATACATATCCTTATCCCTTTATCCAAATCACTGACATGACCAGTCTTAGAATGCAGTGCTCCATTCTGAAATTACATCATGTAGGGTATAATCTGACAAAAGCAAACTTTATACATACATATATCAAATACAACACTTCACAAACAAGTATGTTAGTTCCTTATAGTGGAAAATTTAGCAACAGGTATATTGCTGTAAATTTACCCACGGCTGACTTACTATAAGCTTCTCAAAAGGTGATGACAGACTGCACAGTATCTGAACAACATTACTAGTCCAACTACTCCCACTACCGTTCAATTTCCAAGTATAAAATAAGCATGCAGTGTTGTTCTCTAGTTCAGATAATGGAGCTCATCACATCCCCACCATGTTTTTGTGGCCAGTCGTTTTAGAATAGAAAGTACTATTCACCTTCCAGTAAACATATGCTTCCTCCCTCACTTCTTTATCCTGATCAATTTTAAGACCACTTCCACAACACAATGGTCCACTGTGGAATTACACCTTGCAAGATATAATTAGACTAGAACAATATGAAAGAATCTTTAGTATCTACGTATACATCATGAACAAGGCCTTACACAAGTTCACATTAATCGTTACTTGTATTTTCTGTTCTGTACAATACACCCCACAGTAAAATACATTTCCTTCACTATACACTTCATTCACTATGTTTTGAAGTATCAAACTTAAGTAACTTAAGCCTGATCCACAGAGGATGATTTTACTGTCAGCTGAATGATGTACTTGAGCAAATCCGTAATTCTGTTTTTTTTTTTTGCAAGGGCAGTCCGACGTACAAGGTCAATATGGCTGCACTCATCCCAAGCCTCAAATTTCTAAATAAACTACCTCTAAGTTCATGCCGACCTGCAGAAAAAGACATAACATTTCTCTTTTTTTCTGAGCTAGTAAGCCCTCAGTGATAGTATCTTCAAAGATCATTTAGGAGAGGGGTAAGTGCAGAGTCCTAACATCAGGGGATGCAAGTCCCTCTATTCCAGTAGATGCCCTCCAAAATAATTTCAATTTAGTGAATATGCTGTCTATTCTTAGGTTCATAGGTAGGTACCATGCTATCAGTCCAAGGGCCTATGTAAGCCTAGCCAATAAGGTTCCCTGGCTTTCGCCACCCAAGAAAGTTATTTTTCTGTGCCCCTATCGAGCAGAGCCACAGAAGTGATCCCCAGGTGAATTTCCTATTTCCCATCCACTCATCAAGACTTTTCCTGAAGAGTGCTAATGAGGAAGTCTCTGGGACAGGAATCTATCCCTCCAGCATGTTCTGTTTATTGTGGTGACAAGGTTTAGGTCCCTGGAGCATGTAGTTCAGAGGGAATGGGATTTCTTTAGGTGTAGCATGTCCAGCAGCTCTAGGTTTGACATAGCTTTGTATGTTAGGCAGAGATCACCTCTGACTAGGTAATATGCTTTAGGAGTAAAGCTGGAGTTTCTTGGGACGGTCAGAGTAGGGCATCTGAGTCCTGTAATCTTCTTTGTGAGGTATTTTTGTGGCCTTTCCAGCTACTGCAGATGTCTTGTGAGGTACATTCCAAAAGGGGTGTTGTACTCAATAATGGGTCCAATGAGAGCTGAGTAGAGGGGAACAATGACCTCTTTTTTCCTGGATGAGAACCCTTTCGTGATGAGGTGTGCCACATAGAAGGATTTCCTGACAACTGTGGTGATGTGATTATCAAAGGAGAGACTGCTGTCCACCTGAGTCCCAAGGTCTCATCACACCTTCGGCGCTAAGTGGAATGTCGCCTATGTGGTAGCTCATGGGTACCGAGTTTTTACCAAAGGGGATGACAATGCACTTTTTGGCACTGAGCTTGAGGCCGTAGCTCTGACACCAGGCATCACTTTCAGTGAGGCCCTTCTGTAGGATGTCCACATCGTTCGGGGACACGACTATGGCACATAATTAGTCGTCATCTGCGAACTTCATCAGCCAGAGGCCCTCTGTGTTAGCCTGTACTTCAGAGAAGTAGATACCGAACTTCATCAGCCAGAGGCCCTCTGTGTTAGCCTGTACTTCAGAGAAGTAGATACCAAACAGGAGAGGACCGAAGACTGAACCCTGTGGTGCAACACTTGTAACAGGTTTGAAGTCAGATTTGGAGTCTGCAACTTTTACAGTGCGGGTTCTGTCAGTGAGCCAGTTGGCAACCCATGTTGTGACGTATGGATTTATACCCAATTTAGTGAGTTTATCTATGATTCCAGAATGGGGGATGGTGTCAAAAGCCTTGGCGAGGTCAAGATAGGTTGTGTGAACTGCCTTACCCTTGTCTACGGCTTTGGTGACTGTTTCAAAGAAGTTGATCCCAAATGTGAAATGGGGCAGACAGCCCTTACTGTGGCAAACTGTTACTGGGAAGTCAGTCTTTACTAATCCAAAATAAACCAATTTAATTTTTTAAATCTTTCTTTAATCCGACACTTTTTAAAACAGATTAATCTGGAAATTCTACATCTCAATCCTGTACATTATGAGAAGGAAGATTAGTTAAGGAAATGATAAATGATGTGTGGACTGATATCAGTCTGCCTCACACACTCTTCCTTCTAATGATAAATACATCAGCTGTTGAATTTCAAGCTCATAAATCAGCGGATTTTACAAAACAAATCTGGTAGATAAAAGGCTGGATATGCATTTATACATGCTTCTGGAGAAGCAAATAACTTCATGGCCTTTGTGCTGATGAGTTTGAAACAAATCTATGAACTTAAACAAGACAGTCACAGCACTTCAGAAAATGAAGATCAGCCACAGAACACACTGAAAACTCCCCAAAATGTCCTCTACAGCACACATCTAAAATTTGTTACATGGCTCTGAAAGCACAACTTAAGAAGACTGCAACAAATATTAAATGTTACTTTATTCTTACATACACCTATTTACTTAAAAGCAATGCCTCCAGTGTTACTGCACTCTTACTGCACACCTAATTACTTTCATGCAATGCCTCCAACATTACTTCACTCTTACAAACACCTATTTGCTTACATGCAATGCCTCCAACGTTACTTCACTCTCACACATATACCTATTAACTTACATGCAGTGCCTCCAGTGTTACTTCACTCCAACCACACACCTACTTACATGCAATCTCTATGTGACATCACACACACACAAACTCTACTTACTTACATGTAGTGCCTTCAGTGTTGCTTCACTCTTATGTACACCTACTTACCTGTATGCAATACCTCCAATGTTACTTCACTCTTACAAACATTTACTTATATGCAATGCCTCCAGCATTACTTCACTCTTACACCTATTTGCTTACAAAATGCGATGCATCAAATGTTACTTCACTCTCACACGCATACCTATGTACTTACATGCAATGCCTCCACTGTTATTTCAATCTAATCGCACACCTACTTTCATGCAATGCCTCTGTTAAGACACACACACATACACACACACCTATTTACTTACAAGCAATTCCTCCAGCACTACCTCACTCTTACACCTATTTGCTTGCAACATGCAATATATCCGTTACTTCACTCACACACACACACACACACACACACACACACACACACACACACACACACCTATTTACTCTCATGCAGTGCCTCCAGTGTTACTTCACTCTAACTGCACACCTACTTTCCTGCAATACCTCCATTACTACACACACACCTACCTACTTACTCACATGCAGTGCCTCCAACATATACTTCACTATTACGCAGACCTACCTACTTACAGGCAGCGCCTACTATGCTACTTCACTCTTATGCATGCCTACTTACTTACATGCAATGCCTCCAGTGTTACTTCACTCTTACCGCACACCTATTTACTTACATGCAGTGCCTCCAGTGTACTTCACTCTTACCACACACCTACTTACTTACATGCAGTGCCTCCAGTGTTACTTCACTGTTACCGCACACCTACTTACTTACATGCAGTGCCTCCAGTATTACTACACTCTTACCGCACACCTACTTACATGCAGTGCCTCCAGTGTTACTTCACTGTTACCGCACACCTACTTACTTACATGCAGTGCTTCCAAGCGCAGCACTCTGCAACTCCCTCTCTCTTCTGTCCAGTTCTGCTGCTTTGCGCTCCAGTTCTTCTTGTCGTTTCAGCAACTCTGCTGTTGCTGCAGCTGTGACTTCCTAAACCATTAAAATGGAAGGAAAATGTTAACTAATTTCCATCAATGATAATGAGTTTGACGAGATACGACTGAAAATGTTTCCCAAAATATACACACAATTTGGATCACATTTCAGTTCTGCTATTCATCACTCTCACCATTAATAGAGATAAATAATTCATACATTTGCATAGTTTTGCACAGCTTGATATACATTTTACTACCATTAATAGGGAGATAATTTATCCATTTGCATAGTTTTGCACAGCTTGGTTTATATTTTACTAAACAAGCCATTTCATCAAAAATATATACATACAACAGTTATGGTAACAGCAGGGCTGGGGAATAGATTTAATTAGCAGCAAGTACATCTATACATTACTGTAAACAATATTTTCTTAAACTTTGATCACAGTCATACACTGGAAGACAAGGAAGGTGGGGGAGAGACCAAAAGCATATGGACATTACTTATCAACACTTAGAATTATTAATATAGTTTGCAGTGAAATAATCTGTATGACTGACTACAGCAAGCTAAAATACAATAAGAATGGCCATTATTTCTTTCACTACAATCAAAGACAAATATCCCAAACTAAGCAGGGATTGGAGGAAGACAGGAAGAACAGGTGTGAAAAAAAAGCAGCACTCAATTACTGTTACATGTCCATTGAAATTTCTTGCTGAAATAAGACAGAGTAGTTGTAACAGTGCAGCAATCTGAAATACCTTAAAGTCATTTGTATACTGAATTGCCTGTCATCAAACATCCAAAGTGCAAATAGTCAGAATATAGCCATGTTTTAGGGTGAGAGGTGAGAAGGCACACTGCATGGAAACAAATGGATAATTCTTCATCAATATTAAGACTATTGATATAGCTTGCTAGGGAAGTGAAAGGCATGTGCCTGAGAACAGCAAGATGAAATGCATTACTATGGGGATTATTTATTTTACCTTTCAGCAGAGTAAGCTATTGGAGGTATACACAGAAAGGCGCGATTATTCAGGGGAAGCAGACTGTGTGAAAGCAAGCGGCAATTATATGACCACTGTGACATCTTTTAGGGGAGGCAGACTGTGTGAAAGCAAAGGCTATTCCATGATCACCATTAAATAATCACAAATATGTTTTAATACTTAGTGGAAGAATATGAATATAGCAGCAGCAAGATGAAATTCATGACAGTGGCCACTCACAGGAATAAACAGAAAATGGCTGTCTTTCAGAGTGAGACACAGTGACATGTTATATGTGAACGTAAAGAGCCATTGTTAAATGAAAACTAATATGACCTGTCAATGAGGGGCACTGTACGAGTCTAAGAGCAACAAACTGAAATCTAATGCTGTGGTCAGTATTTAACTTTCATCATACTAAAACAAAATAGCTGTGCACAGAATGGCTATCTTCTTGGTGTT